>NW_024344370.1:10911409-11260737 GCF_902729225.1 Pteropus medius | reverse complement strand
GGTGGTGCTTCAACAAGCCGAAGGACACCAGAGCTTGCCAGAAGCTGGAGAAGAGGCCTGGAACAGTCTTCCTCACAGCCTCAGAAGGAGCCAACCCTGATCTCTTAGACTTCTGATCTTTAGAACTCTGAGACAATAAATCTCTGTCATTTAAGCCACCCAGTTTGTAGTATTTTGTTGCAGTAGCCCTAGCAAACTAATACACCTCACAAGTCAGCTTCTTGATCTGACCATCTCCCCCATTTGTCTCTCCAGCCTCAGCCCACGTCCCACTCCAAGCTTAACAGTCCAGCCATACCAACCTACTCCAAGTTCTCCAACTGCGCTACACTAGTTCACACCTCTGGGCCCAAGCTGCTCCCTCTACCTGGAAGGCCCACTCCCCAGCCTCTTTCCCCTGACTGACTAGTCCTTGAACACTCAGCTTAACCCTCCCTTCTTTAGTTTCCCTAGTCGCTACCCCTACTCCCTCCCAGCCAAACTTCCATGGAATTAACCATTCCTCCTTAGATATACCACTGCTGTTGTTTGCATCCAACCCCTCTTCACATCCTCGCAGCCCCATCTCTTACTCCAGCCACCGCTGCACCTAGTCCCAGGCCCACTTCGACCAGCTTCATCCAGGTATGACCTGACTGCCCCTCTCCTCGGCCCACATTGTTTGCCTCTCCCTTCCTGGCCCAGGGCTTCTCTGACCCCAAGATTGGAACATCCACAGAAACCCCGTGGACACGTGCTTGGGCCAATGGAAGAAATGCAGGGGAGGTAACCTCTCTGGGGCCACTCATGGATACAGTTTCCCCATTTGTCATAAAGCTCCTCAGAAGTTCCAGAGGATCAAGCACCAACGGCCTGAGCAGTGGCCGACTCCAAAACATCCTTCCGTATTGGTTTTCTTCCCTTCCCTGTTTCACTCCTCCAGTTCCTCCCTTACTACTGCTCCCTGGAATCACTTCCAAATAAATTACTTACATGCATGTGTTTGTCTCAGGCTCTATTTTCAAGGAAACTCAAGCTAAAGCCTTGTGTTTATTTTAATTGGGTTGGATTAAACCATATGAAATTGCCAGGATTTAACCACTCTTTACCTACAAAAATGGCAATTTCATATGACCAATGATTGTTTGTTTGTATTTAGTTCTTTTCCAACAAAATGTAAGTTTCTTGAGGTCAGAAACATATTTTATTCATTTCTCATCCCTAGCATCAGCCACTGTGGGTGGTACACAGTGATCCCTCAATAAAAATTAAAGAAGTATGTAGTGATCATCTCAGCATAGGTACAGGAAAGGTTCAGGAAGGGTTCTTCGGTAATGTTAGGACAATAAAGTTAGATCCCTGCCTCAGATTTTACACCAAAATAAAATCAATATGAATTAAAAATTTAAATATAAAAAAAAGTTTTAAAGTACAGAAACGATAGTTTATAGCTTAGTGGAGGAGGCAGCTACACAAACCAAAGTTCCACTGCAGAGCAGGGAAGACTCCACTAGCAGAAGCGTGGGTGCTAGAAAAGCATTTAAGTCGGGCCCAGCGGCTCCCAGGGGACATGGCCTCTAAGCCAAGTTCTGAAAGACAAGTGGAAATTAACCAGGAGAAAGGCTGGTGAGAGGGGAGTTCCAGGCAGAAGGCAGAGCCTGTGCAAAGGCACGGCGGTGAGAGAGTCCACTGGAGGGAATGAAAGCACTTGTCTTGAAGCTCTCCATGTAGATACTAACTAATCCATGGGGGTTATGATGGTCTGGCTTTGAAGAAGAAATGTCAAGTCTCGCACGAACAGCAGCTGTGTTTTCTCGGGGCAGGAGCTCAGAGTTCGACTTGGAGTCCACCCTGTCTTCTTGAGGGTAGACTGGGATCTGTGTGTGGAACCAAACGTTTGCTGAAACCTGTGGTTTATTGCAGCCTTAGTCTGCACACTGGAAGCAGCTTCATCGATTCCATATGAAAACTGGCCTGGCCCACTCCTGCACCAAATATACATTTATAAACACTGTCCATTCTCTTCTGATGGCTTGCGAGACAGCTTCTTAGTAAGTCACCCCACTGTGGCCCAGGAACTGTCTGAACTGTCCTGAGCCGGCATGGCTGAGAAATGGGGCCTAACACAGGGTCAGAGAACTGGGAATAAAGCAGGCTCGCTCTATTTTTCAGTCTAGAGTTGAGTGAAGATTCTGGGTGCTACATTTTATGGTCTGTGTCAGTGGAAGTCTTTTCCCCTACACAAAGCCCAATGCTTATATCACATTTACCCTAATGGATTGCTCTTCACAACAAAAAGATCTTTGTAATTCAAGTTGATAAATTACGATAACCTTTAAAGCTTTCCTGTTTCAAGAATTGGGCAAATTGAATCAATAATTTCATTTCATAATAACCAAGCATTATTTCATAATGTATCTTTAAAATTCACTTAAAGTACTATGGTACGCATTTCGTCAAGAAATCGTTTAAAACAAGAGCGACTAACGCGACAAAACACCATGACATTCTAAGGATGACCAACCAATACATTGCATGCCCCTTTCAGGAGGAGCAGTGATTGAACACGAGCCCTGATAAGAGCTATAATGGTGGACTCATCGCTTGTTATTCATAATTAAAAACATCATTTGGCTTCAGAAACTTTGTCAACAGAGCATAGGCATAAAAACCCCAATACTTTTTAAATCATCTATTTTAAAACACCTGTCTTCAGTCACTTATTCACTTTTTTTCAACATGTTAAAATAAATTGGAAAAAAACTGATCTAATAATATCATCGGTAACATACCCAAAGAATTTCTATAGTCATATACTTCCCGAGCTATAACTGAATGTTATTTATGACTTATATCAAAAACGCCTTGGGGCTTTTGCTCCTCAATTCCATAGCAGTTTATTTCCCCAAAATTGTGCCCACATTTTACAATAAGTTCCACAGCAATAAAGCAAGAAATCAGAAAAATCATTATTTGATGTCCACAGTTTAACATTCTCTGCTACCTGGGACAATGCAGAGGAGATCATAGAAGGGGTCTCAGTGACCTTGCAGTAGCTGCAAATCATTGTGATCTGAATTATAATGGTCTCCTCTTCAATAATACATTACAGACTCAGTGCACTTAGCGTCCTCAGGATTTCTCAGTAAGAACCAAAATTATTCCAGCACACACCACATTTTTCTTATCACACCGCTTCCATCGATAGTACATTTTATGATCTCTTTAAAGCATACAATAGAGGGCACACCAATGCATTATGCCTACATTTATCCACAAATGCTCAGATAGAAACATAAACCAAGAAATTCTCAATAAAAGAACTAAAATTCTTATCTAAGCAGTGAATGCGTGGCTGCTCATGTTCAAGATCTGTCCTAATAGAAACGGAGTGAAGGAACAGACAAAAGCAAGGTAGTAGAGGTCAGTTAAGAAGGTCAGGGAGATGAAGGGGCTGCCATCGCAGACCGCACCAGGAGACCAACTGAGACCCTTGGCATTAGCAGAGTACGAGTCCCCAGACTCTCAGGGGTCCTCATATCCAAGCGAGTCTTTATAGAATAGCATTTCCCAATAAAAAGCAATGAAATACAAATAGAAATGCAATGCCCCTTCAGATCCAAGTAAAGAACAACAAAGCCACACTGAAATGTCAGTGATCATTGCTGGGAGACCTGGTGGGGACCTAGCCAGACCCCAGTGCTCCCAACCGGTCCAGCACACACATGCCTTCTCCCCGGCTTCCTCACAAGCTGAATGATTCACACACAGCAGGAACAATTCATATTTGTCCCTCAGTATGATGACAAATTACTGGATGCCATGACTATAAAAATAACAGCTGATATGTGTGGAGTGCCAACTGGATACCAGGTGCTGTGCTACACGTCATCTATATGTGATCTCATTTACTCTTCGCTTCAACTGAATGAGGCAAATATTATTATTACTGCTCATTTTATAGATTAGAATCTTAAGTTTGGTGAATTAAGACACTTCAGCAAGTGTCCAATTGTTTTTCTCATCTCTTCAAACTCCCCCATTTTCACCCTACAAATCCAGAGAGGTGGCTCCCCAGGAAACATGTTTGTGCCACTTGGCTCTGTCGTTTGAGCCATTCAAAGCCCCACATTTGAACAGAGAGCAACAGAGACTGCAAGTTGGTTGCCAAGTCTTTGCAGCAGGGACAGAAGCAGATCCATGAATTCCCACCAGCTGCTGACATCCAGGCTGCCCTTGGAGCCCATGAGAGGCCCTCCAGCAAGCTCCCTTTTTCCTAAGATAGACTGAGTTCCTTCTGTTCCTTGCTGTGGCTTCCATGCCTCTGATGGCAGGAGACGAGAGTGAGCCATACCCACTCCAACAACAGAGAGGCACCCCACTCCCTCCAGCCTAGGCGCTGTCATTAGCAGAAGCCAAAAGGAAGCCCAGAACTCGGCATGCTCTAGCAAGACCCTCTGGCCCACCCTTCCTCCCTCCCTCTGCTACTCACGCCCTTACTACCACCCTCTGTCTATGACCACTAGGTTCTGTATCACTACATCAGCCACCACAGGAAGCCCAGGGCTCCAAAGCATCTGTACAACCCACTTTCAGACTCCCATCTCCCGCCATCACCCACCCCCAGCTTCTGAAATCCTCTACTGCACGTGACTAGCCCTCAGCAAAATTTCTGCTAACCTCAGCCTCCTCTTGACCGTTTCCCTCACCTGTTACTCTAACTAAAACCTGAGGACAGCGCTTCAGCAGCTTTTTGAATGGTGGCATTTTCTCCCCTTAAACCCCTGAGCTGCAGATGGGGTAGCTGTCTTCTGCTCCTCACTGCCCTTTATAGACCTTTCTTCTTCCTAAGCCTTCTGTCCCCCAGCTTTGTATCTTATGTCATCACACTGTTCCCAGCCACTCCCCCTCCTTGTTGTAGTCATCTACTGAGCCCCCTGTTCAAAATCGCTCCTCTCGTTCCTCTAAGATTTTAGCTCTTGGCTCCTTGCCACTTCTTCCAACAGCACTATCTTCGAAATCTGTGGTGATTTTTTTCCCCACACGGATGATGTTGCCTATATTGTCTTTTCAGGTCCTTAAGGTCTTATCCTCACCCTCTCTGTCGCTCATTCCTATGGTCACATCCTGGACAACCTCCTCTGCGGAACATTGATTTCAAGTATTTCATTCATCTGTCTAACTGCCTATTTAATCTCCAGTTGTCTAATGCCCATCTCAACCTTAGCACATCCAAAATCAAACTCCTGATCTTCCCCCCAAACTTTCTCCAACTGCTGTCTTTTCATCTCAATTAAGAGCAACCCCATCTTTCCAAGTATGTGGACCAACTGGTCCAGCACACACATGCCTTCTCCCCAGCTTCCAGTCCATCAAGAAATCCTGTTGGATCGACTTTCAAATATTTCCAGAATCAATCCACATCGCACCAACATATCACAATCACCCTGACCTGGACCACCATTAACTCCCACCTGGATTATTGCAGTAGCCCCTTAATGGGTCACATTGCTTCCACCCTGGGCCACTCTCCCCATCTCCAGTCTCTTCTCAACAAAGCGCCCCAAGTGGACAATTTAAAACATAAGCCAGATTATGTCCTTCTCTCCTCTAAAGCTCTCCATTGCTTTCCATCCCTCTAAAAGTGAAAGCCAAAGTCTTTACAGTAACTTATAAGACTTTAGATGGAAGGATCCCTCAGCACCTCATGGGCCTCCTCTCCTGTTGTATCCCTCTGTTCATTCAGCTCCAGTCCCGCTGCTGGCCTCCTTGCATTTCCTCCCGCATGCTGGACACGCTTCTGCCTCAGGGCTTGCCCTTTCTCTCACCTCACCCTGGCCTGTTCCTTCCTGCAAATTTTCACTACCTCACTCTCCTTCCTCCTTCTGGCCTTTGCTCAAATATCAGACCTTTTTTTTAAGGGCTTCCCTGACTATCCAACTTAAAATTGCAGCCCTTCATCACCCTCTCTCCCTGCCCTGAAATTTCCTGTCCCCCTCTTCTTATTTTATTTTTCTTTATGATACTATTGTCTTCATGCTATAAAGTTTTGATTCTCTTTTTAGTGTCTACCTCCACCTGGTGGAATGCCAACTCCATCAAGGAAGGAATTTTTGTATTTTGTATTTTGTCCCCCGCACGCAGAATAGTAACTGGCTCCATAAACAGTTTTGAATTAATGAGTGAATAAATGAGAACAAATAGATTTAGGCAGAGTAAGCAATTTCTCAGTTCTTAGACCTAGTAAGCAGCCCCTGCCTCACACAATCACGTGTGCTTGGGCTGGCTCACAAATAGGCACTATCAGAAATGTGAAATTCTCAAATGATGGATTTTTGGTGCCCTTATTTGAAAGATGAAGGATAAAAAGGAGTCAGCTTGGAATTGTTTAAATCAGGGCAAAGTTTGTAAAAGTCCAGATAGTAAATATTTCCTGCTTTTCAGGCTATTGGTCTCTATCTCAGCCATTCCACTTTACTATTGTAGCACAAAAGCAGCTGTAAACAGACAGGCCTAGTTGTGCTCCGATAAAACTGTACTTTAAAAAACAGACAAATGATTGGATTTGACCAACGGGCCATAGTTTGCTAATCCCTGGTTTAAATCTATAAAAATGTAATTAGGCTGAATGTGTCCTTGTGTTTCAAATCTTAGGTAATTACAGGAAGCTGTGAGATAAAGTGAAAAAAGTTTTAACTTTGATTGGAACCAGTTCTAAGTTCAAATTCCAGCCCCGCCAGGTGCTAACTGTGACATGGGCAAATTACTCGACACCTCTGAAATTCAGATTGCTCATCTGTCAAAAGAATCAATAACCATTATCCAGCAGGGCTCTTATGAGACATAAATGAGACGCTATGTATACAGTAGCCACTAAATTGTACATAGTAGTTGCTTAATAGTGCATGTTATTAAGTGGCTTCTATGAGTCCCCACTAGACTGTATATCCTCTGGGATCCAGGTAACTCTCCTTTTTCATTTTGAGGTCCCCTTAATCCCTAATTGTGGCCTGAAGATGCCAGTACTGAGTATTTTGTGCAGGTCAAATGAAAGGACACATCACTTTACCTAATGCCTGGTAAACTTCTGAACCCAAGAAATAACACAGACTTTAAAAAAAAAAAAAGCGTTCTAGAAGAGTTTAAATGCATGAGGATTGAGGACGTGGCAGCTGTGGGATTATGAAATAACATTAATGGGGGGGAATACTAAACCAACAAGTTTCATCCTTGTTCTATCTGGTTCTCAGCGTTCTGCGCATTCATTCCAACCCTGGGAGCCCTGCGGCGCACAATAGAGGCTGAAAAACAGGTCAGCATTTCCTTGGTCCCTTAGATTTCAGGCTCCCACCTGTTACCTGGCTTCACCAAGCAGATACCAAAGATTTGCAGATGCTCGGTGAAGTGACTTTTCCACTGGCAGGACACTGGGCCCAGGCTTGGCTGGCTTGGATGCTGGCTGAGGCCAGGTGGTCCTGCACTTGAGAAGGAGGTTCACCGATTTCTCAGCAGAGACAGCAGGGCCCTTGGTGGGCGCATTCCACAGCATTGTTCTGAAGTCACTTCTGGAAGCTCAGCCGAGAGCCTGCTCCTCTAGCCTATCCAACAAAATGCATTCTACCTGTTCAGGTTAAAACTAACCAGAGTGATTGCCGCCAGCTGGAACTGCTCCTTTATTAGGAGCCAATTCAGATCACCAGGTTTCCTTCATAGTGTAGAATGAACTTGAGATATGACCCCAGACTTAGATATGACCCCAGACTTAGATATGACCCCTGTTAAACAGGAAGAAGAGGTTTGCCCTTTCCAACAAGTGGGGTGTGGAACGGACCGAGGGAGGAAAAGCGGACGATGAGACATGCGGATTCTAACCACCCCTCTCTGCAGCAACATCCGGAAGGAGATGGCATATTAGAGTGTGGCCCAGCCCAAGCAGGAGAGCGATCATGCCCTGGTCCCCACTGGGAGCTCACTGTGGGTCAGAGTCCTGGCAGGGTAAGTCCACGCCAGCATGCGATGGTCACAGAGCTGGCTCCCCTATGGCCCTGAGGATTTCAGAAATTTCCACATCCCTGTGGTAGAAGGTAAGATGAAATGAACAAACTGGAAAACAATATGCAGGACACTATCATTTTTGTAGTTAAAGTGGGCTCTCTGTAGTGTATTTGTGTATAAACTTCCTGTTGCGCATTAAAGGTCTGATGTTACACGTCAGATTGTGAGCAGTGGTTACTTTCCACAGGAAGTGGAACAGAGTCAGAGTGGAGGAGCCTTCACCTTTTAGGTTGTAAGTTTCAGTATCATGTGGGTTTTAAAAAGTGAACATGAACTTCTTTTGTTATTAAAAAACTTATTTTGGCCTCTTCTTTCTTCACAGCTGTTAGCCAAATGGAAACGGCCAGGTGTGGACAGCTAATGTCAGAAGTTGTTAAATGTGACCTGCTCAAGGTCATACTTTCTATTCAAACTTAGCTGTTACACAGACACATTAATATTCTAAAAGTGTCCCCTTGGTTATTTCCAAGAAAACATACATTGGTGACATCAGAACAATAAAGTGGGCCTGCATCCTCAACCCATGTTTCTCAAACATGAGCAAACTTCAGAATCACCTGGAGGGCTTGTTAAAACACAGATTATGGGGCCCACGTCTGGAGTTCCTGTTTCAGTACCTCTGGGGTCAAGCCCAAGAATTTTCTTTCGAGAAAGTTCCCAGGGGTGCTGCTGCTACTGAGGGGTGGCCCACACTTTAAGACGCTCTACTGTAGACCCTCACTATTCAGTCTGTAATCCCAGAACCAGCAGCATTAGCACCAAAAGGAAACTTGTTAGGATGCAGACTCTCGGGCTTTCTCTCCAGTCCTACTAAAGCAGAAACTGCATACTAAGGAGAGCCCAGAGGGGTTCACGCACCCATGGAAGCTAGAGAACCTTGCCCAGGGCATCCAGAGCCTTCAGCCCTAACACCATGAGATGTTTCCCCTGAGCACAAAGCAGTCCATGAACTCCCCTCCAAGTCCTGGCTCTATGGTCCTGAGGCAGGACAGTCCCTCTCAGAAGCCTTGGGGACAGGTGATAGGAGGAAGGAGATCCCGTCCATGACAGGAGAGACCTCGGCCACAGCCTCCGAGTGACATGTAGCAGGAAACGCTTTCCCTCCTTAGGCATTTTCCTCAGCCCATGTTGAGTTGTCTTCTCAACGATGCTGCTGACTTACATCTTTCTAACCACACAGACAGACAGAAAAGGCTGGACGCAAATCTGGATGAAGGCCACAAGAGTACCCTGCAAGTCCTTCACCTCTGTCAGATGCTCCCAGAAATATGCAGTCTGCAAAGCTACTGAGCAAGCAGAATACAACTAGCCGAACGGAAGGGCCTCTACATTGCAGAGACAAAAGAAGCATGAATTCACCACTTAATGTCATCCCAGAACCCACGTGATGAGATCAGTTATGCAGGCCACATTCCAAACCCAGTTTCATTGCCTTATGTTGGTCAATCTGGCTATGTCTGGATCTTCAAGCCATCTGATTAGGCCAACCTGGCTCCTCACATACATGCTCTGTTCCTACAGCCCAGTGGGACTCAGAGGACAGCAACTGCCACCCTCCTATCCCCTGCCAGACCTGCCTCTGAGCCCTTCCTGCTGCAGAGATTACCCAGCACACAGGATTCCTCTCAACTCTGCAGGGAACAACCACATGAAATCTGAGCTCTTTCCCCAGAAGACAACCAGGAGAGGAAAACCGAAATGATGAACAAACAAAACAAAAAGGCTTTCAGCTGATTAGACAGGCTGTTTTCTCTGTTAATCTACAAAGATGTGTTTCTCCATAACTCATCTGAAAGTATCAATGCCATCCTACAGAGAAGCGAGTGCTGTCGACTGGTCTCCAAACCACGGTGTCAAGGATTGGATGGTGTGCTGACTGTTTAAACAAAAATTAACTTTAAAATGGGGGGGTGGGAGGGGAAACAATAATAATTTCCAAGTGAATAAGCAGATATAATTCTTCCATAAATTATTCTAATTGTGGTTAAAAAAAAATCCTAGCCCTTATCAACGCTACCACTGCTGAGAAGTTACTGTGGGCCAGGCACCATGCTAGACACTTTTTAGGATTATCTGACTTATTTTCACAATAATCCTCTGTGGCAAAGAAGCTGCTTTTACTCACAACACTTCGGACACCAAACCTGTGGGCTTTTTCCATACCGACAACCAATTTTTCCAACTTTCCAACACCAACTGTGCGTCCTATGGTTCAATTCAATTCTGACACTAACTACCCAGAGTTAGCATCACACCCAACAAGTTTAAGGGCTCAGTCCCACAAGACTGCCCCCACTGCAGATGCCACAAAGTCAGGGGTCCCCACTACGCTCCCCCCTTTCAGTTTTGCTAATTTTCTAAAACAATTCACAGAAGTCAGGAAGACATTTTACATAGTATCTTCAGTTTACTATAAATGATACACATGAACAGCCATATGAAGAAGTACATAGGGGAAAGTCCAGAAGGATCCTGAGCACAAGGGCTTTTGTCCCCATGGAGCTGGGATACAGCACCTCCCTGGCACATGGATGTGTTCACCAACTCCAAAACTCTCAGAACTCAATTGCTGAGAGATTTTTTTATGGAAGTTTAATTACAGAGGCATGATTAAATCATTGGCCATTTGTGATTGAATTCAACTTCTAGCTCCTCTCCCCTTCCCAGGGGTCAGGGTTACGGGTGAAATTTCCAACCCTGTAATCAAACCTTGGTCTTTCTGGAGACTAGCCCTCATCTTGAAACTATCTAGGGGCCCATCAAGAGTCACTTATTAGAATAGAAGATGCTCCCACACCCTTATCACTCAGGAAATTGCAAGCGATTTAGGAACGCTGTGCCAGGAACCTGGGACAAAGACCAAATAGCCTTCTATGATATCACCAGTAGTTATTGTTCTCTTTTTTGTACAGATGGGAAAACTGGAGCTTAGAGAGGTTAATTAACTTCAGCAAGGTCATACAGCTAGTAACCTGAAAAGGCTGATTTGAACCTTAATCATTAACCTCTACTGCCTTCCAATCTTATGGTCTAATGTGAGAGCTCCCTTAAGAAAAAATTAACGTCATGATGGGAGAACTATCAAAATGCTTCTGAAAATATAGGAGGGGCCACATTGCCTTTGTGTGAAGGTAACCCGTGCATAACAATCACTATATACCTATGGTATAGTATATTTTGGGGTACAGTAAGGAGGTCCAAATGGCTCATGTATTGTTTTGATAAATGGGGAGACAGTCACTCTCATCACTGAGAGGGAAAGCAAAATTACGCCTCAACTCCTGACCAGCTGCAGAAACACTTCATTTGGTCATGACTCAAGCATTAGTGCTGACTGCTTTGATGTGTGCAGAGGCCCTAGGTCATCAGCCCAGACTGACAGCACAAGGAGACTTTCTGCTTCTCAATCTTTCTGCCTAGGCGACTCATTCCTCATTGCCAGAATGACAGATTGCCTTGTGTCATGCTGAGGAAAAACACACACAAATGCACACACAAACAAGTGATGCGGGAAAGGATCTTTACTTGATAACCATGAGATAATACAAATTAAAGAACTCTCCTTACATTAGTTTTAAATGGGAAAAGGCAGCTGGTTTTTATCATTAAAACAAAAGATGATTTAACACGTGCTGGAGAGCTGGAAACTTCACCATAGATGGAATAATCTTTTTGTAAATACTAGCCCTAAAAACTTAAATCAGACGTAATTTGCAGGGGGCTTGGGGCAATGCCACTCATGTGTAAAGTGCAGAAAATACCCAAACTCATAAGCGTACAAGAGAAATAGAAGGGCAGTGGAAGGGCATATAGAAGCATTACTGAAAAGAAAAACCATATCGGTGTTTAAAACTGGCCTCAAAGCAAATAATATACAGCACAGTAATCACAAATTGACTCAAATGTCCTGTTGAGACAAAATAGAGCTAAGGATATTGAAATTATAAGCTGATTTATGAGTGGTCATAATGATAAATGCCATTTGTTGAGGATCTACTATGTTCCAAACAAGAGAGTAACTACTCCCATTTTACAAATGGGGAAACGGAGACTTGAAGAGGTTAAATAATCTACAGCAGTTGCCACAAATGATTAAAGAGCAGAGCCTGGATCCAAACCAAGATTGAGCTGAATCCAAAGCCCATAAGTTTTTGAGACTACATGGAAAATGGCTACAAATAGAGAAATGACATCTGATTTGAGGTATGTCTAGAAGGACCTGGAGTAACGACTGTTGGTGACCTGTCCAAGTTTCTTTCCCTGTCTCCTTCTTCCTATCCAAACCTCAATTATATTATACATTCAATCATCTAATTTCTAACTCTCAAAGGAGAGTCCTGATTGAAATAAGAGAATCCTTGATTGGTATTCCCCCAGCCACTGTTATTGATTTAGGGATGAGCACGTGATCTTAGACGGCCAGTCATACTGAAAGGAGGAGCATATATTTAGTACTTGGGAGATACTTTATTCTTTCCTCTGAATAGAACAAGAAAACATGTTGTCCATTGGCTAACTGGCAGCCGTACAGCCATATTGTGACCATGAAGAGAACCAGATGAAGACAAAGCCAGTACCCCAAGAACGGCATTGTGGCAAAATGGAAAAAAACTTGGGCTGTGGGAAAAAACCCACTGAGCTTCTGACTTAACCAATTTTTGAAACTGTTATACTTCTAAGTTTCTCGTTATGGAAATAAAGTCTTTCTTTTTAGACACACCATTAATAAATTTTAAAGGGAAACAACAAACTGAAAAAACATACTTTTCTGCATACAGTACAAAGAGTTAATATCCTTTTATATAAATAGCTCTGCAAATAGATGAAAACCTCAAGAGAAAAATATGCAAAGAACATGAACAAGCAATGGCCCTTAAATATATTTCAAACATTTATCTTACCACAAGTCAAGAGAGAGTGGAAACGCACAGGTTTCTTTGAGGCTTTGGCTCAGACTGGCACATAACTTCACTTTCACTGCATTCTATTAGCCAAACAAGTCACAGGCCAGCACAGATTTGGGGGAGATTAACTCTGCCTCTTGATGGAAGGATTTACAAAATTATATCGCAAAGGTTCTGAATTCAGGGAGAGGTGAAGAACTGAAGCCAATTGTCAATCAATTCATCACAATTATCCCAATTGTGCTTTTAAAAAATTATGTGTATCTATCTATAATATATATGCCCATATATATGATATGTGGATAGACAATACATAGAAATCTATTCTCAGTTGAACCACACGGAAGAGAACACCCAAATGGCCAATAAGTCTATGAAAAGATGCTCAGTAGCACTAGTCACCATGGTAACACATATTAAAGCCATTATGAGACACCATTACCTACCCATCAGAATGGCTAAAATTAAAACAAATTTCAAAAACCTGACTATAGCAACATATGGGTGAGGTATGGAGTTGCTGGGACTCATACGGCTAGCAGAAATATAAATTGGTAGAACCACTTTGGAACTTGTCCATACCTACTCAATTAAACACATGTACGTTCTATGACTCAGCAATTCCACTCCTAGGTATATACCTAAAAGAAATGCACGTATGTGCATGAAAGGACATGTTTAAGAATATGCATAGATGTATATTGATAATAGGCAAATTCAACCCAAATGTTTATCAGCAATAGAATAATAAATTGAGAGGTTTTCAAAATATGGAATACTATATAGCAATGAGAAAGAACAAATACTGCTTCTAGCAACAGCATTGATAACTCTGAAAAATATAATGTTGAGCAAACAAAACCAGATCCAAAAAGAGTTTATGCCTTAAAAGGTCACCGAACACACATAAAACTAACCTGGGGTTACAGAAATCAGAATAGCAGTTATCTTGATAACAGGGTGATCCAGATGTGGTATGAGGTGCTGCTAGCCTTGATCTAGGTTTTACCTTGTAAAAAGCAAGCTGTACACCTAAAACTTGGGCTCTGTTCTGTATGTCATACTCTAGTGACAATAATTAAAAAATAATAGTAAGAATTAAGTTCGTTTTATGGTGTCCCCTATTAAAATGCAAATGCCTCTCAGGAAGAGTCCTCTGTTAACCCATCTCAGTGCTGCCCTGCAGGAAAGCTGGCTGGGCATGGGCTGAGAGCCTGATGAGAGCCTGCAGGACTGGGGGTCTGAGAGACCCAGCCTCCGTGGGAGCGCAGGAAGACTGACGGCACTCGCAGGCAATAATGACCACTGCTGGTTGGCAGTAAGAGCAGAGGGCCCCAGAGAATATATTGCAAACAGCAGATCCTCGGTTATAGCAAAAACAGGTTCACTGCCCTTGGCTCTAGACAGCTTCTTTGTTACCCAACTCCTTCCTACCCTGTTCCCTTCCTCCAACTGAGCTCTTAGCTCAGCTTTCATGCTCTTCCTAGCCCTTTAAATCATCAAACACACAGCAGAGTCTGTAATTCCTGTTTTAGAGAGAGTGCTGCAGAAATATCAGGAGAAGTGACGGCAAATTTAAAGGGACCCAGATGTGCGCAGCTGGAAGAGCCCCTCCACAGAGCTCTCTTCCATTTTCCCTTCTCCTCTTCAACTTCGATTTTCTCCAACTAATGCCTCATTGTCAACACATTTAGGATTTTCTCATTGATGAGAATGAGATCCGTGTTCCCTAGGCTTGGGGCTGCCTCATGGATATTCGGGACAAGCTGCCAGTATACAAGGAAGGACATGAGTAAAAAGTGCTCATTCAGTAGTCTATATTTAGGCAGATGATTAATACACAACATTGCCTTTCCGTAACAACTGGGGAAATATATCATTTCATTTACGCAGACTTTGCTCAAAAATTTTTAAAACGTGACAGAGTTTGTCCTACAAAGGTTTTAAAATACATATGATTTTAACCGGTGCAATGTTTGAGTGTGTCTGGTCTCTATCAAGATAGGTTAATAATAAATTTAATTTACTCAGTATAGCCAAGTGGAGCACTGTTGCCTGCAAATATCACTCACAATAATCAGAAGAACATAGAGAGAAAATGACAGGAAACTAATTTTCAAAGCGGAAAATCAAATACTGAACCTTCTTCTCTGGACCGATAAAACCTGATGCAAAAGGACAACACTAATTTGCTTTTCAGCCACAAGAAGTTATTCTCTTTGCAGCCATGCATGACAAAGTCCTAAAATAATGTAAATAAAATCAGAACCACTTGGCAATTAGAATCTTGAGAGATTATTTTGATCTCCTTATGCCCCACGGCATGCAAGCCAACCAATGCTCAACCGAATTCTAACCCAAATAGACAGGGGATGGCACAAATTTTGTATGGGCCAAAAACAACAGTAAATTCCAAATACCCCCCTGGCAGTCCCACCCACCTCCAGACACAATACCATGACTACACATATAGCAAAGGAAGGACCATTGTTAGGCGGTCCTGCTCCCCTCACTTATAATCCAGGGAAATTTGATATCCCAAATAAGCAGCATGATCAACTTCCTTAACTTAACACGCCTCATAACCTCGAAGATACTAAATTCTAGATTTTATATACCAGTTAAAGGGAAACATATATTCTTCATCTATCCAACTATAGCAATATTTATCAAGGACTGTAATGGGGCCCAAGGCCAAATCAAACAGGTTTGTTTAATCTCCATTACCTAACGCAACAGCTAAACATGAAAAGAAAACAAGAAAGAAACAGAAAAACCATTGTACAGATGTCTGAGGAACCTGATCCTATTTTAATTTTCATAAGATTACTAAGCTTCAATAGCACATAGATTACAAACTCTGCTTCATGAACCTTCATTCATTCACTAATGAGTGTGCACTGACCGTCAGCTGTGAGCTGCAAACTGTGCTGGGGTAAGACTAACAGTGATTATTAATAAGATGCAATCCTTGGCCTTGAAAATCTCAATTTAGAGGGAAGACCCGCGTGTGAACACATGCTCAAAAACAGGTCATTGTGAGTAAGTGTGCAAGCACTATAAATGGGAATAAACACTATGCTAGAACACACATCTCTAAGAGCCCTAAAAAGTGTAGTAAGTTGACTAATGACCACCCAAAGATACCAGGTCCTAATTCCTGGAACCTGTAAATGTTACTTTATAAGGGAAATAGGGTCTTTGCAGATGAGGATCTTGACATGGGGGGATTATCCCGGCGGGCCCTAAATCTGATGACAAGGGTTCTTATAAGAAAGAGGCAGAGGGAGATTTGACAGACACACAGTGGAGACGGCGATGTGAAGATGGAGGCAGAGATTGGAGTAAAGTGGTCACAGCCAAGGAAGCCGCCAGAACCTAGAAAAGCCAAGGAACAGATTCTCTCCCAGAACCTCCAGAGGGAACACAGCACTGTCAACACCTTAATTCGGACTCTGGCATCCAGAACTGTGAGAGGATAAATTTTTGTTGTTTTAAGCCACCAGGTATATGGCAATTTATTTAGCAGGTGCAGGAAACTAATATGCCAAGAACTGGGAAAGACTTTCAAAGAAAAAAATGAATGAGCTGAGTTTTAGAGAGTGTGGGGAATGGAAGATGAGAAGTCAGTGGTTGATTATGGCTTGTGTAAAATGCAAAAGGGTGAGAGATGAGACTAGACATGGACTAGATTACATATTACTAGTATGTTTTTGTTAAGGTTTTATTTTGTTTGATGTTTATTCATGGTGAACAAAGGGGAGCTATTGCAGGGTATTAAGCTATTTACATTTTAGATTTACATTTTAGAAAGGTCTCTCTCTGTCTGCAGTGTGGAGACTTTCTCTCACCACCTCCATGTCCAGTCTATCAGGAAATCCTATGAGCTCTACATTCCCAATGCATCTAGTAGGGCCAGATGGAGGTGTAGTAGGGTCAAAGATAATATATATATATAATCTTTGGCCCAGTAACCTTAATCTATATATGTATAGTTAAGAAATAGAGTTTGTGGGAAAAAATTATGCTAGATAGATGACAGATAGATATAGATCTATTATAACTAAAGATTGAGACCTACATTCATGGTACAATTATGTAAAAAAGAGCAAAAAGTCCAATAATAAAAGAATGCTCCATCCACATTGTGAAATAGTATTCAATCACAAAATATATTCAATAGTATACACAAAATAGTAATTAAACGGAATTTTTATGACCTATTTTAATCTATCAGATTAGAATATATATTTTAAATGATGATACCTAATTTGGCATAAGTGCAAGGATATGTTAATATTCTAAACAGGTACGATCTCTTTAAAGTTAGACAACTTTGCAATAAGTATAAAATGCCCATCCCAGCAATTATATGTTAGGATTTCTCCTAAGAATAAAAGTAGAAATGTACAAAAAGAGTGACCTCTATGAATGCTAAGAATGTTGATTAAATATTTCCTCGTACAAAGAAAATTTATGAGAAATTAAATTTACAACAATTTCTGGTTATTTAAATAATTCTGATATATTCTGGTACGTTCATGCAATGGATTACAATGCAGCCTTTAAAATGTGCTGTAGAAGATTATTAAATACTAAGAAAAATATTTATAATGTATCAAATAAAAAAACAAGTTTCACAGTAGCATGCACAGCAATTTATATACATACATTTTGAAGTCAAATTTAAAATATTTGACTCATATGTTAATAATACTTGGGAAAATTCTGACAATGATATTGAAAAAAGTAAATACTAAACTATATACAGGGTGTGATTACAGTTCACAAAGAAAATATCCTGGAAGACAAGACACCAAAATATTAACAATGTTTATTTCTGAGTAGTACAATTCCAGTGCTGGGGAAAATGGAGTAAGCAGGTCCTCCTCTGTCTTTACCCCCACTGAAAGCAGTTATAAAACCTGGGCAGAATGCAAGGAGCAGCAATTTAAGGACTCTGAAAAGTAAAGAGTAGAAAAGGATTGCAGGGGGAAAGATCAGCATTTGAACTACCCCGAAACCAGTGGAGAGTTTATCACTTTTTTAACCCCAGTATGGCCTTGCCTGGACTGGGGGGCGGAGGGGAGGCGGGGCAGGGCAGGGCAAACCCTGCAGCTCTGGCTCCAGAAGCAGCACACAGGTCTCCTGGTAGCTGCAGCAAAGGGAGCCCGCATACACTGAAAACTCTGAAGGAGGGGACCTTCTTCTCTAATCAGAGGAGCTCGACTCAAAGGAATGGGGCAAATCCCATTGCCTTATCTCATTTTGTCCTCCCAGCACTTGGTTCTGTAGGCAGACACAGTGGTGGGAGCTCACAGCAGAGCAGGGTAAATAAAGCCGCAGCTTTCCAGAAGCACCAAAAAGAAAATTCCCCAGGGAATTGGGAGAGACTGAAGAAATCAGAAAGAAAGCAGCTTTAAAAATTGATCCCATAAAGCTGTTGATGAACCCCTGGGGTCACCACCAAGCTGCATGTGCAGGGACATAATCCTAACCGGCCTAACAACTTCGAGAGCTGAACTAAATGACAAAGTATCACTCGAGTGTTACAATGGTGACACACACATGGGACGGATCTGAATAGCACTGCAAAGGCTCTGAAAATGAGCTGACACTGAACTCCACAAAAGCCTGGTTAACAGCTTCCAGCCTGAACCCAAATGGGTCGAATGATTTAAAAGAAAATACCAACAACTCCACAGATTTTAAACAACACCCAAAATCTCATAACATAATTGTCATAATGTCTAATATACAATCCAAAGTCACTTGGAACATAAAGAACCAGGAAAGTCTCAACTTCGAAGGGAAGGGACAAGGAACAGATGTTAACAGAGATGACACAGATGGTGGGATTATCTGGTTAAGACTTTAAAGTAGCTATTATAAAATTCCTCCTTCAAGTAAGGGTGAATATTCTTGACATGAACAAAAAGAAAATCTCAGCAAAGGAAGAGAAGATAGAAAGAAGGGTCAAATAGGAAATTTCAAACAAAAAGAACTCATTGAAGAGGCTTAATAGCAGAATGGAGATGACAGAGAAAAGAGTCGGTGAGTGTAACAATATATGAATAGAAATTGTACAATTTGAGCAACAAAGTGGGGGAAAAAAGATCAGAAAGAATGAATCTGTGAGTAACTTCAGATACCTGTGAGATAATACAAAAAGGTCTAACATTCATGTCATCAGAGTCCTAGAAGGAGAGGGGAAAGGGCGTGGTGTAAAAAAAAAATGATTGGGGAGGGAAAAAATAATTGGAAGAAATAATGACTGAGAACTTCCTGAATGGGGTGAAATACACAAACCTACTGCTTCAAGTTGCTCAACAAATTCAACAAGATAATAAACTCAAATAATTCCATACCCAGACATATCACAATCAAACTGCTGAAAACTAGAGACAAAGAAAAATCTTGAAAGTTGCGATATTAATGATGCACTACTTGTAGGGAACAACAATTTGAATAACTGCAGATTTTTCCTCAGAAACCCTAGAGGCTGAAAATAAGTAGTCACTATTTTTTAAGTTCAAGAAGAAAGAACTATCAGAATTCTATATCCAGGATAATATCCCTCAAGATGGAAGACATTCTCAAATGAAGAAAAACTATGAGAATTCATTGCTAGTCAACCTGCTTTAAAAGAGTTGAAACAGTGGGGAAATGATATCAGGACACTTGGATCTTTAGGAACAAAGGAAGAGAAACAAAAATGGTAAATATCCGGTAAATATCATAGAGTATTACTCTCCTCTTAAGTTCTTTAAAATATATGTGGATGGCAGCTGATAACAAAAGTTATAACATTGTCTGATGGGATTTTGTTGTATGTAGACATTATAAGATCACTACAGCATAAATAGAGGAGAGTAAAGGGACCTATTTGCTGGTGATGTTAGAAGAAGACCTTAATCAATGGGAAAGACATTTATACTGTGGGTATGAATTGGAAACAGAGAGAGTATTCCCCAGGCCAAAGCAAGTCCTGTAACCAAAAGGCCTGTCTCCACTTTCAACCACTGAAACCTGACTTTACTCATCCTTAACTTCCTTCTAAACTCATGAAGACTTCATGAATTCTTTCTCACTTCCTTCCACAGCACCCCCTTCACATTTGATTTATAATTCTCTGATGATTCTTATAATAAATAATAACTGGCAATATTAATAATAGCAGGTGATGAGGATGTGGAGTACAGTGCAGGGAACATAGTCAATAATATTGTAATAACTACGTATGGTGCCGGGTGGTTACTAGACTAATCAGGGGAAATAACTTCATAAATTATATAAATGTCTGCAGTACGCTGTACATCTGAAACTAATATAAAATAATATTGAATGCCAACTCTAATTGAAAAATAAAAATGAAAAAAAAATAATAGCAGCAACCATCTATTAAGTTTCTTCTGTCCACCAGATACAGCACTAAGTACTTTACAAGTATTATTTCTAATTCTTACCAAAAACCTTGTGAGGTCGATAATATTATCCCCCACTTGACAGAGAGGACATAGGCTCAATGTGATTTTTACATTTGTTTTATTTACAATAACTAGACTTACTAGGTTCTGCTACGTTGTATATATCCCCGAGCATCTTCTGGGTTCATAGAATTCAAGCTGGAATGAGTTTAGTAATGTGTTTCTGTTTTAACCCTCTACTTCTACAGCTGACAAAATGGGGCTGGTTTGCTTATTTCAAAATTGAGTTCACCCCATAAACCCAAAAAGAAGGCCAAGCCAATAAAAGGTTTGTGAACTGGTAGGTCGCGACTATGGCTCTTAAGCCTCCTCCCAAATAATGTGCAGGAAAAGGCTGAAACAGTTGGAGGGGGTTTCACTCAAACAGCAGAGCCATTCTTAATTCTGAGATCAGCATGAAACAATTTATGTTTCTAAGCATCAATACCTTTGACTGACCTTGCTGCTGAATGCTTATTGTGATTTTTGTGCTGTGGCACATTCTAAGTTCAAAGTAAGATGGATATATCTTAGTAATACATGTTGGAGAAAAATCAATTTCTATGATAAATGGTGCGCTGCTTGCCTTGCCTTGGGGCAGTGTAGGCAGCCCTGTCAGAACACAGCACGCCCACTCCCGAAAGGCTGCGGCTCTCTCTCTGAGCACCAAAAAGTGCTTGTTACATTGGAATGTTTGGGGCTCAGCTATAGTACATAGGAAGAAACAATATCTAACAATTTAACTATAATATCTGCTATGGCCTGAATGTGTCCCCCCAAAGTTCATAAGTTAAAATCCTACCCATCAAAGATGATGACATTAAGAGACGGGGCCTTTGGGAGATGCTTAAGTCATGAGGGCGGAACCCTCATGGATAGGATGAGCTCCCTTGCCCCTTCTGCCATGTAAGGGCACAGTGAAAAGGCACTGGCTAAGAACCAGGAAAAAGGCCTTCACCTGGCCATGCTGTCACCTTGATCCTGGACTTTCCAGCTTCCAGAACTGTAAGCAATAAATTTCTGTTGTTTATAAGCCATGCAGTCTGTGGCATTTTGTTATAGCAGCCCACATGAACTAAGACGCTATCTGAGGGACCTTTTCATGAAGAAAGACCATTGTGTTGGGCACTGAAGATGTAGAATTTGGAATTTCAGAAATGGGATTAATGGGGATGGGATGCAGATGGTATCCCCAGCTGAAAAAGGCAGAAAAGGGCAGAAATGGGGGCCAAGTGGTAAGGAGCAGTTTGACTAGAGCAAAGAGTAGATATTCAGAGGGGGGAAAAATGAACATAGTTTGGAAAGATGGATGGGGCCTGCATTAGGCAGGATTCTTCCATTGGAAGTAGTTGAACCCCAATTAAAATTAGCCGAGTCAAAAAAAGAGAATTCATTGGCTCTTATGACTGGAACATCCAGGGATGCTGCCAGCCTTAGGCATAGCTCAGTCCAAGAGCTAGAAATATTCTCCTTTTCTCTCTCTCTCCCTTTCCCTCAGCTGTCTCACCAGTGGGTGTTGCAGGCCAATTTCTTCCAGGTAGTCAAGGAAAGCAGCCATCAGTAGATCAATCTACTGAGACACTTGACTCTCATGGGGCCAGTCACTGGGCCTGGTGAAATGGGTGCAATGGTTGGCTGGGCCTGGGTTATATGCCCACTGTGTTGTCATAGAACAGGGTCTGTAACCAGAACAAAAGGGGAGACAAAAACAAGAGTCCACATACTCCACCACAGCACCAGATCACGGAGGGCCTTGAAAGTCAGAGCACCAGGTTGGCGCTGTGTTATAGACAATGGCAGGGACAGAGTGAATGCTTTGAAGTGAGAGGCATAACCAGAAATGTGAGACAGAAAGGAGTCTAGTGGCAATGTGCAGATGGACCGCAGTGGTGATGGAGAGGGTCCCTCCAGCCCTGTGGGCTCTGTCTGAGCTTTATCCCCTAGGGAGCTGGAGGACAGAGGTCAGGGCCTTGCCATGGCAGAAGAACAGGCGAGGGAGCCGTTCTTGGCCCTTTATCCTGAGAACCAACTATGACAGCAACAGAGAACAAGGGCGCTAGTGAAAAGAGGGTTCGGTGTTTTATTTCTGCCAGCCCGTGACTACATCAGACTCACAAAGCTTGTCTCAGACTTAGCATTGGAGGAGAGGGGGGATGCAGAATGAACTTTTCCTTATCCGTGAGATGGGAGTTCACAATGGGAATTACATGAACTTTGCATATGTGTGAAATAAGATCTCGAAGGATGCATACAAACTGTCAACAGTGATTTATTTACAGAGGAGAGAGAGGGGGATTTTTTGAGAGAACTTTCATTTTATAATTGAACACTTTGACACTGTATAAAATAAGTAGTTTTGCATTTTTAATAAAAATACATATACATTGCCTATTTGTCCCATATTGCAAAAGCATATATCATAAAGGAAAGGAATTGTGACTTTTTATACCTTGAGCTGGTGACTTGGGACACAATAGATTTGCTATGACAGAGGGATGAACTGAGGACAGTGTGGGCACTAGAAATAGTTCTCTCTGGGGGCCTCATGAAAGTTTCATTAAAAAGATGTTGCTTGTCCTGAGACTTGAAAGAGCAGCAAGTGTTGACCAGACCAACAAGACCAAGGGGAAAAGACATTCAAGATGAGGGAAAAGAGCAGATGGAGTTATGGGGCAGCAACAGCGGGTAGATGTGGTAGCTGTAGTGCAGGGTAGAGACAATGCAGAGCAGCAGGCAAAGGTGAGCTTAGTCACCCTGTTTATATGCACACCCCGGGGTGGGGCTTTGCTCTGAGGGTAATGAAGAGCCACCGAAAGATTTTGTGCAGAGATGTGGCATGAGCAGCCTTGAGTTTAGAAAGACCACTATGTGCCAAGTTTAGAGGGAGGGAGAGAGAGAGAGGGTTCCCGGAATAATGTGAACAAGGATAGACAAGGGTCTGAGCCCAGGCAGTAGCCACGAGGATGGAGAGGGTTTACACACTGAGCAAGACTTGGCTGTAATGGGAGTACGAGTCGGGGCTGCTGGCTACAGTTTTCTCCACTGGATGATAGGCTACGGGAGGAGGAGAACTTTCTTAAGGTCAAGTCTAAAGCTCCATAATCTTTATCATTATAAACCAGAGTTGACATTTTCCCCACCTGTTAGGTTAGTTCTACCCACTTGGTGTCTGCCATTGGGGGATCCAATCATCCCACTGATACTAGAGAGGCCAGTTCGGTGGCAGCATGTAGTACTGTCAACTACAGCCGCCCTCGAGCTCCTCAAAAACCGTCCCCTCCTTGCCAGCGCACTCCTTACCCTTAAGGAAGTGTCCTCTGGTTCTCTGGAGGAACAGAGTCAGGTGGTAGGCTCTCTGGCCTCACGGCATAAATCTCTTCGAACATTCCTGGCCCCTGAGCCCTTTCTGCACTCTGCTCAGGCAGCTCTGCTTTCCGCTTGGTTAGCTATCAGCCGCCACTCTTGTTCCATCTCAGGGGGCAAGCAAGGAGCCCGTTAGAACAGCATGATATCTTTACCAGGGGGGCTCTCGTGTCAATAAATTTCCTGCTCCGGTCCTTATGTTCTCCCCAGCCCCATTTCAAACCCTCACAATCCATCCGTACACGACCCCTCCCCGCCGGTCCCATGGTCACCATCATCTAGATCTTGCAATTCTTTCAGCGTATGTGTATTCTCTCTGTGCACTTGGGCTGCGCTTCACTCTCACTCTGCTTCTTGTCTAGAGACAAATCTCGTGGGGAAGAGCTCGAGGAGAACACACACTCTCAAGCGAGTCCGTGCCTGCAAAAGTGCCTGGCAGTTTCCTGCAGGTGCTACCTGCCATGGTCCGGGAGATTATGAGCCAGAGTAAGAGGAGTCTAGTATCAAAAGATATTTGCTCAAGTTATATAAATGCCTAATCATTATGTTGTACACCTGAAACTAATATAATACCGTAGGCCAACTATAGCTGAAAAATAAAAAATATATATTAAATTAAAAAACGGCATTTGCTCACCAATGTCAAACTTAGGTACAATCTTACGATGGCTCAAGAATGCTTCAGAAGGTTACTGTTATTTGTGAGCACTCTCCCCATGCCTCTGACCCACACTTCCATCTCCCATTTCTTGCCCTCCTGACCTTCATTTCCCTCCTCCCCCAGCTGAGAGTTTCACAGACTTGGCTCCCTGCCACAGTTCTATCAAACTTGGTCTGGAAAATGAAAACCCAGAGTCCTGCTTAGAACAGGAAGTGGGAGAAGTTGGGCTCTGTGGAGCCTGAGAGCATACTCGGTCATTTTAAAAGCTTGTTATTTTTGAGGCCCTAAGCTCAAGAAATGAATTCAGAAAGAAAATGAAAAAAATAACAAGACATATAGCAGGAATGTGGCCTCCACTAACAAAAGCCGTCAGCTGAAACCAATTTGGACAGCTCAGCTCAGTCTCAGCTCATGAACTTCACTTTACCTCAGAAAAGCCCTTCAGCACAGCACACATATGCGCACACACTTTCAGAGAAGGCAGACTGGGTTTCAGAGCTATTAAGCATGAAAGAAGCAAAGGAACCTTGCTTCCTTCTATTTAAGTGATAATCTCTGTGGTTTTGATCTCAGTAGTTTAACATATTTCGAAGAGGTCTTAGATGGAACTAGCTGCCCAGTCATCCTGGGCCTGCAAAATAGATTTTTAAAAGATACTTGGGTTACTGAACCTCAGGAGAAAAGTGGAAAATTCCAGAAGCAGCTCCTGGTGCCATCGTTTATACTAACCACTTATTCCCCCAAAATACCTCATCTCTCAACCCTTTATTTTTTCCAAACCTGGAAATGAAGAATTTGAAGTCCTAAAATATTGGAAGTGCCCCAACTCGGAGCTTAACCCAGAATGCCGGAGTCTGAATCTCCTGAAAAGTGGCTTGCTTGCTCTTCAAAAAGTTTAGGTCTTACATCCCAGCTGGTCTCTATTACCTGGTGATGGGAGGAAGACGGTGAAAGACACATTCTTTCCTCAGTTCCATTAAGACCCCAGCCAAGTTCCACCTTATCCTCGGAACCTTCTGAAAACCCAACCCCAACCCCTCGGATTTTAGTTCCTGCACCTGTTAGCCAACCCCCCCATCATGACCCGAGGCACAGCCTTGCTCCCCTCGTGACTCCTGGTGTCTGCCCGGCAGAATAGATATTTTCCCTAGATGAGGAAAGCCCAGATCTTCATCTTCAGTCCATGATACAAATGAGGTGAGCAAAATTTTTCACTATAATATTAAGTAAAAAAAAAGCTAAGTTCAGAGCCCTCTATATGGTAAGCTACTAATTGTATAAAAAGAGAAGAAAATGAACATAAATTAATTTGCTTATTGATAAGTGAAATACCTCTGGAAGAATACTCAAGAAATGAATTACATTGTTTGTCATTGAGGGAAACTATATGAATGTATAACCTATTCAAAAGGAAGTAATTAAAACAATTTAAAAGACCCTTTTATTTTTAAAACATTTCTATTCACCAGAATTCCAAGGTAAACTAGGCAAAATGGGCCTAATAAAAGTAAACTTGTGAGGGAACGTATTGGTCTACAGATTGCAGCAGAGGAAGGGTCGAAGGTCCAGACCATGAACCTCTGAGAGACAAGTAGAGCCGGAGAGGTGAGGAAACCACCCTGGTATTAAACAATTACAGTGCCAGTGTGGAACGGTAACCCCTTAGGCCTTCGGTGGCATTTCTGATCTCACAAAATCACGAGTGGAACTGGGCTTTCTCAAACAAAATGGGGGCTAGGACAAGGTTAATGGACGGGCTAGTATGGGACCAAACTGAGTGGCACGCTTGGATAGAGATGCTGATTCCAAGGGACCTACAGGAAGGTCTGAAATTCACAGAAGTCACAAGGAAGGCATGGGGTACACACAGACCAGGGATTTGAGACAAGTCTCCCAAGAGCACGCCAAACCTCAATACAAAAGTTTATGAGTTCCTCCTTACACTGAGACCA
The DNA here is from genome assembly GCF_902729225.1 of Pteropus medius. Taxonomy (NCBI): domain Eukaryota; kingdom Metazoa; phylum Chordata; class Mammalia; order Chiroptera; family Pteropodidae; genus Pteropus; species Pteropus medius. The sequence goes on along the minus strand of NW_024344370.1, from coordinate 11,234,357 downwards.
AGGTTATCCTTGAAGGAAAACTGCTTCTGAGACTTGGGTGCTTGAGGCCTGTGGGGCAGCACCATGGCTGGCCCACACAGAGCCTTCGTGTGGTGGAGAAAATGGCACTCCTTCCTCAAAACATTTTCCTGAAACTGCCAGAAACTTAACAAATCTATGATGTCTGCCCTGTGAATGGCACACCCGAGGGCTGTGTAGTCCACAACACTTGTGGCTAGAGAGGACACCTCAGTAGGTGGCAGGGAGCCTGCAAGGACACATTTGTGATGGGGGCAGAATTGCTTGTCTTCTAGAAGCCTTAGTAAAACACACTTACACACACATTCTCAAATCTGTTTTTACCAAACAAAAACTTTAATGGGTAATTCACATTTCAAAAAACTATTTTATGAAAAACACTAAAGAATAAGTTTTTGGGTTGAAAATGTGATTTGTTATTACTATATGTTATTTCTATAGTTTATTATTCCCTGAGATTTAGTTTGTGCCCAATTTCTGATGGTTCAAAAAATTCTAGAAATTCATGGTTGAAAGAATCTTAGAGGTGAAATACCTTCCTTTCCTAAGTAAGACACAATTCATGTAGAACTCTCTGTAAGTCAGCTTCATTTAGTGATAAGTGATTATATAAATTATTGTTTTAATAATCTAATATGGATAACAACTTTGTGACTTACAGAAATAGTTCTCAGAAACTAATCCGCATAAGAATCACCACGGAAGTGTGTTAAAATCAGATCCCCTCTCCTCTTTCCATCCCATCAACAGCCCCCATTCTGACTCAGTGGGTCCATAGTTTTGTTAAAACTGAGCTAGGACCCAGTTACTGTATGAACCTCACTCTCTAGTGTGAACTCAGCGAAGACCTGACAAACAAGAGCAATACTGTGATCTATTTTATTGCCTGTGGCTTTTAAATAAATAGGCAAAAATTACATGGCTCCATCAGGTACTTGAAGTGAAGAAAGCTGAAGTCCAGGGTAGTCAAAATTGCTTTTGATGGCTGTTTCCTCAATTGGGTCTCAGATGAAGAAATTGACATGCATTTAGGAGCTTTCTTAAATGAGGAATAAATATCATTATACAGAATCTCAGTAAGCATACAGTGCATAGAAAATGGGACTGACTCAGAAGGCAACAGACTGGGCTCTCCCAATTCATAGCAGGAGAGGAATAAAGGCACACGCACTGCCTCAACAGAGGAATTAGGTAGGCATTAAATTAAATTAAATAACTATGTTATGTGGTTTTTGTTTGGATGGTTTTAAGCAAAGCACTAAATAAGTTCAAGTTGTTCCAAAACATTTTTTCTTTTGCCCTCTCTCCTCCCCACCACTGCCCAGCCCTGAAACACATGCCCATGAGGAAAGACATAGAAAACCGACACTTACTGAGGCTCCGTGAAGTGGGTGGTATTGTTCCCAAGCTCAGAGAGATAAAGTGACTTGTTCTACTCATATGGCTAGGACAAATCAGTGCTAGGATTAACATGCTGGTCTGCTGGGATTCCAAGTCTTGACTTATTACACCTTGCACATCTGTGCCCATGTACTATGCAATACACAAAATAATGGTGACTAATATGATTAGTGATTGCATGCATTGTTTTCAGTTTCTTAAGGCTTCCCCCAATGATACTGTCTTCCCTCTACAACCTTTTTTTTCAAATCTCATCTATTTCCATGGCTTTAAACTCTATCTATATATAGTTACCAACTTCCAAATTCATATTGTCAGCCAGATCTCATCTCTGAGCTTCAGAGACAATATCCACTAGGTGGCATATCCGCTTATAGGTGTCTGAAATTAAATATGTCAAACACTGAACTGTTTATTTGCATCCCCTCCCTCTCCAATAAAATATTCCTTCCCCAGGCGTCACCATTTCACTTACTGGCACCGCCTTTGACCGAACTGTTCAAACCAGAACCAGGCGTCATCCTGAATCCCTTCACACTCCCATGCACACAACAGTAGCATCCTGAGATGCTACCTCCAAAATGTAACTGAAAATGTAACTACCGCTCGCTATCTTCTTTTTTACCATCCAGTTGTGTATAGATGCATCTATGTACCTATATATCTTAGCAGTAGGGTTGCAGTCAAGAAAGTCTGGCAGCCACTCATTGCCCATCAGGTTATGGTTCCTGCCTACATCTTTGATCTCATCTTCTATCATTTCCCCCTCTTTGTCCCTTCAGCCTCTGGAGGGCTGAATTAGGTTAAGCTCTTTCCTACCTTGGAGCCTGTTTTGCTGTTCCTTCTATCTGGAACATTCTTACCTTTCCCATGAGTGGCTCATTGTGACGCTTCGAGGCTCAGTTTAAATGTCATATCCTCAGAGAGGCCTCCCCTAACCACACTTTGTAAACCATGTCTAATACATATTCATTTTTTTCTAATGAATACCTATCAGATGACTTGTTTATTATCAGTTTTTCCATGAGACTATAAGCTTTGTAATAATAAAGAAGGTTTGTGCAAATAATGATTCCCTGCACCCCACTTTTACCCAAATCAAATAGCCCACAGAAGGTAGGGTGATTAATAACTGCCAGTAGTTTTTTTGTATTCATAGTAGCAGTAGTGGGTAGAATTATGTCCCCCCAAAAATATGTTCAAGTCCTAAATCCTGGTACCTGTGAATGTAACCTTACTTAGAAAGAGGGTTGTTGCAGATATAATTAGGTAAGATGAGGTCATACTGAACTAAGGGCCCTTAATCCAATGGACATATAAGGACATATGACTAATGTCCTTATAAGAGGGATACATACAGGGAGAATGTCATGTGACAATGGAATGGAGACTGGAGTGATGCCTCTATAAGCCAAGGAATACCAAAGATTGCTAGCAGTACCAAGAGCTAAAAGAAAGGCACGAAACAGATTCTCTCCTAGAGGCTTCAGAGAAAGCCTACCTCTGCCGACACCTAGGTTTCAGACTTACATCTTCTACAACTGTGAGAATAGATTCCTGTTGTTTTAACCCACCCATTGTGGTCCTTTGTTACAGCAGCCCTGTTGTTGGCCACTTGAGTAAAATGAATGATATTAAAGGATTTCTAAAGTAAAATCTAGCTCTAAGGTTTGGGAATTTTTTGAATAGTAATTAGTGAGGGAGTGAAGTTAGGCACAATACAGAATTTGGAGAACTGGAGATGACTTCTAAGGCAGATTTTATTCCTTAAAGGTAAAATACTCTAAAACTCTAATATTTCATCGGAACCAATGTTACCCGAACCCTTGGAGCAAAAAATAAGACATATTTGATTCATCAAGCAATTAAATTTCTCATTAAACTTCTGCTGCCTGACCTGGGAGAACAGAAAATCATATTAGAGTGATGTTAGAAGATGTTCTCATTGTTTGTTTTAATAGCTATAATACTTTTAAAAGTCATGTACTGATAATGAAGTTATATCAGCTTTTTAAGACATCTTTAAACACAAATTGCATTAACTCAGATGTCTCAGTTCATCAAGAGTAATGGAATTATTACTGCCACAAGCCATGATTCCATGGAAATGAAAATTGTATTTTTTCCAAATACTATAAATAATGATGCTTGGAAGTCCTGTAATCATTGAATCAGAGAACTTATCTTTTCATCTGTATTTTTGAGATGAGTTGCAATCTAAGTGGTACTTAGGGGGGGAAATCCACTCAAATTTTAATTTATAAAAACTGTAGTTAAACACTGGACAGGAAATTGCTGATGGTCAAGTACTGGGTCATGGAAAGAACACAGCTTAGAATCAGAGCATTCAGACCTTGTCCAGACACTGCTTCTTACCAGGGAGAGATGTGGGAGGCTACTCCCTTCCTCTCTGAGCATTTGGGATTTCTCATGTTAAAGAGCAGGAAGGGAAAAACTCGATCATTTCCAAGCTCCTTTCGAGCTCTAAAATACTGTTGTCAATAAAATGTCGACATTTTGTTCTTATTCCTCTGCAGCATATTTATACTGGCTCAGAATTTCATAGTTAGGCTCTCATCCTTTTTTAAGCCAATAAATTTCTCACTGGCCTCAGTCCCTCTACCTGCCACACAGGCCAGTCAGAGTCTGGGGTTGGAGGAAGGAGGCTTATTGAAGCAGCCTCCTGCCACTGGTGCCTAACATATAATTTTGTAGTCTGTTTATTGCACAAAGATTCCCAGACAAGGGAAAAGGGAGCCTGAAGTCTAAACTGAGCTCCTTTTGCCAAGCCATGTACCCTTGAGGCAGCACCCAGAGGCAGCACCTTTTCCTAACTCACACGAAGGTACCAAAGCAGCTTGCAGTAGCCCTGGTTCCACCTTCCTGGATTTCATAATTCCTTTGAGAGGCTACTAGGTTCCTTTCTTGTTTCAGAGAAAGCAGTTAAATATACTTATTCTTTATTATTGCTATTAGTTTATTAGTTTATTATCAGTGTTAAGAACTGATTTAGAGCCACCATGCACATGAACCTAGGAAGCTCTCAAACCAAATTGGCTATATAATTTCAAAATCCTAGTTCTTATATCACCATATTCTACACATAACAATCTAAGTTACTAGTTATAGGTTAGCTTAAATTGTCAGTTTTGTGATTTGTTCTACAATCAGATTATACTGTTTAACCTCTATGCAAGTTTCTGATATTAGCTTGCTCTCACTAGCTTGCATTGAGTAGGAGCTTGAAGTTAGGACAACAAAGATAAAAGGTATGCTACACGGATTCAGCTCATGTGGAAGTAAGACCTCTCTCATGGACAACCTCTTGGATGGAAGGTCTCCAGGCTGTCTGAACCTGGAATGCCAAGTAGATCCATATTACTCAAGTTTCTGGCTGAGTGGCTTCCTTGAATCTTTAAGCAAATTAGTTTCTATGATCTGCTAAGAAACCAGTCCTCGTAAACACTACCTCCTTCTTTGGTTGTCATTGGCCATATTGTACTCACGAAGATCTGATCAGACGGGATTGAAGCCTCTGACCTGGCAGATCTTGTTCTTCCTCTTTTCTTAAATAAGATCTAAAGATGGACTTAGTATAAAGATAATAAAGTTTAAGCTTTAAGACTCATCACTTACACCATCCCTTTCCAAGATTCTGGTCAATTTTTTTTTTTTTTTAAGAGTAATATATATTTTCTATAAGAAAGTATGTAGCCAAAAAATGTAGGTTAAAAAGTTATAACAGCAGACTTTTGGCCAAAATAAAATTACAAGAACTATGTTTATTATCTCACGTAAAACAAGAAAACACTGCAAAAAAAATAAATATAAAAAACAATGTTTTCAGATTTTGGACATCAAGCAATGCAGGTCAGTAATCCCTGATCAAAAAAATGAGGTGAGCCCTATAATTGCCCCAGTTTACTGTCTGGGAAAAGTTTACAGGCTAAAGCAGAGGAAGGAGGAACCAAGACAGAATCTAGTGGTCCAAGTGGAAATCAAGTTGGGAGTTCACCGAGGTCAATATGGCCACAGAACACAGAGAATGGAGAAAAGAACTGCACAGAGACAGAGCTTTGTACTTGGGGACGTTTGTTTCTTCACCTGAGTTAATGATCAGCATAGCATGTGCATATGAAGCTATCTGAGGCCCAGGAAAAAACATCAGAATCAAAAGGGAAAAATTCCCAAAGCTTAAATAGAACTGGAAATTGTGTCCTCATTAGAGACGGGCACATAATTCATAGGGAAGCAAGTACTCAGAAGTCTATCACCGGTAGTGGGGCAAAATCAGCCCTAGATAAATGACTAGTCTGGTACTCCCTAACAGCTCCCAAGTAATTTAAGGCATCTTAGAACAAAGCTCAAGAATAGCTCTAGAATTTTGTATAGAATACAAAAATATTCAGTAGCTAAAAAATGATAAAGTCACAAATTACATTTTATATGCTCAAATTATTTACATTCAAACATGTAGAAACACGAAAGATATAAAAATGACTTAAATTGAACTTCCAGAGTTGCAAAATGCAATGAGTTTTTTTAAAAAGATATACTGGCTAAGATGAACAGATTAGACTCTAGAGAAGAAAATATTAATAACTCAGAGATATAGTAATAGAACTAATCCAAAGCAAAAAAAAAAAAAGCTGGAAAAAAATGAACAGAACATCAGTAAGCTGTGGGACAACTTCAAGTGACAATATATGTATAATTGGAAACTACAAAGTGGGAAGGGAGAAGAAAAAAACCATATTTGAAGAAATAATGGCTGAAATTTTTCCAAATTTAATAAAAATTCTAAACATACAGACTCAAGAAGCTCAAGAAACCACCAGCACACAAAACATGAATAAACTGACACCAAAGCACATTATAGTCAAATTGATTAAAACCAGTGAGAAAATCTTAAAAGTGACCACAAGGAAAATGTCACATTCTGTGTAGAGGAACAATGATAAAAATGATAGCAGACATCTTGTTGGGAACAAAGTAAACCAAAGGACAGTAGAGCCACATCTCGAAAGCACTGAAAGAAGAAGAAAAAAATAAAATAAAATAAAATAACACAAAACAGGAGTGGCTCCACAGTGTAGTGGTTAGCACATCTGCTTTACACACAGAAAGTTCTGGGTTCACACCCCAGGTGGAGCCACAGACTATACCCCGAGTGTGCCAGGGCCTGGGTGCACGCCGCAAGCACTTGGGAAGAGATGCCCCACCTTCAGAGATCCAGTTCTTAAGGGGAGACAGCAACATCCGTAGGTCAGGAGTGGAATTGGGGGGGTGCGGATCAAAGATAGGAGGAAAAAACACAAAAAACACCCAATGTAAAGTCTGTATGCAGCAAAAATGTCTTTAAAATATTAAGTTGAAATTAAAACTTCAGCATACAAAAGCAAAAGAACCCAACACCAGCAGATCTGATATAAGAAGCGTTAAAGGAAAGAAAATAGTACCAAGTGGAAATCTGGATCAACACAAAGAAATGAAAAGTACCATCAACTGTAAATCTGTGAATAAATATGAGATTTTTTTTCTTCTTCTTTAAAATCTCCTTAAAATTGAGTATTTAAAGAGGAAAATAACACCACATTGTGGGGATTTTAACACCTATTTTAAGTAAAATGCATGACAAAACTAGCACATACCTGGAAATGGGAAAATAAAAAAATATCACTATAAGATTCTTAAACTATACGTGAAGTGGTATATTACTTAATACTAGACTGCGATAAATTAAAATACACAAAATAAACCCTGAAACCATTTAAAAATTAAAACAAAAAATCACAGCTAATAAGCCAACAAATACAATTAAATGGAATAATAAAAAGTATTCAATTAGTCCAAAAGAAGGAAGATAAAGATGAAAAATGGAATGAAAACAACGGTGATAGAGGACAGATAGCAAGATGGTAGACTTAAACCCGATGACATCAATAATCACATTTCATGTAATTGACTGGTCCAAACACTCCAAGACAGAGGTTGTCAGACTGGATTTAAAAAAAAACAAGACCAAACTATATGCTGCTCACCAGAAGCAAACTTTAAAAACACAAGCGGGTCTGAAATAAAAAAATGAGAAAAGATAATACCATGTTAATTTTTTCATTTAATTGAACTGCTAGTATTAATATGAGTTCAAAGCAAAGATTATTTCCAGAAATAAAAAGAATAATTTAATAATGATAAAAAGGTCAATTCAATATGAGGACATAATAGTCCTAAATATTTATAAACCTTATAGCAGAGCTTCAAAATACGTAAAGCAAAACCAGGTAGAACTAAAATAAAAAATAGACAAAACCACAATCTACTCAGGGATTTCAAGACCTTTCTCTCAATAAGTGATAGAAAAAGCAGACAGGAAATCAGTAAGGACATAGAAGACTTGAACACCACCACCAATAGGACCTAATGGGCATTGTAGATTATTTCATCCAACAGAAGATACATTCTTTACAAGTGCACACAGAATACTTACAAAGATGTATTATTTGTGGGCTATAAAGCAAGTCTTAGAAATTTAAAAGGAATCAAATACAAACCATTTCCTAACCACAAAGGAATTAAATTAGAAATTGGTAACAAAGATCTTTGGAAATCCCCAAATATTTGGACACTGGCACTCATTTAAAATAACATGCAGATCTCACATCGTAAGGTATACAAATATCAAATTACTATGTTGTGTACCTGAAACTAATATTGTATGCCACCAATATTTTAAAATAAAAAAAATAGCCAATGGATCAAAGACAATGCTAAATAGGAAATTACAAAGTGTTTCGAACTGAATAAAAATGAAAACATATCTAAAATTTGTTGGAATACAGCTAAAGCAGTGCTCAGAGAAAATTTTACAACACTAACATGTTTTTATTAGAAAAAAAGTCTCAAGTCAATGACTCCAGCTCACACTTTAAACTAGAAAAAAAGCACAAACTAATCCCAGAGCAGAAGAAATAATGAGAGCAGAAATCAGTAAAATCAAAAGTGGAAAAATAAAAAACACTTGAAAGTAAAATCTGAGAAGAAAGTAAGTAAAACTGATAAAATCTAGCTAGACTGATAAAAAGGAAAAAAAGGAAAGGCATGTTAAAATTAGGAATGAGAGAATATCACTATAGGTCGTACCATATATTAAAAGATAAGAGAATGTGAACTTTATGCCGATAAATTTGACAACTTAGAAAAAAATGGACAAATTCCTTTGAAGACACACATCACCAAAGCTCAGTCAAGAATAAATAACATAAATAACATTAAACCTACTTTTATTATTGAATTTATAGTATAAAAAGAAAATTCAGGTTCAGGTTGGCTTTATTGGAGAATTCTAACATTTATGGAAGCCAGCCAGCACAACCCTTATAGTAAAACCAGAGAAGTACTACAAAACTACAGACCAATTCAAAGGAATTTAAGTAGCAACATACATTGAAACAAATTTGGAAAAAGGTCCGAGGTTGAAAGATTTGTAGACTACAGAAATAGACTAAACAGAAAAAGGGACTTAATTCTAGTATAATAATTACCTTTCTCATAGAGCAGATTGTTTCATGTAACTATGAATCATGACTGATACAAGTTTGTATCTAAAATATTGCAGAGAAAATGCAGAACTAGGAGGACTTAGCAAATAGGATTGAGGGTGGGAGTCACCCTCAATTAATAGTGGCAATGAAGAACTAGAAAGTTGGCAGTTCTAGCAAGATATCCAGTATTATAAAAGCTACTATTCAACGAGTGCTTTGTGTCAAGTGCTACACTGATTAGAAGGCAGTTAGAAATTTAAGACTGGAGGTCAGAAGAGAAGGAAATACATTACCACCTCTGATATATCACACTGTGGCTATTACTACATTAAATAGACTACTAGCATACCTTTTTTCTTTTGTGGTGGGGGTGAAGGGGTTCTTTGTTGTCTTTTAAGAATTTGAGCCAAACTGACAATTGAAGGAAAGCTAGATTTCAAATGCTCCCTAGAAGCATACTTTTTAAAAGACTTAATTATTCATTAAATGTTAGGATGTTAAGAAAATGATAAAAAATGCAAAAAAAAAAAACCCTAAATATACTGTAACTATACTCAAGTAATTACTATTAACAACTATTCATAATAAAAATAATACATTAACAGCTATTTCATTTAGAAGTCTGTTGTCAAATACAGCTACTACTTCAAATTGGCACTCCTGTGGAGGTCACACCTGGAGAAACCCAAACTCACTACTGGTGAGGGTTACACTTTAAAGGTCTCTCCTCTCCCACCTCCACCCAATCCCCAACATATAGTTTAACACATTCAAAAACCTATAGTTTAACACATATAGTTTAACACATTCAAAAATGGCTCATGACCTTTAACCACAGAAGGTAGCTGAAACAGCTGGTCTACCTACATATAGAAATCAATGCATACAGCTGTATAGCCTCATCATCTCTGGACCAAGCCATCAATTCAAACAGAATTCAAGTTTACATATCTGATAGATTCATTGCTTAAAAGCAGCACTTCTAATAGGTTGCCTCATTTAAACGACCACCTTGAGTGCAAAGCTAATTTGCCAAATGGGGAGCTACAATTATGTTAAATGGAAGAAGGCATTCAAATTGTTAAAAGTAGTGACCATTTTCATTGTACAAAAACCCTAGTATGAAGCTGATTTCTGAAAACAAAAGGGAGCTGCCAAAAGCAGCTATTACTTACTAGAACACTACAAAATGTTTAGGATGCAAAGCCTTTGACTAAAGTTATTGCCACAGAATATGGAGATTGACCAATGTTCAAATAACTGTAACTGGCTAGTAATTTTGAAAACCTGGAACAGCCTATTACTACCTTTCAGTTATAAAAACAAGCTGTAAATATGCAAATGTCTCAGAAATAAGTAAAATTAACTACTCGAGGGTGGCAAGATTTTAAAATTTTCATTTTATTAAAAATATATAGCAACACAATAGCATCATCTTTACTAGTATCATCAGTATAGTCCTACTCATGTAAGTATACACCACCCACGCATCTTCATGTTTACATTTTAAACGCTTCCCTTAATTCATAGCATTATGTAAAGAGCACTGTTGTATTACTCTGAGAGTAATATCTAACAACCATTCAACTACACTACCTATAAACCTACACAGTACACCAAAATGTAATCTTCTGTGGAAATTAGGGAACTTTGTAGATTGTTCCCCAACAATTTTCTGCCTACCAGTAATTTAAACTGGTAGAACTCAACCTCAATTCTAATTCTTTGAGTATAATTTTCATGAATTTGAACTTATGATAGTTAAGAAATTATCAATCTAGCAAATAAAGAAAGGTTAATTAAGAATGGAGGGAACTATTATTCATTGCAATCCTGGAAATATAAACATTAGCTGTAAAATATAGTTTCCCAGAAATTGGCAGTTTTCAAAATTAAAATGTTAGCTAGAATCAAGTAAATTTAAAAACCAGGAAACAGACTACAAATCTTTTAAAAATATATTAAGGAATGTTACATTAAGGAGAAATTATTATAATAAATTGCTAGAAACTATAAAAGTACCTTAAAATGGAATGGAAAAAAATCTAATTAGTTACTAAATCTAACCTAATGGAATATGGCCCCAAAGTCATTAATAGCTTTAGCTTTTATTTTTGAAATAATGTTATCAGTCTTTAGGCATAATGACCAATAAAAATGTACTTAAGAAAAACATTCACCCACAAACCCAAGATTAAGTAGGGAAGTCAATTTTATTTGAAAAGATTACTTGTTACATTTATACTGGACTCCTACTTCCAAAAATTTAGCCCTTTTAAGAGCACTAACTTTTGAAATTTGAAAACAATTCAATTTTAAATGAATTGGTAACTAAACATGAGAAAATGCTAATTAGCGAAAATTTAAAATACGTATATATTTCAACACATAAGGAACATAATTATTTATTGAAATGGCTCTACTTCATAACCTGCCCAGTTAAATTCAGATACTACCTTTTAGTGAAAACATAAATGACTCATTGAAACACTGTTATTCAATGCATTCCTTCAAAAGGATTCATTTTGATTGCTAATTCAACTGCTTAAGATTTAAATCAAATCATATTATTTCTAATTTTTTTTAACTTTAAAAAGTCTATTACTCTACATTATAATCTTTAAATCTGAATACTAACTTCAGTTGAAAGATCTGAATTGTCATTTTTTTTTTAGGTTTTAAGATACCAACATACATACATACATACATATATATGTCTATGTGTATGTCTATCTATACATATGTATATAAGAACGGGGGTCCTGAAAATGACTATCACAAGAAACTACTTTCTTGACAAAACCATTGAATCTAAATGCCAATTTTTATTTTTAACTGAGCATGTCAAAATTTAAGCCTCGGACACTTATAAAGATAAACATAGCATACGTTGAACCTCTTGAAAAAAATTCTAAATAGAAAATCACAAGCTGACTGGTGTTTGCAATTGTAAGTCAGATTAGATAGCAAATAACAACTAAGGAGACGGCTGCAAAAATAAGGATGTATACTTGTTTTCTCAAATGAAACTGGCTATTTTATGAAGGTCCATCTTCTATTACCAGTTCAGTGTGCATTGCTAAAAACAAGAACAACAGGACCAAAATAATTTGTCTGGAATGAAGAGCAATTACAATTTAAGAAACAGAGTGTACTCTCTGTATGATGAAGCTAAAAAAGATAATTACAGAAAGTATCAAGAATAAAATGGGCATCTTTTTGGCCTTACCTCAAGTTTTTCTGACAACTACCTGGGATGGAAAAAAAGGTCTTACAGAAAAAAAATTCCTTCAAAGAAAATAATAAACAAATGGAAACATGTCAGTTTATAAGTGAACTAAAAGAAAATGTGTCTCACTCACACACACACACCACCCCTCAATATTTCTAGACCCTAGAAAGCTTTGCTTCCATAGCCTGTTTAAGAAAATGATTTCAACTTTCTCCAGATCTCTTGTACTTCTCTACCCATACCCAACTTTTACAAAATAATGAGTGTCTCATTATTTTAAAGCTGAATAAACATAATCAGCAAGAAAAATAATTAGCAGCAGGACTCAAATTATATATGTTAATTACAACAGAAGAAACATTAAGAGTCCAGAGTTCAAGAAAACAAACTGTTAAGTGACTGTTTTGTAGACACCACACAAACATGCACTCGGTCAAAACAATTTCTATGGCAAATAAAACAAGAACAGGATAAAACTAAGATGCTGTTTTGAAATGCATAAACAAATACTTTCCTCTAAAATACTTAGCTTTATTAGAGAAATGGTACTAAAAATAACAAAGATTCAAACATTTGCTCTATTCTACTTACATATCATAAATAAGACAGCTATTGATGCAAGACACACACTCCTTCACGATCTTTCCATATGCACCAAGCATTCTTGTAATCAGAATAAGCTCTTTACCAGCCAACCGTATGTGGTTGAATGATTAAAATGACCATCTATACTTTACATAGTAAAGCATTTTCAAAAATTTTAATGTACAGTGACTAAAAAGGAAAAAAATACCACAGTAATTCTGGACACATGAATTAAGCAGCTTCATAATCAAACCAGGCTTCATTACTTGCAATAAGGGCAATTCTTTCCATTCTCCACCAAATACTTAAGTTTCAATAGTATTAATATTAAAAGAAAACTCAAGTCGAAACCAAGTAACTGCTGTGCTACTCGGCTTTTTAAATCTATACATAACTCTTCCCATGAGGTAAGGCAACTGAGTAATTTGATTGTATTAGACTGCATTAAAATAATTATACTTGATTTTTCAATAACATGCTAATTAAAAAGTATAACTTTTTTTGAAATATAACAATAATGAAGAGTTCCGAAACCATGACTTATGGTTTTGGGGGGAAATATTGTTATCATTTTACTACCTGCATACTTTCTGCAAAAAGTGAACCAAAGAATGATGGATGACTTGTATTTTAAACATATTCTTAAACGTAAAACCACCTCATGTATTCTCTTTTAATTTCTGCACATCATCATTTATGAGAATATGATTGAGAGGTAATAATTAAGGGGATCTAATGAAGACAACTAAAGGGTTTGCTTCAATTTAAGTAAATTAAGAACATGCTTCATTTTCAGTTATCACAGTATAAAGCTGATGGTCCCAAAACTGTACTGTTGTTTTAAGCTCTAAAATCATTCTTGAAAACAGGACTTCCTTCTCGCATTAGGTGAACTAAGTAAGAAGCTCTTCTGACATATTACTTGCATACTTCTTTATGGGAGTGAATAGAATATCCATCTAAATTCCATATGAACTGAGAATGATTAGCACATATAAAATTCTAGAAAACAGTATACCACATTGTAGAAGGCACTAAAGCTTCAGCTTGTGCTCCCATACCCCACTCTGAAAACCCAGTTTTCTTTTTATAATGACACCTTTGCCACCTACAGCTGACAACACACACTGCAATATTATTCATAATAAGCTCGGAAATGTCAAGAAAGTTAAAAAAGAAGTGCTTATTTGTGGGGAAACCCAATAATTCTAAACACTGAATACTAATACATTATTATTAGTATTCAACACAGTTGCTCTTCCTTTTGAAAGAACAGTAGTAGCATGCATCGTCAGTTGTTTTTTAATCCACTTATTTAAGCAATTTTAATCTGTAAAACTATTTTAAAGAAAACTGCTGTCCTAAACAGTGAGAAAAAGAAAACACAATAGTGAGAATTTAACACAATCACTATAAATCTTGTGAAGTAAATGTTAAAACTTCTTACATATTTGTACTTACAAGGATGGGTATATATTTGCACCGATTTCAAGCACATCATCAATCTGTATATATTGAGATTTTTTAAAAAAGTAAAACAATACAAAATTCAGTAACTAGCACTTTTCAAAAGAGCCTCCAATGCTTATCATCTCCAGTCTTTATGGACAGAACAAATTTGGATCTTTAATGTCCCATTTATTTGTAATGTTTCTTGGCAAACACTAACAAACCACATGACAAGTGTGTCAGCCACCATGGAAATGCACAGATTTTAGAGGATGAGTTTGGATAACATCTGTTATTTTCATGATGTCCATGCTTTATTTTCTTACTCAGTAACAAGATGGCCACAAAGTCACCTAACAACTAGAAAAGCTGTTAGCTCATATCTTTATGTTCAACTGGATTTCTTCACTGTTTAACATCTTGTTAAAAGAATTAAAAGCTTTGGATATTATTCCAGCGTGTGTTTAAAGGTGCATTTGTCGGTCCTATACTGCTTCCGTTTTGGTAGAGAGGTTTTCTTCATTTGGCTGACAATTCCCATTTTGCTGTACTTTGTTTTCCTCAGTCCTTGGTGCATCCTTGTCATCTACTTCTTTGCCCACACTTGATTCTGGTTCTTTACTGTGCTCCTTCTCCTACAATGAATATTAAGATATACATTTAGTTATTTTCTCAAGTTACATGTACCACATCTGCTTATGGCTAAAATATGTAACTTTATATTTTGTGAATTAATAAAACTGGATACTTTCTCCCACTACCTTGTCATATAAATAGGATACGCAAACATGTATCAATATGTCTCTTGTACTTCTCATAAAAGATGGACACTGTTCAACAAATGTTGCTTACTGACTTCAAAAGTGGGACATATCTGCTGAAAGAGAAAAAGAGCTCCCAAAATGCCAGAAGGGATTTTGTAATCCACATACCAAAGAAGCAAAAATAAGAGAATGTAGAAAAGGAAATCACTATTCCTCCTAACAAAGACTGGTTAGGCAGTCCAAATTCTGTCTTCAGCTTAAGAGAAAATTAAATGAGAAAATGTGGGACAGTGCCTGGCACACAGTTGAGTGCTCTAGAGATAATATGTTATCAATGTTACTGACAATGATGATAAACCTCTATTAGTATGAGAGTAAATAAAACTGTAAGATAAAGGCTCTAGGACTCATATAAGTAATTTCCAAATACAACTTATACCACTATTAAGGGAATTAACTTAATTCACAAACACTTAAAATATTTCATTAATTATTCTAATTCAATAAGCCAAATTTCAGTATATATTACAAAACCAGTAACGAAAAAACCACTGTTTCAAATTTGCTGAAACAGTGAGGAAAATGGCATCAAGTAGAAATCTTAGCATAAAATCAAATACATGTTACATGTACAGGCTAAACATTTTCTTCCTGTATGCCTTGCCTTTCTATGATTCTCTAAACTAAAGAATGTAACTATTTCAATTTTAGCTTGCTCATATCTCATCCCTTCAAAATTTAAAAATTGTCAATTTAACACATATGAAAGAATACCAAAATGTACAAGACACTGTTGCCCTCAAGGAGCTTTTAGCCTAAAACTGCTTTTATGCAATAAAGAACAATCTCAATGATTAATTATTCAAACCCTAAACACTGAATGACTGTTACTTACTTTAAGTGAAGTATTATTCTTCTCCAATTTTTCCTTCCCATCTCTGTCATTAGAATTCTTTCTTGTAGAGGTTGACCGTTCTCTATCTCTTCTTTCACTGATATGGTCCTTTTCTTTTTCTCTCTTTTTATCCTTCTTGTTTCTGCTATAAGAATATTGATAATATGTCAGTTAACTTCTAAGAAACTAATGACCTGCTATATTGTTGACAAAATATTCTAACACTAATGCATTGTAAATGAGCATATCAGTAACCCGATTTGATGAAGTAACATAAATGGGACCTATAACTCTACCTACTCTACCCACAACCCAACTAATTTTTTAAAGATACACAAGTCATTTTTGCAGAGGCCATGTATGTTCACATAAAACACAATTTGGTACTGTAAATTAGTTTTGAAACATTTGAGATTTATTTATCTACTGTAATTAGGATAAAATAAAACCAAATGTAATTTTTTTAACCCATCTCTTTGAAGCAAAAAGTGAATAAGCAGAAAGGAATAAAAGGAAAAAGAATCAGATGTGGTTCCCAAGTACGGCTGAAAGATTACTAGCAAAATTGGAACTTCAAGAAACTCTTGTGCCATGTGTTCTCTTCATTCACCATTACAAAGAAGTCCCACCACTACATCAAACTAAAAAGTTTCTGCTCAGCAAAAGAAACCACCAATGAGGAAAAGAGACAACCATCTCAATGGGAAAATCTATTTGCAAGCAATGCCTCTGATAAGGGCCTAACATCCAAAATATACAAAGAACTCATACAACTCAATAACAACAAGAAAACAAACGATCCAATCAAAAAATGGACAAAGAGGATATGGAGAAAAAGGAACCCTCATACATTGCTGGTGGGACTGCAAATTGGAGCAGCCACTATGGAAAACAGTATGGAGGTTCCTCAAAAAACTAAGAATTGATCTACCATATGAGCCAGCAATCCCACTCCTGAGTATTTACCCCAAAGACTTGAAAACTCATATTCAAAAAGATATTTGCACACCGATGTTCATAGCAGCTTTATTCACAGTGGCCAGGACATGGAAGTAACCAAAGTGTCATACGATAGATGATTGGCTTAAGAAGCTGTGGTACATATATACAATGGAATATTACTCAGCCATAAGAAAAGATGAAATACTGCCATTTGCAACAACATGAGTGGACTTCGAGATAATCATGCTAAGCGAAATAACCCAGAGATAAAAGGTTGAAAATTACATGTGGGATATAAACCTAAAAGCAACAAATGAACAGGACAAACAAACAGAGACTCATGGACATGGACTATAGACTAGTGGTTACCAGAGGGTAAGTGGGAGAGGGGAGGTAGACAAGGTAAAGGGGGTCAAATATGTGGTGACAGAAAGAAATCTAACTATGGGAGGTGAATCCACAGTATAAATATATATATATATGCCTTACTGTTTGAGTGTACAGCTGCAACTTACTAGATTTCGTTAACCAATGTCACCATAAAACAATAATTAAAAAAACAGCAACAAACAAGTCCCACCAATTCAAAAGCAAAAGTTAACTAGAAGATGGAATGAACAAATTCCATTTACGAAAATAAAATAGCCTTAAAATGAGAGGGGGTAAGAAAACAAGGTGTTTCAGAAGCATAACAAATAGCTTCTACTCAAAATAGTTAACCCTAATATGGAATTTTAAACTTTCTTCTCTTATGAAAGTTTAAAAATAAACACAAAGACTAGTGGAACATATAAAGACACCGAGGAAATAAATGCAAGTTTATATGAAAATTTAGTATAACAAAGGTGGCATCTCAAATCACTGGGGAAAACATGGTCTTTCATAAATAAAAGGTTTGGAGATAACTTGGTTATTATTTGCTGATAAAATTGGATCCATATCTCATTCCACCCAAATAAATAAATAAAAATAGACTGGAAACCTAAATTTTTTAAATGAAATAATACAGTACTAGAAGAAAACATTGGCGAATTTCTTTTATAGCATGAGTGAAGGGAAAGATTTGTTAACAAGTGTCAGTAAGCATGTGGAGACACTGGAACTCTTGTACAATGCTGAAAGGAATATAAAATGTCACAGTTACTTTAGAAAATGGTTGGCAGATTCTCAAAAAGATAAAAAGAAAATTACTATATGACTCGGCAATTACCACTCTTAGGTATACACCCAAGAGAAATGAAACGTGTCCACACAAAAACTTGTACATGAATGTTCATAGCAGCATTATTCATAATATCCAAAAAATGGAAAAAATACTATATGTCCATCAACTAATGAATGAATTAAACAAAGTTTTATTCCACACATGGAATATCATTCACCTATAAGAAGGAATGAAGCACCGATTCATGCTATGACATGTATGAACCATGAAAACATTACATTTAGTCAAAGAAGCCAGATACAAAAGACCACACATATTATATTAGGCAAATCCACAGAGACAGTAAGTAGATTAGCGGCTATAGGGAGCTACGGGGAGTAACTGCTAACGGGTATGCACTTTGAAATGACAAAAAATGTTCTGGAATTAAGTAGCAGTGACTGTTAAACAGCACTGTGAACATACAAAACACCAGTGAACTGCGCATTTAAAAGGGTGAATTTTATGATATGTGAATTCTCATTTTAAATAACTTGGGTAAAGGTGGGACTGGATACAGTCACTGACCACGCATGCGCACGCACGCACACATACACACACGCACGCACGCACACACACACACACACAGTGTATATATTATATTTTGTCTTATGTGAGAAAGAGAAATTCAAATATATGTATCTGCTTAATTTTTGCAAAAAGAATTAAAGGATTAATAAACGACTGATAAGTTACAGAGGGTGGAAAGGGAGCAAAGTAAAAGGAACAGAGGAGGGAGCTACTTGGTGAATATGTATCTTTTTGTCTCAGTTGAGTGCACGATTGAGAAAAGTTTAGACTTTCCTAAGCAAAGGTTTTTTTTTTTTATTCTTAAACAAAGTTATGGCCACCTCTATAGTATCCCTATGCCTTATTCTCACCGAAAAATAACCCACAAGCAAATAAACAAAAGACCCCTTCTGGGAAACATGCTCCTTACATTCTGCCAGAGCTTTTTATAAATTTCTCTCTTCTCTACCTAGAAAACCACAAAAACCAACAGAAAAACTATGACTTATCAGTAAAGCAATAGTATGAAAAAATAAATACACAGAAATCAATACTTTCCTATGTACAAACCAACCTCCAGTGAATGAAAGAAAAGACTTCATTTATAAGAGCAACAAAATGTAAATACCTAGGGATAAATTTAGAAAGTACATAAAATCTGTATGAAACAAACACTGAAAAACACTAAAGATTGCCTGAGTAAGCAGAAAGATATACCATGTTCCTAGATGAAGTCACTATCATAAATCTTTTATATTAATAAAACTACTCACTAATTTTCTCTAATAAATGCAATGCAACTATAATAAAAATGACTAGGTTTTATTTCTATAACCTAGACAACTTATTCTTACATTCCAATGGAAAAATAAACATGCAATGGTCAGGAAAGCTCAAAAAAGAGCAATGGGGAGTGTAGGGGAGAACAGGTCTTACTAGATATTAAGAAATACTATACAAACTGATTAACTAAAAGCATGGGGCACTGGTACATGAATCCTCAGTGAAACTAATCCAGCCCAGAAATAGACCCAGAAATAGACCCTAACACAGTTAGAAAATTTAGTATAAGACAAAGGCAACATCGAACTAATGCGGGAAAAATTGAGTTTTTAATAAAGGTTATTAAACAAGAGAAGCATTTAGAAAAATAAAATAAAATTGGACCTATATATATGACCTATGGCACATATGAATAAATTTGACTTCACAAAAATTTAAAATGTTTGTGAATTAAAGAATGCTATCAAAATTCCACAACTTTAATTATATAACCTGATGCAGCTGTAGGGAAACAGGCACTCTCATACACTCCTGGTTGAAGTACGAGGTGCTGCCAATTTTTATGGGGGCAATATGGAAATATATCTCAAAATTACAAACACACTTATCCTCTGAACCAACATTACCATTTCTGGAAAATTTTCCCACATACTCGCATACTACAAAATGATCTAACTCCAAAGCTATTCATTTCAACACTATATAATTTATAATAGAAAAATTAAGAAAACCCATTCTACTGCAGGCTAGTTAAATAAACTAAGGTGCTGTCACATAATGAAGTCCATGCAGTTGTTAAAAGGAGCGAAGCAGCACTCTCTGACAAATATGGAAATATCTGTTAAGTGACAAAAGCAAGTGAACACCAGTGTATATTTTGTGCTACCTTTTATATAAGAAAGTTAAAAAAAAAAACTAAATATCTTTATCTTGTACGTCTATACAAAAGTGGAAGGATATTCAAAAAAACTAATAAAGTCATTACTTATGGGGACAGAGCAGATGGGAATATGGGTGGAAATTAAGACCTCTCACTGTATAATTTTTTAATACTGTTTTGATTTCTGAACCATGCAAATGTATTACATAGTACTCATTCAAAATATAGTTTAAAAAGTAGACTGAAGAATGAATGTTTTTCCCTGCTTTCTCCTTAGTTTTAGCACATGCTTTCAACCTACCTCCTAGGGGATGGAGACCTAGAAGATTTCCTTTTTATGGTTTTTGATGTTCTTGGAGATCTGGAAGAACTCCTGCTCCTCCTCCTACGCCTTTCCCTGAAAGTCAAGATAAGTCATTTTAAAAAAGTGATCTAATTAAACAGCAATTCAAATACATAAAAGCAGGAGGATTCTTAATGCTCTCAAAGTAAATAGTATGGTTTAGAGGCCAGTTTAAACTCATGTCCTTTAGAGCACACTCTACTTCATAGTTTTAGTGCAGGTCAAATTATGAACCATAGATACTTACAGACTGATGAAAAGATCTCCTAAAATTTCATATTAGAAACAACAAAAAAATCTCCATTTAACCTGAACCGAACATTAATTTCTTGAGTAGAAAAAAATATTAATGGATGTTTCAGATTCTCAAATTAAATGTTCTCTTCTTTAGCATCTAAAACACACTTTTTTGCTCATCAGATCCTTTGTCATGTGTCTAGCTCCTTGTTGCCCCAATGTGGATTACTTTGTAATAACGTAACACTCTTTTCAAGAACTGAAAGATAAGTTAGTTGGCTTGCAAAATGTGAACTTTCTAAAGTATTTAGAAGATCTCTAAAAAAGTATTTACACATTGTCATCTTATAAAGAAACTGTTTTGCCCTTCGATCTCTGACCATTTCATTACTGTTGTTCAACTCAATTAAAATTGAGTGCACAAACTGCTTAGATATAAGTAAAATATTTAAAACCTGAGATTTAAATATGAAGTAAAAAATAATTACTAGATTAAGTGTTTATTATTAAAAACTATTTTTCTTAACATATTAGCAAATATGCATACTCTAAATTACTTCATTTATAAGGGTGGTCAATTTAGGATCAATGAATTTCAAGATGACCATAATTCAGGCAATGAGGTATGAGAATATATGTATTAAATGATTAATATATACAATAATCTGTCTCATGAGGAGCTTTGATAATTAGTGACCACATAGCTGAAAGAATTCAGTCTTTCAGAATTCAAGTTCTTACTACCTCAGTTGATACTAGGTTGATGAAATATTTTGTCCATGTTTTTTATAAAGTAAAAAGCTAAATAATGCTCAAATGTGGTATATATATGCTAGGTATTAAGACCAAAAAGGCTCAAGAATTTTGAGAACACAAATAAGTTGATTCCAACTCTACCCAAGGTTCTCTCCTCCATTATCTAATTTTTTTTCCAGGATACCCCAATATTATACTTTCTGGGGAAATTAGATAATATTCCATTCAATAAATGCTATTTTATAACAGCTCAGCATAAGAACCTGATATACTTTTTCATAGCAGGAGAAAGTCAGTGTATCTTACACCTTAAGTTACACAAAATGGCTCCATTTCGATCAGTGTAACTCTTGATTCAGGAAGCACTATGTAGAGGCAGACATCTAATAACTACCAGTTGATTATAATGAGAGCTAAGGCTGAACAGATAGCAATCTAAAATATTAATTATTTGAGAAAGTAGTGGCCAGTTATAGTATGAAGAACTAGAGTGGTTAGAATTAGAGTTAAATTCTACACCTTACCAGCTGCACTACTGGGGTCCTGTTATTTCTAATTTGAATCTCAGTTTTGCCGACTGGAAAATGGAGATAACTCAAGTTTTACAGTGTTGTTTTAAGGATTTAGAATAATACCAATGAAGTACCAAACATAGTGTCTAGCACATAGTTAAGTACTCAAAAAATATTCTCTCCTTACCTTTCTTGGACTCATCTTTATTGACAGTAACTTTTAAGCATTGAAATTTTTTTAAATATCAAAATTTTCTTTAAGAATGTAGATTAGGAGACAATGTTGGAAATAAAATTAAGTAGACTATTTTTGAGCAGTTAAAATGTTTTCCATTTACTAAACAAATCAGAGTACTTGGAAAAAGAAAAATGCTAAAAGTTGAGAAATTATAACTCTTCACCAAACTTTTCTGAAACCATGAAACATTCCAAACCGCTGAATCTTTCAGAAACTAATGTTAGCATTTATTCTTCACACCTTGGAAATTATTTAAGAATACATTTAGGAATGAATGTGAATATGTAAACTTTCTTAAATATCAAGAGACTTTAAAATAAACCATGAAAAAAATTAAACATTTTAGAGACATCGAAAAAAGTAAATTCAACTGAATTTAAAAGGAATCAAAACATTATTTGGTGTTATGAAGAACAATGTCTAAACAATCATATAAACACAAAAGAATGTGTGACAACAAATCACAGTGCAGTATATGTGCAATCACAAGACTGAACTGAAACCCACAGTAAATGAGATTAAATTAATTCTTCAGTTTTTGATTCAATGTGCTAAAATATGGCAGTGATCTGTTTATTTTAAGCCCCACTTAACATATATTGTTGCTTTCAACTTTAAACTTCTGAGGCAATTTTTTAAAGCAGGTAGCAAGTACTGATTAAGGAATTCTCAAACTTAATCTCTAAAAAGAGAAAGAGCTACTTATACTTCCGATATTAAAGTACAGAGCAGAAAGCTTCAGTTTCCTCATATTTTAAAACCATGATAATAGGCCACAAGCTCATTGTAAGGATTAAATAAGTTTAGTCATGAAAAGCTGCTGAGACAGAAATCTGGCGTATAGTAAAAGCACTCAATAAGTGCTTGCAATTATTTGTATTGCATTAAGAATAAGCTGTTAAAACAAAGATTAAAAATCTATATATAATCCTGTCTCGGAAATTATTTTCTATGAAAAATTATGTTTTAAATATCTTTAAAACATGCTAAAATATATTTTTAGTATTTTTAACATATGGTTTTAACACAAGTAGGAACTTCCATTTATTTATAGTCACAGTATCATCTGGAGTAATGGTTTATATAATCTCGAATCAATGAAAGTCTCCATTTTGCACTGTTACTATAGCAACCTGCTGCCACCTCGTGGCCGTGTACCTATTAATAAAGTTAGGGAACAGTCCAAAAAAAAAAGCAAAATCTTAAAATTGGCAAATTTAAATAAAAATTTAAATGTCATGCACTCAACAAAATAATACAGATGACAAAAGGTATAAACTGCAACCTTAGAAATTTTGCATATGAGAACTTACCACACCATTCCGAAGAAATACAGAGGCCTAACAGGTCAATTCTTATATATTAAAAAAAAAAACTTGCCCCCTGCCATCCTACCTTCTAAGAAAATTAACAGCAGTAGTTATTTAGTTAAATAGTTAAAACTTTTCAAATTATCTTGCCCAATACCATCTCATGTTCTCCACAGGTTCAATACTGTGGCAAGTACTCTGTTGAGAGAAATGTGTACTCTGCAATTAGAGGGTAACGTTCTGATATTATTGTACTGATTCCACTTGCATAGAATAATCTTTTCCTCTCAGTTAAAATTCATGCTTTCATCATTTGTCATGAATAAACCCTTTGGTATAAATTTTAAGCATATCAAACCTGCTGGAACTACGAGATCTTCTTGATGCATTGTAACTTCTGGGTGGTGTTCTGGATTTTTTATCCTTCTTTCTTTTCTCATCTATCTCTTTGGATCTCTCCTTTTCTCGTTCCTTTTCTTTATCCTGTTCCTTTTCCTTCTCTTTGTCTCTTTCTTTTTCATGTTCTTTTTCCCGCTCTCTTTCTCTGTCCTTGTCCTTGTCTTTATCACGGTCCTTTTCCCGTTCTTTATCCCGGTCTTTATCTTTGTTTTTACCCCGTTCCTTTTCTTTTTCACGTTCCTTTTCTCTGTCTCTCTCTTTTTCCCTTTCCTTTTCTCTATCTTTTTCTTTCGCTCTTTCCTTTTCCTTGATCTTTTCTCGAGTGTCTTTTCGCTTGTCCCTTTAAAAGCAAAAATAAATTCACAAATGAAATAATTCCACTCCCAAAAAGGATCTCTCTCAATAATTATCAACACAAAACAATTTATAGCAGCTATGAGACATTACCTATAAATTTCTATATAATTCAGTTGTACATGAAGCTGCTAAAAGAAACAATTACCAAGCCAAGTTAAGTACAATAGTCTGCAAATCTCATGAGCCATAATGGTCATCAGATTCAAATCAATGGCAACCAATATTAATCATTACTAAGACAATCAAAATTAAAAGTTTAATTTTTCATTTAATACATAAACCACAACCGATTTTTAATAAATGAAGCCATGAAAAAAATTATCTTTAATTTTCCAAAAACTCACCGTGAATGTGAACGACTCCTTGATTTCCGTCTGTCCCTTGATTTAGAGCGTTTTTTATGTGGGCTCTTAGATCTACGTCTATCTTTTTGTCTTGAGCGTGATCTATTATGGGATCTACTCCTAAAGAAAAACAAATTGTTAGAATGTCGAACCTTTCTTAGAACTTCAATTTTTAAAACTTTAGGATGTCTTTCAAACAAGATAATTTAAAAACCTATTCTGAAAGTGTATATCAACATTTTAAAACTCTATTATGTAATGCCCCAGTTATATCATCTGAAATAAACTTATTTACTGGAAACTTCACCAGATAAGTCATTGTCCAGAACTCAAAAATAAAAACAGAAAAAATTAAGTTATTTTCTATGCCAGATTTAAGCTGATATTTTCAGGTGCGGCTTTCTTTTGCTAATTTTTTTTCCTTTTTTATCCCAGAATGTCTCACAAAACAATGTATCTCTGTGAACACAGAAGGCAAAATAATGCTAGCTCTGTGAATTGCTTCTTCTTCTCAAGTGAATCTCTTTTGCTAATTATAATATGCCTCAATTAGTATAGATGGTTTCTCCCCCTATGGTCCAAGTATTCATACCATAAATTGTCTTTAACTCTTGGCTTTCATGTAATATGATTACCTGCAGTTACCTTATCTTGACAGGGAGTAGTGGTTATACGGTTCAACAGTTGCTATAAATGGCAATGTGCTATATATTAAGAATAATATATAGTCAGCATGGTATTAATGATGGTACTAGTGTGACAGAAAAATAAATATTATTCATGAGTTAAAGCTAGATATATAATCAAATGTTGGATTTGCAAGGTGTTGACTTTATAACTGTATAAACATAGCTACTAAAAGAAACCTGGAATTTCTGCAGGAAAAATAACTTATTCCAAATGTGAATGTCTCCAGGCTCCCTTTCCCCACTGAAATAATTACTTATACAATATAATTTTTTTTTTCCATAATGAAGTATCCAAGGAACAATGTATTAAAATGTAACAAAACTGAATGCACACAACTTTAATAACAAAGTGATGGGACTCACCAGCTTCAGAGTCAGACAATCTGGCCCTGACACTCAGCTCTGCCACACATTAGCTGTTGAGAAATCTAGCTAGTCACTTAATCTCTCTAAGCCTGAGTTTCTTCATCTATAAAGTGGAGTGAGAATCATATCTACATCTCTGAAAGCTGTCATGAGGATTAAATCAGATGACATATGAAAACTGATGGCCTAGCAGTCTCTGGCACAGAGTAAATGCTTAAAACTATTAATTCTCAATATCATCACTATCATCAACAATTAACAGAAAATAAAACTTTAAATTCTATCTTTATTCCAAGGAGGTCAAATGAACTTCCACAAGTATGCTTTATTAAAACTCATCTTGATAGTCATGTTTTCATAAATTAAAACAAATATCTATAAAAGAAATACACATAGTTAAATGCTTATGGTATGCTATGAAACCAAAGAAACCTTCAGATAATACTCAATAATGAAATCTTGTTTTTAAACACATTTTTCAGTTAGTCAAAATTTGTTTTACAAAAGCTAATTTTCAACTGAACCACTCTATTACATGCCTTTAAAAATTATACATTTATCATCATACCACATTTTTAATATAGGATAATTCACTTTGTTGGAATCTTTATCACTAATAACCTAAGAGCTACAAGGATCAAGCAGTAGGTATTAAGGCAAAAATGCAAAACCCAAAGCATTTTTAGTACATTTGCAGACATCCATATAAGTATAATATTTTAAAGGGCCTTTGCTTCTATGTACTTAAATAAAAAGTCTTAGGATTTCTGTTCTAGTTAACCTTGCTAAACATATAAATAATAATTTTTACTCAAACAGTGCTTTGCAATCTTAATTAAACAAAGAAACTCCTTTTAAAAATTTAAGCATAGTCTTAACAAATAAAAGTAATAAAGCCTTGATCACTTGGCTTCCCACCTTGCCGTGTGGTCCTCAGAGTTTGAAAGTTATTGCCTAAAAATAATTATTGTATTTTAATTTTCACATTAAATATTTGCACATCTGTCACTCACTAGTTGCCTGCAAGTTTTCTGACCAGGAATGCTAAAAGCTTCAAATCAAGAGCAAATCTAATCCAACCAAAGATGAAGATTGAGTTATTATTGTTAGCAGTTCTCATTTTAGCATAATGTGCAAAACTGCATTTATAAAATTGTGAATAAAGGGCAACTTACCACCATGTTGCATCAAAGTTCATTTGTAAGTCAGGTGTTTCCCATTAAAATATTATAAAATGTCTTACAGATCCTACACTGGTCTGGAAAGGTTACTTAACTTTTAAATACAGTAATTATAGTACTACCTGCCTTTTCTAACACTTCCCTATGAAAAAAACACATAAATATTTGAAAACAAAAAAATGAAAATACATCTTCCCAATCCTAGTCAAGATCACAGTGACAAGAAACCCCTTCCTCCTTCCTAAAATAGAAGGGGAAGGAACAGGGAAGGGAAGAGTGGGCTTTAGAAGCATCTGAGAACAGTGAGAAGGTATAAGAGAGTGGACCTTTACGCGCAAGGGCTCCAGGAACCCACACTCCTGCTAAGTCTAGCAGGTCAGAACCAGAGCTGAGGATATCAAATCCCACCAGCAGAGAAAAAGAAGCCAAGAAATGTTTGCCATCTCCCTCCCCTACTGGGATGTAGGAAGTTCCTTCCATGTCAAGATCATTGAGTCAAATGTTTTTTGGGTAAGAGTTTTTTCCCTTTAAATAGAACTCATCCTCTTACACATTTAAGAACTTAGAAAAAGCTACATGTGTTTCTATAAACCATGGATAAAAATAGTATATGTTTACCAAAATATGTGTGTAAAAGTATGTATATGTGTGAATATATATGTACATGTGTGTATATATGCAGATATGTGTGTGTACATACACACACAAAAAAAATCTGATCCTTGAACAATACAGGGGTTGGGGTGCTGATCTCTGCAGAGTCAAACATCTTATCTTGACTCCCTAAAAACTTCATCCCTCAGTATCCCCAGGTGATTGATTCCAGAACCACCGGCCTGCCTCCTGCTCCATGAATACCAAAATCTGCAAATGCTCGTCCCCTACATAAAAAGGCATAGAACAATGCATATAGTTGGCCTTTCACATCCACGGATTACCAACTGTGGACTGAAGTACTGTCTTCGATCCGAGGTTGGTTGAATCCACAGATTTTAAGCCCATTAATATGGAGAGCTGACTATATATAGTTATTGAAAAAAATCCACTTAAAAGTGGACTCTCACAGTTCAGACCTATGCTGTTCAAGGGTCAATTGTATGCATGCCAAGAATAAGTAATTTATATTGTTACATAGTTAGACCTACATGAAAGCACTCTCATGAATAACAACTTCATTTTAGACTAAATAATCCTCGCTGCCGCTAACCTTTGGAAGGTGAAAATATCCAGATATACTTAAAATGATAACAGCAAAAACCTTAAAGAGGATAAAGATAAACTACTGCTACAACAGATAAAGCTTCTCAGAGATAATCAAGGAAACAATGATGTCAATCAAGTTTTGCTTTATCCTACCTAGCCTTAGAAAACCACTAAGGTATTAGATTTGGAGCATGGTTCCTGACCAACACAAAATGAGGTTCAGGTCATTGGTCTTTTTTTTCCCCCCTCAGAAAAGTGGCTACTCTTCAGCTCAATTCTGTATTTCATTGATCTCCTTTACATTTGCCACATCCTGTCAACCTAAGAAAATATCCCCAATCTAGCACCGATGCTTCTATATCACTTTTCTTCTCCAATTCTGGCTTCTGATGCACTATCTCATTCCTTTTATATGAAACAACTTCGTTCACTTGGATCTGAATGAACTTGCTTGCTTACTATAAAGCCTTGAATGGAAGAAGAGACGGTAAAGCTATACCCCAAAACAGATTTTGCACACTAAGCATAATAGAGAAGTGTAATACACCAGTAAATAGCAAGAAGTATTTAGTATTCCTAGAGTCAAAAAAGTAATATCATATTTTCCCATCTCACCATTTCAATCTCACTAAGCATCACAGAAAAACAGGCTAAACTGAGCTTACTAATGAAGTTCAACATACAGCATACTGGTTTCCTCCCCTTAAACCCTCCGTTCTCTAAATTCTCCCACACCACACACACATACAAATGCACACACACTTTTCTCTATCTCTTCTGTTTAACCATAGTATGTGTGTATATATCCACTATACACATTTTCACATTTCAGTTAACAGCCCCCTCCATGTTAAAGACAAGAATAAAACTTATCAATTTAGACATGATTCTTAAGGCGCTTCCAATCAAGACAATGTTGCAAGAGGTTCTCTTTGTACCAAACACAACAGATTTAAAAAGAAAATTAAAGCAACAGAGCTATGCTCAAAAATAAGACAAACAGAACAGACACAGAGTTTACACAATACGATAGATAGCTGGAGCTAAAGCTCTAAGTTACTCCTGTGTTTCAGGTCCCAAAGTGGGTGTAGGAGGCTCTTATCATAGAGAGTACCGAGGACCTAAACTGCCCCATTTGACTCATGGTACTAGCGATATAAGTAATACTTGAAATCAGCCCTTGAGTGGACTGAGGGGCAGATGAAAGCTGCAACTTCACAATATTTTCAGCATCACCATATACATGGTTCCCTACTCCCAACATGAAAAGTTTTTGCCAGTTCTTAACAAAGACTACTTTACCATTAGAAAAATTAGATACAGAGCATCTTAAGATAGAAAATCAACTTCTAAAACTGAAAATTAATTGAAATAAAATTATATATTAGATAAAATTTATTCTTAAGTATATACAATTAAAGCAATATTTAATGGTAACTATACTTCCTGGTGAACTCTACTGAAAATTCTAAATTCAAATATTTAGACAAAAACTCAGAAATCTTAACTTTTAAAGTACAAAGCCAAAAAAAATTAAATGATAGAAATTCTCACCTGTGTTTTGATTGTGATCTTTTCCTTCTAGAATGGGATTTTGAGCTAGACCTGGATTTTGAACGAGTATGGGAACGAGATCGACCGCCTTTTCTTTCACTGCTCTTTCCAGACTCTGGGAGGAAAAAACCACTTTGCAGTGTAAGCTCAGAACAATTAAAGATCCCAGTTAATAATTAGGCACAAGTGGAATGTACCACATATAGTGCAAGGGGCCTACTCTCTGTACATCCTCCTCCTGTGCAATTATCCTTCAGAAACATCCAAGAAAGTCATTGCATAAACTCGTTGAGTGCAGCCACCCTGCAGCAGTACATATAAACCAGATGATTATAAACAGCTGTTCGTAATATTTTGTTGCTGCCATAATGTACGATTATAACATGTCTGTAATTCCTATGACAGTGATTTTAAATCCTTTCTCCATTTATTTTGCTAGAATTGAAGCTTAAATTCTGAGTGCTAATTTAGAAAATTTGCTCAAATGTAAACCATCTAGACATTTTTAGATTGGATTTTAAAATTTTAGTTAATAACACAGAAGTTTGAAAAGGTAGGTGTTCCATTATCTTCCTAAAATAAAATGTTATTTTTCCTAAATCATGGGCTTTTTATTTTTAAAAGTAAAACTTGGAAGTGAATCTGCTTAACCATAACATTTTAAATATATTTATTCTTCTTTTTAGCCTCACAATAACATTTATACTTTGCTTTAAGCAAATCAGTTTTGAGCACTATTTTGCTCTTAAAATATAAAAAACTGATTAGCTCAGGCTAATGCGCCTCAATTCAGTATCATAGGAAAAGACATTTTTGTCAAGTAGTTTATTAACCTTTAACACTAGTAAGTCACTTACTCATTCTTGAGTTTCACTCTTCTTGTTTGTAAAATGAAGGGACTGAACAAGATAATTTCTAAAATTCCTTCCAGTTCTAAAACTCTATGATCTTACACTATGACCTATGTAACAACACTATGGCCTTACCTGGTTCAATAGCTGCTGAGATAAATGACTGAGCCTCTCGTACTCGCTTCATTACTTCTTCTAACTCCTTAGCTGCAGCCTGAGGTGTCATCTCAGGGGGTTTTACTATTGCATTGTTGGAGTGATTTATTCTAAATTAAAAACATTAGCATATCACAAATATACACCATATTTTACAAAACATTAAACAAATATTTACATGCTATACATATTTAAAAATCGACATCTTGAAGACACATTAACATAGCTTAATACAGAATAACCAAAACCAGACTCAACACCATGATTAATCTCATTCCCACATGCCATCGCCTCTTGCTAACAAAGCCAAAAGCAAGGAAAAAGGAAAAACTGAATCCTAGTTGATTTCTTTAACAACTTGAATAGACCAGAACAAGTGCTTTTCCAACATTAAAATGTTGACACCAGTTATTAAAATGAATCATTTCTATTCTTAGATTATAAGATTTTGTTGATAATCTCTGCACCCTGGGAGAGGAGAAAGGGGAAGCTGCATATTATGTACACCATTTTAATCAACTCTAGACCATGGCTGAGTCAGACACAGCTGTGAACGTGGGAGGCATCTGATAAAACTCTTCCCCTACTAGGTAAGAGTGGTTTCTCTGACGTACATAAATGAATTCGGTGTGTCTCGCTTTACTCCTTCCACACAAAGACAAATATTCACCAAGAACAGTTATTTATCCTTTAACAGAAGAATCCTGATCAAACGGTATAACTAAGGCAATTATCTATGAAATTCATATAAAACTGTTACCTCAATAAACTGCATGAAATAGAATTTCTGGTCTTGAGTATCTGACAGGCTACATGAATTTTTCATTTTGCAAACAGGGATGTGAGCAAACCTTAAACTCGAAATGTATGATTTAAAATATTTCTGGGTACTTAATATTACTTTCTTCCTAGGATTTTGGATTTACCAAAATTCTTATTAACTGTATAACTTAAGTTCAACCTACATGTTAAAGTGTTAATCTAGTCATAATGCGAAATCAACCTAACTTGTTAAAGTTTCTGGGAAAAGACCTATAATCATTGTATAGGGTATATAATCAATGTTAACATTAAATTAAACCTTATAAAATAGAAAATAAGACGTCTTCAAATACAACCTTAAAGGCTAAAATGATAAGTATCTCAGGTATTCATTTATACTTAACACAAAGTCTTCCTTTCCATAATTGCCAATTACTATTAAAAAGAAAAAAAGAAGCCTTAATTACATCAAAAATACTTTAAAGTTTTTCAAAATCATTAAAATTTCTTTGTTTAGGGTTTCTTACTTCAGTGGCCTGTCTCCAAACATAACTCCATTAAAAGCAAGGGCCCTTGGTACAGAATTTTGGTCTGCAAATTCCACAAAAGCAAACCGAGTTGGCTGAGTCTCATCACCTGCCATCCGCACAAACTTCACTTCTCCAACTTGTTTAAAAAATTCAAGGAGTTGATCAGCTGTCGTTGTCTGAAAAAAACATAACGCTTTAATAAATTATACCATTTTTTAAAATCAAGTAAATATTACTTTGTCAATATGATTTTTAAGAAGGGGAAAAGTGTAAGAGGTCCCACCACTCAAGTTTCTTCTTAAATTAGTTACCTGGGAATTCAAATTGCCAACATAGACTGTTCTCCTAATTTCATCAATTTTGGAAGGATCCACATTTCCCATAAGTGGTGGCTGTGGTATCTCTCCAAGTGTTGCAATGTTGGGGTCTAGTGCTGCTGCTGGTATGGCTCCCAAACTGCTAAGGGAAACACCCAGCTATAAAATAAAAAAGTACATATTTTCTGTTAGTATCAATATTATCATTCTCTAATCTTGAAAAGAAATGATCAACTCAACATGAATGGGAAGAAACTTGGAACTCCTAACCTTAAACCAGGTTTATGTCTGAATTAAGACTGAGGTCACAGTAGTTTTGAATGTAATTAGAAATACGACATAGTTCTTAACTATCTGAATATTTTAACTGCTTTTAAACTTAATACTAAAAACAGAGTTAATTCTCATTACTTGCTGTACTTATGCACTATAAAGTTACCACAAACACTGAATTATTGAATACTGAATCATTGCTTCTAGGAAAAATACGAGGCCAGGTTCCTACAAGCCTCTAGTCACAATATTTTCATCAGCTGATAAAAACATAACCTTCTTTTAATGTGTTTCTGTTTAAAGTCACCTTATTTAATATACATTGTTGATTCATCAACATGAACTCACAGAAGCACTATCAACTCATTCCTGAATGAATCCTATCTCACACACATTATTCCTCTATGAGGCAAATCACAGCCTTCCAGTCCTTAGAAAGACTAGGCAGCACTTTAGCACTGAATGTAAGGGCTAATTTAAATAGTGAAATCACTAACAAAAAGTACAAATATGTGAAAAACATGGCATTAAACCACCCGCAAAAAGGACACATATTTACCACCATGCCCCAGAGATATTACGGGTTCAGTTCCAGAACACCACAATAAGGCAAGCTGTAATCTTTTTGCTGGTGGAGGGTCTTACCTTCAAATTGTAAAAAAACAAACAAACAAAACCCACATCTGTGATACATAATAAAGCAAAGTGCAATAAAATGAGGTATGCCTGTAGAGCATTATAGCTGAAACAAGAAGTGTTGCTCTATTTGACTTCTTCTGGGAATGTACGTACTGAACTATTCAAATTTTTCATCATTCTGTGTGTGTCAATGAACTACTACAAAAGTGCCACAAATATTGATTTTCAAGTTTCAAATAAATTTTAGTTAATGGGTGAATTCACAAATAATGAGAACCAACTGTACTTTGGGCATTCGACACTGTGTAACAGAGCTCTTAATAATGAACAATAATCATAGAATCTAATTTTTGCTGGGTTATTAATCCTCATCTCAATCTTAAGAGATAAGTGTTATTATTATGCCAATTTCACAGATAAAGAAACTTAAGAAAAATTAATTTTCCCAAAGCTACTCAGCTACCAAGTGGTCAAAGCAGGGTACCACCATGCACAGACTAAAATTAAAACATGGGCAAAGTTTACCTAACAACAACAACAACAAAAACCCTAAAATACTAAAACCTTACTTACACTATTGTAGGAAAAGGACAAAAACTTTTGAATAATCTACCGTAGCACTACTAAATTCAGTTTTTAGTTCAAGCATTAAGGAACATGTTTTTAATGTGAATTTAAACTAGAAAAAATAGAACTCTCAAAATATGAAAATGGAAAGTTACACGAAATTAATGAAAACACCTCTCAAACTACGACTTTCATTTCCATTTAACGCAATTTAAGAAAATTTTGAATGTTGTTATATTGTTGCAAAACTACTAAGATTTAACAACTGTGAATAACACTTCCTACAGGTGAAAATACAAGTTTATGAAACAGGTATTACTTATGTGATTTTTAAAAACACATCAAATCATGTCTTACCCTTGTCTAAAACTCATCAATGGCTTCTAGTTATCTTTAGAATAAAATTCAGACCTAATAAGCCCTATTTGATCAGTGCTCTATCTATCCCTCTAATTTCTAAACACATACTACCCTCTCATCCCACTCACTATTCAACCACACTGACTACCATTCTGTACTTTGAACACACAAATTTTTCCCACCTTAGGCTTTTCACTTGGTGTTCCTTCTGCCTAGAAAGCTCTTCTCCCTGCTTCTGCCAGCTGAATCCTTCAAGCATCAGATCAATCATCCCCTCTAAGAGGTTTTCCCTGACCTTATAGGAAGCCTCATTTACACTCTTACTACTAACAGATCTTAGATTTGTTGCTCACTATCACCATTTCAAGGTATCTTAAAGTTGTAGAAAGTATCTTTATATAGATCAAAATGGGTAGATGATCTCTGAGTCAAGGCCAACACCCTCTGAGCCCAGCCTCTCTCCATGTGTTGCTTCTATAATCACACTCCTTTTCCCCCCATCTTGTCTTCTATGGGCACAGATAATTGACAGTCATACCTTAATTTATTTTACTATGCAAAAGAATTATAGTTAACCTAAATCACAAATATGAGTCTTATTGTTAGTTTTACATAGATTTAAAGCATTAAATATGCCGTTCCAGGCATTCTCAACTGTCAGTCCCTGTGACCATCAAATTTCTCCACTGGCCCATATTAATTATAGATCTGGAATGAGCTTTTTCAAATCATCTATCTAATCCAACCCATTTGTTTTTCAAATTTACGGATCATTCAGTTCTTTTTAGAAACTTTCCTGTCTTTCATTATACTATTCTTCTAAACCATTCTTTTAAACCTGTGCTATTTGGTAGTCACTAATCGCACATGGTTATTTGAATTTTAATTAATTAAAATTCAATCTCCGGCCATGCCACTCTGAAACGAGTCCGATCCCATTTGATCTCAGAAGCTAAGCAGGGTCGGGCCTGGCTAGCACTTGAATGGAGGACCACCTAGGAATACCAACTAGATGCTGTAGGCGTTAAAAAAAAAAAAAGTTCAGTTGCCTCAGTCACATGAGCCACATTTCAAGTGCTCAATAGCTCGACTGCTAGTGGCTACCACACTCAATAGTACAGATACAGACATTTCTATCATAGCAGAAAGTTCTATTGGATGTGGCTGCTCTGTAATACAACTGCCCTCCTTTAGATTAATCTACTTTCTAGCCCCGCTCTAAGTAACCCATGTATTTAGTTGCCCTTTCAGTCTTTGATGGGTTAAAGATGATCTGGACTCCAGATTAACACCTGCCTTCCAACACAGAAACTCTGGCCTCCCTGAAGATGTGACTTTTAAATACAAACCTGATGAACAGTTTCACTCTTATAAAAAAGTTTAAAAGTAAACTTTTTTAATGTCTGGAAAATAAAGTTCTAGGCAGAAGGTGAATAAGTACAAAAGCCCTAAGGAAGAAATATGCTTGGCATGTCCAAGAACCAACAAAGCCAACATAATGTGGCTGAAGTAAGAGTGAGCCAGGAAAACAGGTAGAAAGAAAGGTCAGAGAGGGAAGCCAGAAGCCAAAACACAGTGGGCCACTTTCCCTCCATCTTCTAACTAAATAATTCCTCATAAATTAGATATCTACAGCTGAATTAAGAGGAAACAATTTCCCCTCAGGGCAACAAATTAAATAGTAAAAACTTTATAAGTCCTAAAAATGTTGAAGATAGCAAGAAAATATTTTGGGGGAAGGAGATGGTGATCTAGGAATTAACATATTAAAATACACCATAATAATATACCCAAAATAAAATTTCTAGAAAGTTCAAGTCAAATGATCAAATGTTCGATTAAAAAGCATTTCTCCCTATGGATCACAGAGCAAGTCTCCAGCAGAACATTATGTAGAAGTTAAAACACCTAAAATTTAGCACTTCGAAGTTTCAGAAACCACTCTTTTGACTTGGATAAATTAACTATAATCATAAAGCTCATTAGTTCACTCCCTGATAAACTAGCACCATGAAGCTAGATAAAGCTTTCAATGAAGGTGAGTTTTTTGTCTGGGGTTTATTTTTAAAGAAAAATGATCCTTCTTTTAAAATAAATATGACTAGAATCCTTTATATAAAAACCAAGAGTTAGATAAGGGCAAAATCTTTTTTTAACGCCACTTGGAAATCACAAAGGAGGCATTAAATTACTATTTAATTCAAGGTGATGAAAAAATATTTTGCCATGTTTTTATATTGTTTAATTTTCTCAATTAGACAAATGCTTCCATGAGATATTTTTTTCCGCTATCAAGGTTGTGGATCACTTCATATTTTTAAAATAAATTTAGTTCTCATGAACTAGGAAATATAGTTAGCTGGATTCTCCTATTCACTGTGCTGTCTAAAAATGCTGAATTTCAAGAACTGATTGTCTAGTGAATAATTAATTTTAGTTCTCAAATTTAAATGAATCTCCGATTACTTCAGAATTCCAAAGGGTAGTTTAAGTTAGTGACGATGTGAGGGGGAAAAATTAAGTGCACATTTAGAATCCTCTCCATTTAAAAAAAATTTCAAAATAAAAAATTTCTAATCTATTTACTCAACTGATTACACAGCTGAACATTCACCCCTTTTAAAAGAGGGTGTATAGTACTTACTGTAGTCAAGGGATTTGGGGTCGGTATGGGAAGCAAGCCTGCACCAGGCATCAGACTTGTCATGGTTGGAGCAGGAGCCAATAAAGAGAGGGCTTTGGATTCCTCTGGGATTTTACCTGCAGAAGCAAGATCCAAACATTACAGAAAGCAGAAACACCACACGAACTTTACACTATGATTTTACAATTACCCTTGCACTTAAAAAATAATAATAATAAATGAATCTATCAGATCCGTATAAAGAAATAAATTAGAACTTAAGTCTTTCCTTTTATCCTGCTCTACTAGGAAAAATAAAAGTGAGCAAAACTTCAAAGACTAACAATCTCATTAATGGAATATTATTTTAAAAATTGAATAATGTAGACAATTATTTAACACTTTGAGCTATGGGTCACCTGTACTGGAAACTTAATGTTCATGAACCAAACGATATCAAGCATGGACGCTTTCCCAGGACGGTGTTTTCGCGGTGATCGAAAGTTGTGTTACACATGACAACCGTTCGTGTTGGCTGCATCACTAATAGCACACAGAACATCAGATACAGAAAAGAAGAACATTTTTTAAAGTTTAATCCCCAGAAATGGCAAATAACCAAATTAGTCAAAAAAAAGAAAAAGAAAAAACAAATATGTGCGAATTGAAATTTGTTCCTTACTGAGTGACCTTATCCTGTTATTGAAACTACCTAGTTGTGATGCAAACAATTTTGATAACTCTTCCAATAAATTCTATTTAATTTCAAGCAGACAGGAAAAAAAACAAACACCTACTGCATGTAATCAACTTGAATTTAAAAGGAAGCCTACACCCATTCAGTTAATAAGGCACCTTACCAACAATGTCAGAGATGCCCAAAAGAATCCAGTTCCAAAGAATATGCCTTAGAAAACTGCTAAAATTTTTTAGAACATAAAAAGTTCCCTAGTCTCAGGAAACTTCTAAAACCATTGACTTTTAGAACCAATTTATGCATACTTATCTGAAGAGGGATTAATGTCTAAATGACTTGCTTATAAACATCATAATTGACTAATAATGACAATACTACTATAAT
Source organism: Pteropus medius (assembly GCF_902729225.1). Lineage (NCBI taxonomy): Eukaryota > Metazoa > Chordata > Mammalia > Chiroptera > Pteropodidae > Pteropus > Pteropus medius. The sequence goes on along the minus strand of NW_024344370.1, from coordinate 11,196,502 downwards.
AATCCTAAACACGAAGAAAAAAAAATCCCTACAACTAAAAGTTGAAAAATTTACTCTGAAATTAGAATATCAATTTGTCATATTACTAAATTTTAATCAATTAATTCTGATAAGGATTGAAACTTTCATGGATTTTTCTTGGTCTTCTCTCTCGCCCACCCCCCAAAAAATTTTTCCAAAACAGTTATCTACATATAGCTAATTTAGAAGAACTATTTATTCATAATTATGTAGTAGTTGGCTATGCATTTCCATTATGGAGTCTTCGAAAGTAATTTAAACAGTGTACAAAGTCACACTAAATTGAAAATAGCATATGGAGTAAATTTTCAAAAGCACCATGCTGGGTTTTAGGGGTAAAAACTCTAAGACAACCTGATGTGCAGAGAAGAAAACCTCTAAACGATATTATCTGAACATATCTCTAAACATGAATGGAATTCAAGATGGATTTGAAAACTTGCTTTAAATAATGGTTACGCCTTATTTATAGGAACAGAAAAATGACATTTTATTAGCTTTAGCAAATATCTTTTTTTTCTAATCTTTGCAACATCTAAGTCTGTATTACTAATTTCAAGAACAAAGTCATTTTATTATTTCAGTGTATATTCTGTGTAAGCACAGATTTTTTTTTAACATGCATAAAGATAAATAAAAGGTAGGTAGGCCTTACTGAAAACATCGAATAACAATATATTTCTCAGTTACTACTATTAACACATCTGTATACCCACATATATACTATACTCTTTATACTGCTATAAGACCTGTTTTGTTATAAATAGGCATTATTTTTTAAATGTTTATAAAAACTGAACACATCCTGATAAATCCTAAGGTGCAAACCCTGTGCTTTGCTACCCTAATATATTCACCTAAAATACAAATTAAGGGCTCTAATCTAATAATGTCCTAACTTAATATTATTTATCAATTAAATAAGCAAAACTATCCATACAAGACAGTCTAAAAAGACTACGCACAAAAAAAAATGTTATTTAACACAGGTCAAAAGGTGACCACTTAATATTATAAAGCCTTTCATTTCTGGCTTAAAAAAATATAAAAATAAAAATAAATACCAATAAGTTATCTGACTCTCACTGCCCCTCACAGTATAAAAAATAAAAAATATTACAAATATTGAGTCTAACTGTAAGTACAGTTTTTTTCTTATTCCAATTACTATTAAAGTTACTTAAAGAAGCTCCACTGCTTAGTTTCCAAGATAGAATTCTACCAAATTTACCCTCTAAATACTATCAATATGTAAAAGTATAAAATGAATAAGCATTTAACATTTTTCACAATCTATACTCAACAACTGAGGAAAAACAATGTCTCTTACGGTATTAAAGTACTAGTCCTAATCTCAGAATCCATTTAGAAGCTAGTAACCTGAGAGTTTTTCAACAAAAAGTTCAACAAACACATAAGTATTCAACAGTTTCTCAAATATTCATTTCCCACATAGGCAACTAAGTCTTTAAAATTTAAAGATATAAGTTATTTTCAATAATGAATAACTATCCTAAAAGTGAAAGTCTCTTTTGGTCCTCTACCCCCAGATTGTTACCAAATATTTACTTATTTTCCTTGATGATTTTGTATGCCTAAAATTGTAGGGAGAAGGATGCTACTGGTTGGTTTTTATGAGATGTAGACCTGAGAGAAAAACTGCAAAAATGTTGCACTGAGGTCAGAAAGTGTACCTAAAGAATCTCATCAGTGTTTTAGTGTTTCAAGAACAAAATGTACCTGATCAACCTATAAACACCAATTAAGATTCACACTGAGCCTCACAACACTGTATCCTAATTTACTGTGAAAGTTTATTTTATCTTAAGCTTGAGCTCTGCTGATCATCTCCCAATATAACTTGCAATGCAATGTTATGAACTCTTAATGGAATACCATTTACAAAGAACTGGAAAACCAGCTCACAAGTTAAAGTGAAAGAGATTTAACAAAACAAAAACAAAAACAAAAACAAAAACAAAAAAAAGGGACAAAATAAAGAAAAAAAATGAAATTAAAGTAAAACAATAAAAAACAGAGACAGGGCGTCCATCTTCTGCGGTTCAGACTCCGATCTCATTTCCCCAATGAAGGTTTCACTTGACGGCAGGTTTAGTGGCATGGCAAACAATGCCTAACTCAGGCAAGTGTAACAGGTCTGCCTTGGCCAGTCTAGTCATCTAATAATGCACAAATATCACATAGAGAAAACATACAAAACCAAATTAATAGTCAAAATCCATCTACCAGAAAATGTGGACATAAAGTTATGACTGATGATTAGGCTGACACCTTTGTTGTTTGAACTTATCTTTTTCTAAGTGTTAAAACATTTATATAAATAAATCTGAGATGCATGTAACAACAAAAAGGTCATATTTGGACAAGTATAATGAAAGTATATTTTATTTTGAAATGGTCTGTTCCATTGACAATAGCTAATGCTTAATATGCATGAAATTACTATACATCAGATATTACTTATGTAGCTTAGGATCTTCTCACAAAACTGCCTACATTAGGGAAAAAACAGCAAATTGAAAGAAAAAGAAAAAACTTTTCTTAAAATTTTTTCTATGATTTTCTCACTCCTTTCATAATGCTGTTTCTGTAACATCAAGGAAAGAATGTAATCAGTGAAGTAAACAGAAGGCTGCTTACAGCACCACAGTACATCTCTCTTATAAAACTTACTCCACTGCAACTCCTTCCTTTGGTTTATTTCAAAGTCACTTTGCTATCTTTTTTGGTACAATATATAATACATTATCACTTTGCTTGCAGTGCATAATCAGATCTTTTAACAATTCACTGTGACATTCTTTTGGTTGTATTTGGATTAACTAATGAAAAATATATCTGAATGTTTTTCTAATACCAATTATTTTGTAAATATTCTAAAAATACTTAGAACCTAAACTGCGATAAAAATATGCTTAAATTTTCAAGTTGGGAAAACAGTAAACTTCATCTCAAAATGGTAATATTAAATATATTCAAAATTTATTACATGTGTATTTATTCATCTCCATCAAGTTAAACAAACGAATAAAGGAACTTCTACATGCCCGCAACCTTGAACATTTATGACAAATCACGGTCAGGGCTCCTCAAATACTATATAGAAAATTCTATGGGAATAAAGTAAGGTTCCAACAAAGCAACATTGATAAAATTCTTGCTTCCAATTCAGTAATGTGCTAACATAATACAAGATCCTGTGCTGCTGGTGGCACAATATTCCCGTTTAATTAACCTGTGACCTGATTTCTTTTTTCCCGTGCATTTTACTTAGTGTGGAATTGGCATGACCTTGGTTTGCAGAACTAAACCATTACTAGCTCTTGTCTCACCTTGCTCTCCAATTGTGGGTTCACTGTCCCCTTACAGATGAATAGGTAAGAATAGATTTAGCAGGTAATTAACTTTAATCCATTTTTATTCTCCCTACCCCACTCTAAATTAACTCCTAGGCATGGAAATAAAACTTTCAAATTTATCTGAAAAAATACAGAATGTCCTATTCTGGGACTTTAAAAAAAACAGAATGATACTCACTGTATCTGATTGTAATATTTTTGACATCCCAGAATAGGCATTCTGAAATAAGCATAAAACCTTGAAAAGTGCAGCACACTGTTTATTATACTATACACTAAGTTATTTCAATGTTAGCCTGGTTTCTAAAAGAGATTTTAAAACATTACATATGAAAGCACATTAAATTGCTTCAGGTAATTTTTTTATGTTGTAAACAGTTACCATCATCCACTAGCGAAAATATATTTTAAACACATTTAAATTATAACTCAATTCTAAAATCCATGTACACAAGCCACAGTCAGTGTTCTGAATAAAAGTTAATTATACACCGGAACTGTCAAATTTGGCAGACCCTTATTAAATGAGTGGCTCTGTAAACAGAAGTTACTAAAAAATAAATATCAGTAATAATTAGCTCTTAGAGCAAGTTGTAATAAAATTTAACAAATAACTATAAGGCTTTGGCCATGTTTACATCAACTATTTCCTGATGGAGAAAATTTGTTTTTCATGATTTTTCTGCAAGTACGCCCCCGTCTCAAAAAAAAGCCAGTAAAAGAAAAAGGAAAATTCCAGTTGCACAGCAAATATATACACTGAATATGAAATAATGGTCTCAATAACAATTAAGGTAAATTATCTTAAGAGAATACTTTAAAGCTTAAATCATGAATATTTTCTTATGAACATAAATATCAAACCAAATTTGGCAAAATGTGTACTTTTTATTTATGTAATATCATTAATATTGTATAAACAAAGGCAAACGCTTACTCATTCACACATTTAAAATAATATTCTCTACCAACTTAATTTTTTAATTTCAGAAAGCTTTCTTTACAACTTACAAATTGACTGGAGAAAGCCAAAGCAAACCAGAGAAGTCGAGTAACTTACAAATTTTTAAATGTTTAAGCTATTTCTCAAACTTAAATAAGAGCCATTTTAATATATTTTATTAAAAATTCCTTCCTTCTCCAGATTTCATACACACACACACACACACACACACAATACTAGCTACTTGCCAATTTCTACTAACAAAGGCAGTAACAGACAGAGCAGAGATTAAAATAAAAGAAAAAAATATGTGAGATACCAACCTTCTGCACAAGGGACAACTATCAGAGCTCTGTCAATAAAAACCGTGTTAGTTAGATGCTGGGCCACGCCAACACTTGATGGGTCACGAAACTTAACATAACATACTTTGGAAGAAAAAGCAAGAGGTGCGTTGCTGCAAGATAAAAAAAATAATAATCAGACTAATAAACATTTGGTTGGTTTTGTCATTTTCATTAATTTTTCTTAGCGCTCCCCATAATCTTACATAATCAAAACAAGAATTTTTGTTGCTAAGGATATTAAGACACGAGATGGCAAAACTTAACTCTTTTAATGGTAATCTGTCTGCAAGGCAAATCTAGGCAGGCCTATAGCCTTATTTGTAAAAACCTGAAACTTAAATTAGTAAATTTTTAATTTGAGCAAAACGTGAAAACAGTTGATTTAACCCAAAGATGTCCAACCAGTGTACTGTCATCAATAGGCAAAAACCTCAATCCTCAAGACTTCAAACTTCGTAACCACTTCCAACCCTTCCTTCTGTGATTTCCCCAGCACATTTAAATCACTAAAAACTTCCTAACAGTATTAGAAAAAATGAAATAACATGGAATTAAAATTAAGGTCTTTTGCATATATTAGACTACTTCAAGCAACTTCAATGCTTTGTGATTTTCCAAACGAAAGATTTCACAAACAAAATTTTACAGATTTTATATGCAAAAGAGGAAAACACTAAGTGCTATAACCTTTATTACTAGATTCAGTTCACTCAAAGGCAAGCCTATAGCAAAAAAGCGAGACAAAGCACAGATTAAAGCAATTTTCCATAATATGAATCCATCTCATTAGATTCCAAAATATACTATCTTCATGGATGATCATTTTGTCAACCTGTCCATAATCATTTTCAATTGAAATTTTTAACTACTTTTAGCTAGAAAAAAATACCCAAACTAGACAAACACCTAATATGCAACAAATGTACAATACTCTAAAACATTAAGATTTTTCATACTAAGAGATCATTTGAAAAATATCACATATGCCTTGTGCAATAACAATAATTTAGTTTACAAAACAGATCAAAGAATAAAATAATACCAAGTGTCAAACTCTAGGTGAAAAATAAAGATCTACAAAAATAAATAATTAACGGGTCAAGGAAGTTGACCATTGTCCTAGATCTAGTAAATGGCAAAATAGGACTTAAAGTCTAATAATCTAATTCCAAATACATGGAAACTATCATTCAACTAATGAAGAATTTTAAAATAATTTTGATGTACTATTTAATTACTAATTCCACAAATATTCATCATTTTTAAGATAAAAAATCTTTCACATATAAATCCACCTTGATAACAGTTAAATATACATATTTATGCTATTAATCAAACTGATAATAAAATGTTTTTGCATTTAGAACTTGAAACTATTTATATATTAATTAGTCGGGCTAATTAAAAGTTGCAAAAATAAAAATAAAACTCTACCTCTTTTCTCACCCAAAGCAACTCAACTCAATTCACTCCTGCCTAAGGCGATCATCAATTCAGGCTTCAGGCCAGCCCACTCAAACAATCCTCCTACTCAACATCTAAGTCAAGCACTACCTGTATTTGTTATTGAGGTAAATACATTTCACATCCAGACTTAACTCACCTTTACATACCAAGTCTCCAATTTAGGCCTCTCCTGAGCTCTATCTAGAGTTCCAGATTTAAGTGCCTGCTGGAATATTATACACCTTGATAGTCACAGGACCCACCTTTAACTTTTGAGTCTTAAAATTGATCATTCTCCTTCCTCACCAGTCCCGCCCATTGTCCTATACTTCATATCTCAGTTAAAAGACAAACATCACATTACCAGTCAGAAAACTGGGAGTCACTAATGTGACCACCATTAGTACTGTTTACCAAATATTTCCAAATCTTCTGGTTACATGGTAATGTTCCATTTCTTTGTTCTCTGAAGTGTAGCCATGCCACTTGCTCTGGCCAATTAAATATCAGAACTGATGTGTCATTATTTAGTAGCTTTTAAGGACCATTGTTTAGTTAGCTCTTTTACTCTGCCACAGGCACCAGCAACATTCGCGAGATGGATGGCTGATACGCAGAGTGAGTGACCGCAATGAGTAGTTTCCTCTCTACCAGTTTAGTATAAGAAATAATGTTTTTATCAAACTCCTGAGTTTTGAGGGTTGTTTTCATTCCTGACCCTTCCCTCTTCTTCATCCAATTATTCATTAAATCCTGTGAAGGCTGCCCCCCAAATATTTGTCACATTAATCCTTTCATCATTCTCATTATTAATACCTTAATTCAGGCCATCATTTCTCATCTGGATTACTAAAATGGCTCCTAAAACACTACCTCCAATCTCAACTCCATATTAATGGTCTTCCACAAAACTGCCAGAGTGATCTTTCTAAACCCTAAATTTCATGTCACTCCACCATTTCCTCAAAGACACCCCTCTGTTGTTACTTTATCATCTAAATGTACCCCAAAATCCAGGCATAAAAATACTTGGAGCTCCCACAACATCTGGGCCATCTTTGTAATGTTGTTCCATTTTTTAATTATGTTCTCTCCAACTCCTTTGAATGGTAATTCCACTTTTCTTCAGGGATCAAGTTTCCAGTCTTCTAGAAAGCCATTTTAAGATAGCTAAATGATTAGGTACCCCTCCTTTATGTGCTACCAAGACATTCATATAGTTTCAGCACAAGCCTTATCAGCTTTCTTATGTGAAACCCTCAACAGATCTTGTGAGCTTCTAGCCACAACTGATTAGCCATGACACCAGAGTCATTTCACTGGCTAACCAGCAACATATAATTTGCTTGGCTTGACCAAATTAACTGGAAACAATCAGATTCTCTCTCTTGGGCTGGAAAGTCACTTAAGAGTCAGGGCTTGGGCCAGATGCCAGATGCCAGATGAGCAAGTACAGAATACATGTGTAACAATATTGAGCAGATACACAGAAACAGAGCTGACAAAACCTCCGAGAAGAGGCTTTATAGCTTGGATGCTGATACCTCTCTGGTTATCAGTTGCAGGTTCCATGAGGCCTGGCTATGCTAGTCTTTGTTCTCCAATTTAAGGAAAACTCCATCTTTTCAATAATGTCTTTTCTTGAGTACTCTGTCTTTTGCAACCAAAAATATCTATGATTACAATGAACTACTGAAGCCCTAGCAATTGCAACAAGTATACTCCCTAGGCACTGAAATCTTCCAGAATCTGACAAGCCACCCACTGTAACTACATTTCCTAAACTGACGATCCTTTTGTGAAATAATGAAAACCTAAATAATCACTGTTAAAAACTAAAAACACATTTCCAAATAGCCCTACTTGAAACTCCTATCTTTTCAAATTGAAAACAAGTATGGGAAATGTGAGCCTGGTTAGTAAAGCAACTACATGTTAAGACATGTCGCTAAGATTTGAGAAGCCCAGGAACCAATTAAAAAATTCTGGTCTGTTTTGAACAGCATCATCATAGGAGTGTGGATACTAGAAGACATGGCAACACCACTGTTCTAAGCAATTTTCTTCACCTTCATCTCCAATTGCCTTCCTTAAAATACAGAGTAAAGATCAACTTATATTTTTATATTTACTTTATGCAAATGTAAACATTTGAGCTTTTCAAGAAAGGTAGTAACACTTTTTGAACATTATAGGATAAAATATGATACAGTGATAAATCTAAATACTTATGATGAATGTCTCAGTAAACATTTATCAGTAAAAATGTCTCAGTATGTATTTTATCTATTAATCAGTATGTTTCCAAATCTTATAGTTTTCTCTCTAGTATATCCAAGCTATTAGATTTGTTTTTTAACTAAATAGGATTATAACTTTAAAATGTAATTCTGAACTACAGTTTTAATTTTTAAAAGGGGGTTACTTATTTCATTTGTCTAAATATATGCCTCTAAAGGAAGCATATTTTATTTTGACTTCATTTGTTGAACCAAGTTTGTTTTTTTTTTTAATATAAAACTTTCTACAATCGTTTCTCAAAAAAAAATCAGTAATTTCTTACGGTGAGTTTCATGCAGAAATCAGAAAACTAACTTTTTGAGCATCATAATTTCCTGGGTCCTAACTGATTGTTTTTCATTAAACATGGTGATGACACTGTACAATCTGTTAAAAAGTCAATGTGGTAATAATATGTCCAATATTTTATTATATTAATATATACTCTTTGAGGATCTATCAAAAAGGATATAGTCCAAAACATAGACAAAGTACATAGTTTTATATACTTTTTATGTAGTTATATAGTTTAGTGTATTTATGAAAATACTAACACATTTTAACAAGGTTTCTTGGTAGGGTTCTGGTGTTACTCTGGATGGCACAATTCTTCCTTGTATAAGGCTTTCTTATGAATGCCAGAAAGCCCTACAATCATGGGTGACAATCAAAAGTAAGCATTTTCAAATTCTTCTAGCTAAAATTCACTGACGTGACACACACACACAAAAAAGGCAACCAATATAATCTCCAATAAGAGTATTTCAAAAATACACAATCGCTTAGGAAAGATGTTTTTAAATATTACTATAAATAAAACAGCAATATGAAAAATGCTTATTACACAGTGTATAAATCCTTTGATTACACCATATTAAAAAAAAAAGTATTTAAAAAGGACTGGAGGAAACACATGGAAATGGTGAGAGGTTTTGAGAGGGTGATAGGATCACAGGTGGTGTTTCTTTTTCTCTATTTCTCATAAAGTGACTACCCTGGTTATATTAATTTTTCTAACTAAATGAACTTGAAAAAGTAGTTGACAGATTTTATCTTTCTTATTAGTACTTTTGAAGTGAAGAAAACCAACAAGCAAAATAAAAAATCAACACAGGTGGTGTTGTTAGAAATGGTGGTAGAAATCAAAATAGGATTACCCTTTGAAAGGAGGCACAGGGTAACTTTTAGGGTGTACATAACCCTGATCCGAGTGTTGGCTGCATAGTTATGTCTTTGCGAAAATTCATAAGCTGTATACTTATGCAGGCACTTTTCTGTATGCATGTTTTACCTTGATAAAAAGATTTCCTACTGCTGTAAAAAGGTTGTAAATATATGAGATTTATTTATTATTATACAAAAAGTTAAAAGAGAAATTCCAGACACATCATCCGGCAGCACAAAAAAAATGACAAATAAGAATTTTTAATGTTTACAATGAATGTTTACAACACTAGTTCTTAGTGTTTAAAAACTGAATCACTGCCTCATGCCGAAAAAATTTTAAATCTGAATTTTCATACTAAATTATTTAAATGTTAATAAGAAACTATTTTCACATTCTACTAAGGAAATGTATTTCCCAATTTAAAACAAATTTCTACCCAATTTCCAAAGATTAATCATAAAAACTTTCTGTGACACTGCAATACAATAATCTGTCTTCAACTCTACTACTATTGAACTTTTACTCATTTCAGCTCAAATTTTCAAACACATCTTTAATATAAGGACTGTGTTATGACTTCATTACAGAACAAAAAACACCCATTAGTAAAGCATGTCAATATTTTTGAAAAACAGAAATAAGAGATTACACTTATGGTAAGAAAAACTGGTTGAGGATTTTTGCCTGGCCCACATGTTATATTAATATTACAATTTTGCAAAATATATTACAGTTTGTGACACACGCACTCCATATTAATGCACCATGTTTAAGAACTTTTTATTTTCTTTGACTTTTAAATTGTAATTAAAACTTGATTTCAAAAAATAGCCCATTAAGTGTTAGATAATAACTAGCAGCATACTGCCACCTAAGGCCAGGTTTCAACTATGTAAGTGGTATTATGTTGGCAATGAAGAATATTCTACGATATATTTCTTCTACCTGTAAGATACCTTATTACCACAACCAAGGTTAGTTTACAAAGGTTTGTATACAAAATATTTTACTGCTTGATTCCAATTCTTGCAGGATATAGCACTCCTCCAAGCACTTCTCAATTATTAAGAAATGTTCTGAGTGTTTAAATGAAAAGATAGCTGAAAGTATTTTCAAAAGTTAAATAAGATATTCAAAGCTTATATGCCGCAGTCAACAATGATGTATGCGTATACACTTACGAAGTACTCTTGACAAAAATATATCACCTGAATCTAATCATGTAGAAACAATCTATATAAACCCATATTGAGTCATTCTACAAAACAAACTACAAGACAAAATACCATCATGAAAGACTTTCAAAGGTGACAGGGGTCTGTTCTAGACTAATGGAGATAACTAAATGCAATGGGTAGTCTCTGATTACATTCTAGAGCAAGAAAAAGAAAAAATCATTATAATATTTGGCAAATTTAAATATAAACTATGTAATATATTATTTTATCAATGTTAAATTTCTTGGACATGTTAATAATATGGTGGTACTGTAGGAGGATGTACTTCTTCTTAAGAGGTAGATACTTAAGTGTTGAGTAGTTGAATTTAGAACAATAGTCTTGATGTTTACAACTACATACTTTCAAAAGGAAAGGAAGGAGGGAGTGTGAATGTGCTCAGAAGTGGAGATGGAGGAGCACAGGGAAAGAAAAATCAACTGTGGCAAATGATGAATGCAGGTGAAGGGAACATGAGTGTTCTTTCAACTTTGCTGTATGCAGAGCAAATTACTTCAGAGCAAAAACTAAAGGAGGAAAAAACCTTAAAAAGTAAATATTTAAAATCCAAATACCAACTTTTGTCAATACCTACGCAGCAGCAATGAGATATACTCAGAAAACTAAAAATAGATCTGCATGCATCACTATGAAATAAACCAAAAATCAAATACAAATTTTTAAAAAAGAAATCTTGGACAATTACTCTCCCTTCTTTCAAAAGATTTTGACAGGATAAACAAAATACTGGGAATTTTAAGATTCTAAGTTCTTTCTTAAAAAAGTTTATGCGTGTAAGAATTTGAACAACCCACAAATCCCTTACAAATTTTGTGGGTAAATAGTACTGCACAACGGAAATCAAAATACACTACTTAAAAAATGTGTCCACGACCTGTGAATGCCAGTCAAAATCCGGACTTTTTTAAGAGTACACAGCAGAGATAATCCTGCACTGACCAATACTTTTTTCTGGAAGGTTTAGGGCAGTGTGACCTTCCAGAAGAAATTTTAATCTGCTGCCAAAAGGGTGAATCGATATGATCTTGTTAAAGTAACCAAGATGATGCTAAATTTGTGAACACCACCCTGGGAACAAATACAGCCCTAATTCCAGGCTTTCCCCGCAGCAATAACGGCTTGACACGAGGCCCTTAGAACTGGACAATTTCTCAGGCGGTCTTTGCGAATTTCACATTGCAGGGCAGGCGTTTGCCGAGAGGACTATTCGGGGCCCACCTGCGGCCATCTTAAGTTCGGGGGGAAAAAAAGGGGAGGGGGAGGCACCGAATTGGTGGACTCGGCGGCGACCACAAGGTCGGGGAGGCACGAAAAAGGCAACCTTTGTAAGGGATCGGTGCAGAGATATAAACCTTAATGTCCCACTAACAAGCAGAGCGGGACCGAGGGGCTCCGGGCCCCGGTCCCCTAATCAAACGTGGGCACCAAGGTAAGCCCGGGCGGTCACGTGGCGGACACCGCGCGCCCCTTTCCACCCTCTGCCCCGCGCCTCGGTTCCCCAGGTCTCTATGGCGCCCTCGCCCCTCCCCCAGTCGAGCTCGAGCACTTACTCCGGGGGGTAGAGCCGCAGCTCCTCGATTTCTCCTAGGAAGGAAAAAAGAGTCCGCATCTGCTCACTGGTCACCGCCGACGACAGATTCGTCACCTGAATCACCGCCGTAGGGGTGAGGCCGAAGCCTAAACCCAAACCGAAGCCGCCGCCGCTGTTCATCCCGGTCCGGCTGCCGCTCCCTCCCACTTCCCAACGTCTACGACGCGTCAGCGACGGAGCCGGGAAAGCGGAGAGCGCGCGGCCGCGAGCGCGCTCCTGCTGGCGAATGCAAGGCGGCGGGCAGGTCTAGCCGCCCATTTCCCAACTCCCCTGCTCCCAGGGCTGCGCGCGCCGGCCGGAAGCGTCGCTCCGGCAACCGGGCGGCTCTCGCGAGGCTGCGGCCTGGGACTCCGTGTTCGTGAGGCTGTTGCTCTATCAACTTTCTCCTCTTTAAGGTTTTTAGGGATTCTTTTTTAACCCGGCTACCATTGGGTCGAATTCTTGTGCTCCTATAAACGTGGGAGACCCACCTCTTTCCGGTCTCTGGGTAAGACTGGGGAACGACAAGGCCTGGTCTGCTTGTCCGGAACTGCGAAGGCGGAATGACTCTTAAGTCATCACAGATAGTTGATCAAACTATAACGCGTCATTATTGTATACAGGCAGCTCCCCCGCCCCAACTATTGTAAAAATTGGCCAGCATCATAATTATGGAAAAACGTGGAAAATTTTACAAAACAAATTATTAAGGACAGAGGCAATAAGATGAGGGCTATGTGGTCGTTGTTTATAACTTGTCATTTATTCGCTCACTGCGCAGGTATTAATAATCATTGAGTGTTTTATACACCAGACGTTGTTATACAAGGGCAAATAAAAGACAGTTACAGTCAATACACATAGAACTTGTAACCTACTGAGAGGCAAGTAACAATAGTATGTGAAACGGGCAGCTGTTCCCAAAATGCCATCTGCAGAAGCTTAATGGGCTTAAAGGCAACTTTCAATGGGTATGCAAGGTTAATTTTTATAATACTAAGACTTGGTTTACTTTTTTAGTTTTGTTAACAGTATAAAAGCAATAATACATTAAACTGATGGCATCCTAGCAGGAATCAAGGCAATGGCACCAAAATGCTCTCACTAATAGCAGGATTTAGTATTCTTCACTTCCTTGCACTCATAGCATACAAAATTTTAAGATTTCTAAAATAAACTAGTTTAACTTAAGAATGACTTGACAAAGGAGTAAAAATTATTAATTTTATTAAATCTTCACCCTAGCATAAACATTTAATATGCGTAAAGACATGGTAAGTACTTCTGCTGCATGCCGAAGTAAGATGGTAGTCTCCAGAAAAAGCATTTATATGATTGAGTTTTCACACCAAAATCCAAATTTTGTAAAACTTATATCCATCACAAGCTTGACAGCTTTCTAGTAGTTAAAGCCTTTTCCGCTAAAAATAGCAGTGATGTTAACAAATGTATTTTTGACATTATAAGGAAGTATGTAACATTGAGAAGATCTCTACAACTCAATGAACAACTATTTTCAAAATAACCAAATGCATGCTATTACAAAATTAAAAAGTCATGAAAGTGTAAGACCCATGGATTTTAGTGTAGCAGAATACAAAAAGTTTATTGGTATGGTTTCAGATTCGGTCAACATTGCAACTGCACTCTAAGAAACTACCATAGATCAAGTTTGGTGTAGAATCAAAGGATATCTAGAATTATCTAAAAAGGCTGTGAAAACGGTTTTCCCTTTTCAAACTCCCTATCTGTGTAAGACCAGGTTTTCTTCATATGTTTCAACCAAAGCATCACAACAGATTGAATGCACAAACAGATATGAGAATCCAGCTGTCTTCTATTAAGCCCGACATTAAAGAGGTTTGAAGAATGTAAAACAATGCCACTCTTCTCAAAACCCTTTTGGAAAATATCATTTTATCATAAAAATACATTTACAGTAACACATTGGGTTTATAATTATTTTTAAATGAGCTTTAAAATATTAAATTTCACAGATTTAATTTTGAATATGGTAAATATAGATAGCCTATAAATCTCATCGGGTCTTCGGTAATTTTTAAGAGGGTAAAGGGATCCTAAGACCAAAATATTTGAGAACTACCAGATGGATAAGCACAGGGAGAATTGGGGGCTTATAGGAAGGCCACTTAAACTTAGTCCTAATTGAAGACTTCCCAGAAGAGATGTTGCTTGCATGGAATCGTAAATGAATAGGAATTAGCCTGGCAAGAAGGGAGAGAGAAGTAGTGAAGGGCCTTCCAAAGTGAGCATGCAGAGTATACAAAGGCAAGAAGGTCGGAGAGCCCAAGTGAGATCCAGAATATTCAAAGTTCATTATTGCTAGACCAAAGGCTGAGAATGACTAGAGATGCATATGAAAGATAAACCTTGATGAAAGGTATTTATCATGCTAAGAGATTACTTTATCATAAGCTGTTGGGAGGCATTGAAGACTTTTGAGCAGGAGAGTGATCTAGGTCAGATTCATATTTTAGAATGATCATTATCTCTGCTGCATGGAGATGCATTGAAAAGGATGCAAACCAGAGGCAAAGGGACTAGATCAAAGGGTAAGTGGTGGTAGTAACGGAAAGAAAGGAACAGTCCCAAACATGGGATTCCTTGAACCCATTTGAAAATAAAAGGAATAAAAGCTATCCACTCAGAAAAATCTATGTGGATATACAATCGGTTTTAGACAGTTACAGGGGCTTTTTGGTCCTCCTGAAGCCCAACCATGGGCCCTTAAGATTAACCACCACTAGTTAATGTGCATCAGAATCACCTAGAAGACATGTTACAACAGATTGCTGGATCCAGAAACCCACAGTTTCTGATGTACTAGGTCTGGGAGTGGGACCTGAAAATTCTAATTTCTAACAAATTCCCAGGTAATGCTTCTGCCGGTGATGTGAGAATCCCACTTTGAGAACAACTGGTTTAGAAGGTTCTACTGTTGGTGGTAAAGCAGAAGAAGGAATTTATGTTCCTGGCCTGGGGCATTCTTTAATAGTGCCATAATTTAGGATCAAAAAACGAGAAGGAAGAGTAACTTTGTGAGGAAGGAACAAAATATTGAGACCTATTATGGACAAGTTCCTGAAAGAATGTAGGGGAGCCGTCTAAAACTAAGATGTAGTATGTAAATCACAAGCTTAATTCAAGCTTGAAAGTAGACAGTTATTCCAGGCACATGTGCAATAGGAAAAACACAGCGGGTGACATTAAAGGGACATATATAACAAAGAGCCAAAAACAAAACCAAGTCAGAAGGAAAAGCAAGAGGAAGTATAGTCACAAAAGTTAAGGGAGGAAAAGTTTTAAGGAAAAAGTGAAGAATGGGGTGGAAAAAATGATGAAAAGTATCAAATTCTGCAAAGGTGACAATCGGGAATAAAATGTGTCCATTGATAGATATAATGTAACTATTGAGACAAAAAGCTTCATGGATCAGTTTAGAGATACAAAGGCCACAGTGTTTCTTGTATTGATTCTTCTATGAATCTCCCAGCAAAATTTCCCAACCCTGGGCCTGTCCTAGCCTTGCCACTTTAGCCAATGTCAGACTGCTCCACCGTCATCCTCTGAAATAATTTTAGAATTCTAACCTCCATCCCATGTTCTGTCTCCAACCTCTGTAATCATTCTCATGGCCCCAATTTGCAAATAGTTCTTTATTACCACTCCTCTTGGTTTCACTTGCCTACTCAACTAACCCTACACCTAAAACAATAAGACAAGCAATGACAACACTTTCAGTGCAGAGAGGGCTCCTCACAAGTAGGTTCAGGCCCATAAAAATAAACCAGAAACTAAAATTAAGAAAGATAAACTCCAGTAAATGACAACAAAAGAGAAAGATATACATTAAAAATTTGCGCATTGGATGTGGAACCAAGAGGTGACTTGGGAGAGAGTACTTTGGAGAGAGACAGGAAGGGAACGTGAAGGTATGCAGATGAGTGTGGCCTGTACTTACAAGAAAAGGCTTTGGTGCCTTTGCTTAGTCTTATTTTGCTTTTTGAACAAGCAAATTTTACAAAGAATCTGGAATTTTAAAGGGAATTTTGACAGTAGAGAATAATTTAGAAGTAATTTCAGGTAAGGAAAGATCTTTAAGTGGCCCTACCTTTGAAGAAGGAGTGTTGTTTGTAGTCCAAAAGATAGGGAAGCACTGGAAGAAAGGTTGTACTAAAAAGAATCAGAGAACTGTGCATGCATGAGTACACCTGTGTATGTATATGCGTGCATGTGTGATGTGTGTAGTGCGTTTCAAAAGAAAACTCTTACAGTAATGAAGCAAAAAATTTTAGTTCCTTGCTGTGCTAAACCACATTACCTTCTTTCAGTATGCAGAACTCTCAATTAGTTCATGATGTCTGTAGTAGGCTAGCTCTGGAACCTCATCATTGGCATAACTTTTTTTAATTACTAAAAATTATTCCAGCTAGCTTAAACATATTGTTACTGGAGAATGGGAATCCTCTCCTGGAGCGTTGTTAAGGTTCTTGATGTCTCAAACAAAGAATTGAGCAATGCACCAAAATAACAGCAGAAAAGAAAAGCTTTATTAGATGGGAAAGTACACTTCCAGACATGGAAGCAGGCCTGAGCAAGAGAAGCGTGGCTCAAAAGGCCTGGTAACAAAGCCTTTGGGGTTTTTATTTCTATTTGCTGTGGGTGGTTACTTTTCATAGAGGAGTGAGCTTCCTTGATTGACAACTAAGATTGACAGGACTCAGTGATTCATCATTTTCTTTCTGTGCATGTTTGTTCCCAGAATTCAATCTGTTATAATGATATTAATGAACTTCTAGGCATATGCATTATATTATGATGGTATAATGAAGTTTAGGTGAGTAGAAGGTCATTGGGGTCATCATTGTGCAGGTGCGAGTGACTGACTCGCTTGAACTGGTACCTAATTCTCTGCTTGTTTCTTTGTGGAAGTTACTTTTATCCTAAAAATGCTTTATGGCTTGCTTAATTGTGGGCAGACTAGGGTGGACCCCTTCTAGAATAGGATGGCCTCAGTGTCTGCAGACAGAACTGAAACCCTCTACCTAACTTTCCTGCCTAACTCTTTTCTAAGAGCCATGAACCCCTTTATTATGAGTATGGATGTTGAGGGATGGGAGGTCTCTTTCTCTGTATCTTCTTCCTGCTGAGAATGGCCGTAGTCCCTACCTATTGGGGTTTCATGGAGCTCTTTCCCTTTCTGCCTTAATCAGGACGGGGTCTTGAGTTTCCTGCTGAAGTGCCAATTAAATGAGTAAAGGCTAAACAGACTTGGTTAATATATTTCTTAAAGAGTAAAAAAGGTCTTTGGCCTAAAGTCTCCCTTCTTGGACTCTAAGGGCCTTGTCTGGCTTAACACCATTTCTGCTAACAATGGGCGGATGACCTTTAGCAATAGCCAGAGGATCCGAGTCACCAGTTTGGGGGCAATTATCAAGATCTGAGGGAGAGGGCCTTTTTCCTAAAGAAAAGAGAGAAGAAAACTAACTAGGTTTACTAAAAAGATTACGAACTCTGTAAGAAATGTCCCGTATCAATACTAATTCATATTTGTTGCAAAATGACTTTTGCACCACTTAACTGACTTAATGCCATCCACAGTTCATTGTCCCTAACCCATTCCTATGATTCAATTAATGTTTGGCACTTACTGTTTGATGCATGGACATAAAGGACAAGATGGATGGCACCAAACACTCAGCTCCCATCTCTCACTCCCGAATCCTGACTAGAAGGCTATTTGAGGTCTGACTATTCTTCCTTTGCAAAGGATGTGGCTTTTAGAAGTTAACAATGTTATTGGTGTCTTCTGGACTCTGACTTGGCCTCTCAGATTCCAATCTCATCCATCCCAGTGATAATTGGAGAAGTGAGGTTGGGCCTTAGGGCACCATCCTACCAAGATAAATATATTTCTAGCTGCAGCCACCCAGTGTGTGACTCCTACCCCAGTTCCTGCTCATGAACACTCTCCTCCAAAGTAGATATATCAGAAATAGAAAATGTAGCTCTCATATATTTCCTCATATAGTCTATGCAAGGATTTGGGAGGGGGGGTTATAGTCTTATTACTGGGGGGTTATAGTCGTATAACTATATAGGGAGACAAGTTTAATAAACAAACTCTTCTGACGTGATCAGTAAACATTTTTTAAATTCATGATACATTTTAACAAAATATACTCCTAATTTCACCCCAAACATTATTATCCTTAGTTTTCCCTAAAAGTAGAAAAATATTTATAAAAGAAATTGTCATATTTAGGCTGATGCTTGCTTTACTTTTTTCCCTTCCAAAATTCCTGGTTAGGTAATCACAAAACAGAACTTTCATAAACATCTTCCACGGCCTATTTGCCTTGCTTTCATAACACTGTTTCCTTGATCAGGAATGCTGTATTAGTTTGATTCGTTTGTATTAGCTATAATAAAGCACCACAAACTAAAGGGCTTAAACAACAGAAATGTATCATCTCACCATTCTGGAAGCTAGAATTCTGAGATTAAGGTATCAGAAAGGCCATGATCCTGAAGGCACTGGGGAAGAACATGTTCAAGGCCTCACCCTGAGATTCTGGTGGTTCCTTGGCTCGTGGCAGCAGAACTCCAATCCTTACATGGTGTTTTCCTTGTGTGTGTCTGTGTATCCAAATTTCTCCTTTTTGTGAGGACACCAGTCATATTGAATTAAAAGCCCACCCTCCAGTATAACCTCATCTTAATTACATACCGTGACCCTATTCCTAAATAAGGTCACATTCAGAGGTACTAGGGTTTAGGGGGGTGCTCTGAATTGACAAGGCACACAAGTCAACCCATAACAAATGCCTTCCCTCCTTTGTTCACCTGGAAATGCCTGCTCATTTTTCATGGCTCACGGTACCCTCTGTGAGGCCTTTCTTATCTTCTCCAGGGATTATTAACACTGGGCCCTGTGCTACCACATTTGTTTACTAACCTTTCTTCCCATACTAGACTGTAAGTTGCTTGTGAGCATGACCTGTCTTGCTCAATTTTTTCTCCTTAGCATCCCGCAGAGTCCCTAGCACTTAATGATAAATATTGAATGGATGAATGGATGAATTGGGTATAAGCCAATTTAAATAGAGGAAAACAAGGTAAATCTCTAGCATCTGTTTCAAAAATGGAGAGAACAGTGCTCGCTTCGGCAGCACACGTACTGAAAAAAAATGGAGAGAACATAGGAAGTTGCCTGATCAAGGTCAGCATTTGAGAGAACCCTGTTGTTCCTGAGCACATATAAAATTTTCTGGATCTAGTTCTGTATTATCCGGTATAGTTCAAGTTAACCACATGTGGCTATTTAAATTTAAATAAATTTAAATTAAATACAATTTAAAAAATCAGTTGTTCAGTTATACTAGCCATGTTTCAATATTCAATAGCCACATACAGCTATTGGCAACCACATCGCACAGCACAAATATAAAAACATGCCCATCATTTCAGTAAGTCCTATTGGACAGTGCTGGCCTAGACCATAAAATACTTTTAAAGAGACAATCTTTTCTTAAAGACACAGTTCAGTTTAATAGTATTAATTCATCCTTTCTTGCATATAAGACAGATACCATGTTCGGTGCTGGCAAAAACCAAAAATGAATAAGATAACTCTCTGATCTTAAAGGACTCACTATTCAGTAAATTTATTTTAAAATATTTTGCTAAGGAGAAATTTATTATATTTGAAAAGTCATCTATCAAAGTGAACAAAAATAAGGAAAGCTCCAAAGTACCAAATGACACACTAGGAAGTAGTAGTTACTGTCATCTCATTATTGGATTATTAAATTAACTTAAAAATGAAAATAGACTTTGTATACTCTAGATACCTGTGGAGATTATGGCTATCCTGCACACATGCTGACCACTGGGTCAGAGATGGAATAGGGCCACATTTGATTTAACACATAGGTGTCCAACCTGAGACTTCTTAAAATGTTTAGTGTTTAAATATATTCTAGTATCTGATGAAGCACAATTAAAACAAACTAAATTACATTTTCTTTTAGTTTAGAAACTGCCTCAGAAACATCTTTACTACAATCAGGTCAGATAAGACCTGAGATCTAGTGGAACTCTAGGGAACTTTTCAATAACACATGGCAGTGCCCCTCAGGCTTACAATTAGACCATCATAAACCAAAGGTCACCTTTTGTGTCACAGAGGGTGTTTGTGCAAACATTCAAGATGATCAAGTTGTATTCCAAAAGGGATATATTAACTTACAGATAAACTAAAAATATAAAGAATATTGGAGAAGTTAAGAGAAACAATTTAGTAAGGAAAATAATTGCCTTTCTCACATAGTAAATTCAAAAGCATATTTATAGAAATATTTCAATTCTTTTCAAAAGAACTATCTTAAATACCATATTTGGTCTTCAATCATATACAATGCCTACTTTCATTTTTTTCCAGCTTTATTGAGATATTTATTCATGTTCATTGTGTAAATTTAAGGAATACAGGGTGTTGATTAGATACACTTATCTATTGCAAAATCATTACCACTATAGCATTACCTAACAGCTCCATCACATTGTGCATAATTACCATTTCTTTCTGTGGTGAGAACATTTAAAATTTACTCTCCTTACACTGTATTTTTTTCTTTGTTTCTTTTTAAAAATAACAACTTTCTAAGGGTACATTTTTGTCAAACTTTGCAAGTTATTTCATAGAGATATTTAATACTAAAGTTGTGCTCTTTTCTGATAAGTATTCTGATTTTCAATGATTTTTTGTATTATCAAAAATACATTTGAACTTAGAATTTAAAAAACCTTGGCAACCGTCAAGTATATAATACAATATTATTAACCATAGTGTATATTAGATCCCCATAACTTATTCACCTCATACTGGAAGGCTGTACCCTTTCACCAACATTTCTCCACTTCCCTCACCCCCTCAACCCCTGGTAACCACCATTCTACTTTATTTCTCTGTGTTTGGGTTTTTTAGAGTCCACATATAAGTGATATCATACAGTGTTTATCTTTCTCTGACTTATTTCACTTAGCATAATGCCTTCAAGTTCCAACCATACTGTCACAAGTGGCAGGATTTTCTTCCTTCTCATGGCTGCATAATCTTCAATTCTTTCGATCGATCGATCGATCTATCTATCATCTATCTATCATCTATCATCTATCCCTGTAATTGGTATAATTTCCATCTTGAATTGGCTAAGAGTTGTTTTGTGACCTATCATATGATCTATCATGAAGAATATTCCATGTAAACTTGGGAAGATTGTGTATTCTGCTGTAAGATTTAATGTTGCATATATGTCTTTTAGGTCCACTTTCCGTAAACTATGGTTCAAGTCCAGTGTTTCCTTGTTTATTTTCTGTCTGGATGATTTATCCATTGTTAAAAGTAGGATATTGAACACATAGTGTAAATATATATATATGCCTTATTATTAAAATATACAGCTGAAACTTACTGGATTTCGTTAACCAATGTCACCATAAAAAATTAATTAAAAAATAAAAGTGGGGTATTGAAGTCCTCAACCATTAGTGTATCTCCCTTCAGATCTGTCAGTATTTGCTTTATATATTTAGGTGCTTCTGATGTTGAGTGCATATATATTTATGATTTTTTATCTTCTTGATGGATTTACCCCCTTATCATTATGTAATGACCTTTGTCTCTTGTTACCATTATTAGCTTAAAGTCTAATTTGTCAGATATAAGCATAGCTACTCCTGATCTCTTTTGGTTTCCACTTGCATAGAATATCTTTTTTCATTCCTTCACTTTGAGCCTAAGTATGTAAAGTGAGCCTCTTGTAGGCAGCATAAAGCTTTTTTTGTTTGTTTTTAAACTATCCAGTCACTCTTATTATGTCTTTTGATTGAATAATTCAATCCATTTAAAGTTATGGTAATTATTGATAGGTTAGGACTTACAAATGCCATCTTACTGTTTCATGCCTGTTTTGTGGTTCCCTTATTTCTTTCTTCACTTGCTGCCTTCCTTTGTGAATTACTTATTTTCCATGGTGGTATACCATGACTCCCTTCTTTTTATATTTCTAAATCTATTATAGTTTCTGCTTTGTTATTGCCATGAGGCTTACATAAAATATCTTATAAATATAAGTTTATTTTATGTTGACAATTTAACTTCGACTGCATATAAAAGCTGTCCCCTTTAATGATTTTGAATAACAATTTGCCTTTTAAAATATGTGGTATAGCCATTAACAAATTGTTGTAGCTACATCTATTTTTAATACTTTTTAAATACTTTTTATACTAGAGTAAAATAGTTAACATATCACCATGTTATATAGCATTAGAGTATTATCAATGAACTATATGCTTATCTTTACTATTGTGTTGTATATTTTCATGTTACTAATTAGCATCATGTCATTTCAGTTTGAAGAACTCCTTCAACATTTCTTATAGGACAGGTTTAGTAGTGACGAATTCCCTCAGCTTTGGTTTGTGTTGGGAATTTTTTATCTTTTCTTCATTTCTGAAGGCAAGCCTTGCTGCATATTCGTGGTTGGCAATTTCTCTCTTTCAGCACTTTGAATATATCATCCTACACTCTCCTAACCTTTAGTCTGAGAAATTTGCTAATAGCCTTATGGGGATTCATTTATATGAAAGAATTTTCTTTTGCTGCTTTTAAAATTTTCTTTTTGATTTTAGACAGTTTTATCATAATGTGTCTTGGAGAAAATTATTATATTGAAAATGTGAGGTAACCTATTAGCTTCATAAGCTTGGATGTCCAAATCTCTCCCTAGGTTTGAGCAGTTCTCAGATATTACTTTTAAAAATAAGCTTTCCATCCTCCCCGCCCCCTTTCTCCTTTTGGGACTCTAATGACATGTACATTGTTTCTCTTGATGATATCCCATAAGTCCATGGACTTTCTTCATTCCGTTTCATTCTTTCTTATTTGTTTGCTCCTCTGATGGATAATTTCATCTGTCTTCTAGCTCACTCATTCTTCTGATTGGTCAAGACTGTTTTGAAGCTATTAAATTCTTTAGTCATTGAGTTCTTCAGCTCCAACATTTCTGTTTATCTGCCTTCCTATTTTCCTATTTTCCTTTATCTTCCTAAATATCATTTTATACAGTAGACCAATTACTTTAAAAAAATTATTCTATTATTGCATATTTGGGTTGCTACTGGTTTTTTGCTTTTGCATATAATACTGCCGTGAACACCAAAATAACTTTATAAGGCTCAGTGACATCAGAAATCTCATTTCTGTCTGATGACAACCAGTTCTAAAGTCAATATTCTAATTTGTACCCTCTTTTATTGTTAGCAGTATTTAAAGCAAACTAGACAGTGCAGGCTTTTAGAAATTGTCTATAATTAAATAATATCCACTTATTGTTATAGAAGTCTTTTTCTGAATTTTCAGAGTGATGAAAAAATTTACATTTTTTTGTGGTTGTTATTGACCAAAATAAAAAATGCCCAGAAAATATTATGTACAGCTATATACCATTTTCATATTGAGTTAGAAAAACTGATTTTCTACTCCCTGACATCTGTAAAGTTGCTTGATGTATCAATAAATAATACTTAAAAAACTTAACCAGTTAAGTCCAATTAATTTTTAAACTACAAATACAGCGATTAGAGAGATTTCCTAAAGAAAACGAACATGCTGTTGGGTCGTGAAGAAACTAAGGATAGAGAGCAGATGGGATTTTTGGCAAAAAGAAGGCAAGTCTGTCAGCAGCAGGGGCTGGCTAATGCTCTAGCATACTGTGCTGATAATACCTCAATCAATTAAAGAAGTGCCATCCAGAATTTGCCAGTCAGAAGACATCTTAACTACTTTTTCTTAAAGCAAGAGCAGCTGCATTATAACCTCATATGGGGCCAAGCAGCCAATTTAGGATTCATTTTTGACAGTCAGCTGATGTTGGTTTTTCAATGAATAGATGTTCATGCCTGGCAATACTGCTAATGTAAAATGTTGCTATTTATATGATACTATGCCACCATCTGAACAGCACATGCATAATTTATTCATCATCCACAAATATTTATTGAACTCAAATGTTGAGTGCTTTAGTATGTACATAACGAGTCTTTTGTTTTCAAAGCTGGTTATCCTGCAAGTCAGTACGGGGCTTCCTGTGAATACCCAGAAGCTCCTCCTCCTGCACATCTCTTCATGGCATTTATCACTTTCATTTTACACTCTCTCCCTCAGAGTAAAAACCAAAACCATCCAATGGCCTAATAGACCCTACACAACTTCCCTTATATGTCTGACCTCTCAGCCTCTCTCTCCCCATATCCCTCTACTCCTCCTCCCTGTCCCTGCCCCCCGCGCCCCCCCACCGCCTTTCTCTCTTTCTGATGCTATTCATGTGTGGCTGAAATGTAAAATTCCTTCCTCCTGTGTTGAGTACCTATTGTATACCTAGTACACTAGTGGATATAAAGGAGTTTCCAACAGTTTTGGAAATGAAACTAAATTATACATATAACATTATGAGAAGTAAGGAGTTTCATCAAGGAGTTTCCAACAGTTTTGGAAATGAAACTAAATTATACATATAACATTATGAGAAGTAAGCCGTTACTAAATTATGTGGTATAAACTTTAAATACCAAAGAATAGGAAAGTTCAGAGTTCAAGAAAGGTAGGAGGAGGACTAGCTCCTTGCATCTAGTTATTATCATGACAATAATAAATTGAAGGCCTCCAAATCTCTCTCGTTTCTCCCAAGTACCAGGTCGGCATTTCTAAATGCTCCAAATTAAGCAAATGCAATCAGAATTTATTATCCCTGATTTCAGTTAGCAGCAGCATCACCTATCCTCCAACTCCAGCTACTTGGAAGTCACTCTTAATTCCTCCTTCCTAACTGCCTCCTTACCCATCTGCATCTTATTCATGTGGCACCAAGTACATCCTACATACAGATCTCCTTTCTCTAAACTTCCATTTCTAGTACCTTGGCTGGTGCCAATGTTCTAATTCTGGGTTTTACAATAACCTTCTAACCCTTTTACACCAGCCACTGCTATCCATCCATTTTACAAACAGTGATCTTTCTAAAGTTCAAATCATTTATATCACTCGCTATTGTCCTCAGAATAAAATCCTTTGCATGATACCAATAGTCCTGTTGTTACACATCTTTTCCAGATGATATTCTGGATGCTCTCAGGCCTGAAAGAAGAGAGTGGGTGCTCTCCTTATCACCAAATCTAACAAGTCCCACTAGGGCCAATATTAATCAAGGGCATCTGATCTGACGGAGTGGAGTGGGACCTGGGGATGGGACTTTAGAAATGTGGTTCTAGGCATAAAGCCAAGGCCAGTTTAGGCTCTCAGACAGGGTCCACTCCACCACTGTTGAAGAGAGTTAGAGGGGCCTTGGGGAGTGGAAGTAGAAACTGAACTATGGCTAATTGTTTTAGTTTTCTATTGCCGTGATTACAAACTTAGCAGTTTAAAACAACACACATATCTCAGTTTTCGCTGGTCAGGAGTCCATCCACAGGATGGACTGCTGGGAACTCTGCTCAGGGTCTCACAGGCTGCAGTCAGTGCAGCTGGGTTCTGTTCATCGGAGCCTGGGATCCTCCTCCAAATGCATTCAGGTTGTTAAAATTCAGTTCCTTGCAGCTGTAAAACTATGGCCCTCAGCTCTTAAAATTTGCCCTTCTTCACAAGCATTTCACAATATGGCTGCTTTTTCAAGGTCAAAGGAAGAGCATCTTTCTTGCTTCAAATCTTTTTCTTAAGAGAAGGCCTAGTGTCTGTCTGTCTTCTGTATCTCTAAACATCTCTAATTCTGAAACAGCTGAGAGGATGACTGGGAAACCTATGTCCTGCTCACAGTGATCCTGAATGAAAAAGCGAGTAGTAGCTGGAGACAGCAGTTGACTTTCTCTGTAGAAGTGGATATGTGAGTGTCAGGAGAATGAGCATTGACAGTAATGATGTCAACCTGAGGTTTCTACTGAAATGTGACTAAATCTCACTGGTGCCTGCCATTCAAACACGATCTGCATGACAGAGACAATGAGATCGTATCTAGTGTGAGAGCTTTTGTTAAAATGGAGAATCTATGAATGTCATACTTTGGAATGAAAGAGAGATTATGGACATAACTCATATGCATTTTTCCAAAGACCTAGGTGAAAAAAAAAGGCATGCATATATTTGTGGAGTGCAAGATTTAAAATAGCAACTTCTAACTTCATTAGCTTGCAGAATGATTCAGAAAGATCACAATAGGTACAAATAATAAACCTTAGCTTAAGTGAAATTCAATAGTAATAAATACAAGGTTCTGACTTTGGACTTGACTTTGTTATTGTGGTAAAAAAAGACATTGAATTTAGTTTACTTTTGTTTATTGACAAGGACATTGGAAAGTAAAGCACATAAAAAAGATACTTCTAAAACTGTGCCTTGGAGGAACAAAATTGGTTTGATTAAAGGTCAGTTCAGGAAAAATAATATATAGTATTTTTCATGCAAAATAAAAAATGGCTTTATTAAATCTCGGGGAGATGGGGTGGGGTGGAGAGGGGAGCACAATTTTACAGTTCAGATTTCTTCCTTTACCAGTGATACATAGCTTCTCATATTTCATCCTGAAATTAAACTGAGGGCCAATTGAGAAGCTTAGATGGGCCACATGGAATCCAATGGGAGATCATAACAGTCCTTAGTTATTTAAAAAGGTAATTATAATAGCAGGGTCATTTTTCCAGCTTCTTTCCTAACAATTCTGTAGAAAGGTTCAGGAGTAGCTTAATTAATTGTTCTCTAAAATAAAACTTGAGGAGATTCTGAGGCATTTACCTTAAGTGAGCTTTCTCAGTTTAGAATGAGCTTCTCAGATACTTGGATATTAGGACTATGTTTCCGGAGACTATAAATTTTAATTTTGTAAATTTACAAAGATAATGCATAGTCCTAAAAAGAAGACATCAGTCTCTTAAAAAGTTTTCCAAAACTATGAATAACTATGCTTACCATCCACAGAGTTTAAAAATTCTGCAGAAGTAAAGAAATCGGTTAACCTTTTCTGAACTCTTAGGAGAAACAAGAGGAGTACTTAAAAGGTTTGAACTGGCTGCCTATATAATCTAGATTACCTTTTAAAAGTAGTATTTTTTCCCTTGTACATCATCAATTATATATATTCATTAATGCTTTTGATGAAACAAAATTAATTTCATAAGAAATTTACATTAAACCAAAAAGATAAAAATAAGAATTTCAACAAAAAGAAAAAAATACCCTTTCAAATAGATTCGACTGATCACCAGTCTCGAACTGAATGAAAACAATTTCCTACCCAATGGCTTCCTTCAGAAGTGAAAACCCAATAACTTGAACTACACTTCCTCCGTATCCAGAAATAAAAGGTTTTCAATGGTCAAAGAAAAGTTATCATTCTTTTTATAATTCTCACCCTAAATTTTATAAAATAAATCCCACAACTTTAAACAGCCTTAGTTTATTACCTATTCACTGTTACTTTAAACAATCTAGATATATATAAAATTTGTATTGTTTCTTAAATGCTGATTAATAAAAATATTACATAGGTGCTAATGGGATTTTCTCTTAAACACAGCCAATTAATGCTTACAAGTTTAGTTCTGTTTATGGCAATCCTTGTGCTTTAAAATTTTTTCAAGTATATAGACATCTTCGAGCCCAAAGAGATCAGAAAAAAATTTACAAAATATGTAGGGAATCTCAGAATTTCATGGGTGCAGATGAACTGATGATTCCTTAATGAACTGGAATAAAACTTTGGTTTATGGAAACAATTCTGTATTAAATAAATCACTCCGAACATATCATTTTCAATGTTTTAAAATTTTAGGGTGGTCAATTTTAAAGTTACTAAAAATAAGGCAGATTGGTTTTGATAGTTTGTCTACGTAACACTTATTACAATAGTCTGTAATGGGTGTGGACCTAGACTACAAATTCTAAACTTTATAAAAACTAAAAATGTCCTCTCTATATCCTTAAAGGATTTAATTACTTTTACTCAAATTGTGAAACTTAATCATTAACAAAACAAAAATTCTAATGAGTCATTATTCAAATTTAATTTTCTGGGGGTGGTGGAGCAAAAAATTAATAAATCTAATTTTCCAGTATTTTAGAAGAAAACTTTGGCTAGTAACTTAAGTGCAAATATTTTTGCTATTTTTTAAGTTATATCATGTATCATGTTATTCCTCTTGGTTACAAACTTTCTTACTCAATTTTACGTGTTACAAGAACATTAAAAAAATTTTAATTAACTAGAGTAGGATAAAATACTAGTGCAACTATGGCCATGCCACCCTGAATGTGCCCAATCTCGTCTGATCTCGGAAGCTAAGCAGGGTCGGGCCTGGTTAGTACTTGGATGGGAGACCACCTAGGAATACCAGGTGCTGTAAGCGTTAAAAAAAAAAATACTAGTGCATATGGTACTTGTTGTACTTGTAATATTTAAATATAATGTGCAGACAAAATAACTTACGTTTAGGTCACTGATAAATCAATTGTTCTTTCTGGCTTATTTCCTTTTCCAAAATTATAGTCTGTATATCTGATTCAAGATAAAATACTTGGAAATGTAATAATGATACCTATTTTACGTATTCCTATTAAAAGCAGAATATGTCTGCGAAAAACGGAAACCAGTAAAAAACTGAATTTTACAATGCCAAAATTAATGTTTTAAAATAAACTATGAATAAAGGGAACAACGAGGCTCGTCTTAAGCTGTTTGTCATTCTTTTTTTAAGAGATTACAACACACATACAATAAATGAAATTTTATCAAAATACAGCACATTTCTTCTACTACATCCATAAAAATCAATTCCTATGTAAATAGTACTGAAAATCAACTAAAATGGGTTTAAAATTTACAAAGAGTTGTTAAAGGGTTTCAATCAATATTATTAAAACTATACAGTACAATAACCAATTGATAACATCTTGAAATAAGTGCAATATTTCAGTTCACATCTTTTTAAAAGTACTGCCTATTTAATCTGACTAGCAAGAAAGGAATGAGTCTAACTCACTTTTGCAAAAATAATATAGATTGCTGTTTTTGCTAGTCCTACAGTCTTAATTAAAACAAGGTTGAAGAACAAAGGATAACAGATTAAAAGTTCCAAAATTATATTTTTTAGTAATTAAAAATGAATTGCAATAACTGAATATTGCTCTATTGACAGGCTCTAGACTAGCCTCGACTAAAAACAGTTATTGGTCTTCTATGGCACTTTTTTCTGGTCCAAATAACCATGCATTAATTCTTATCATTGCATGTTACTCAAATTTTGATTACGTAGACAGAACAAAAACAAATAAAATTAATGGTTTGGATAAACAAAATTAATAAACCTCTACCAAATATTTCTTACATTAATGAGAACAAAGGCAGTTGGTGGTAAAACACTATTAAACTGATACACTTAGAAACCCTTTAAAGACTCTGAAGTGTCGAGTTCACATTTAATGTTACCTGTAGGAAAAGCCCTTTATTTGAACACCTTTACACACTGGTAGGACCCAAGGACCCATCCCTTTGCTCTACAACTCCCCACAGCAATTCTCTATCACTGTGCCAGTTTCACAAACTTGCTTTGGTTTCCTAGCTCCATGCGTACTGTTTCCTTTTACTTTACCAAGGCAATGTGAGGCCAAACAAAATCAAGAGGCTTTCCTAAATCTTCTTACATTTTGTGTTACAGCAACACAATCTTAAAACTGGCCATTTTAGTTTCATTTGCTGCTTAAAATAAAAATTATAAATTAAGATTAAAATGGTGTACTAATTGTAAAACCGATTCCAAGTACCACCATTTGCAAAAAATCAAGGGATTTCCATATCAAGAAAAAGCATGGACATGCATCCACAATAGTTAAAAATTTCCTGTGACTAAAAAATTAAAAATTGAATCACCAGTGGCAAATCTATAGTCAATGGCTATGACAAACCAGATCCTGTAGAGCTCATAAAATGCAATTCTCGTCTTTTTTATTTCTTTAAAAAGACATTACATTTTTGTTGCATTATTCTATTAATAAAAACACATTAACGAATACCTGTGTTTTCATTCTTTGCTTCCAGATTTTTATAGAAATTAACTGTTTCAATCTGGCCTTGGAAAGTGAACCCACCAGCACCAACTTCACCTACTCACTCTTCAATTCAATATGCACGTAGCAAAAGCCAACACTTCAAATCTCTTGCCCATGGAAAAAAAGGTTCAGCAGAAAAACATTAATATCATTTGAATAAAAATAAGGGCTTAAAAGCTCTGAGATAGATAGCTCTGCCATCTATCTCTGGGATATAATCAAGGCTAACTAGAGCCTTGCACAGAGTTCAGTCATGTGTATGAGATCCAAAAATAAACCTACAATCTATACAAAAACAACATACATTTGTTTTTGTAGCCTTGATTGCTATGCTTTTAAAAACCTAACAAGAAGTTTCATACAATCGAAATTCAACAGTCTTCCCTATATACTGTACAGTGGTTCTTTCCCTCTAGCCACAAGTTCCATTATTTCATTAATGTACAAATTGAACATAATTTTTTGAGTTCCTCTTTATATATAAAAATAGTCAAAATATTAATTTCTCTTGCAAGTACACAACTTCCAATAAATCTTGCTGTGTTCCCCCTTTTTTTGTCCACAGTTCTTATGAAGAAATCTCTCGTACAATGATGAGTTCTACTGTGTTCTGGAAAGTTTTTAGCAAGGACACTGCTTGTCCATGTTCAATATTGATAAAACTGTAGCCATTAGCCTAGAAGAAAGAAGAAAAATACTATTGAGAAAAACATTTCATAGTAATTTTTTGTACTGGTGCATTTAAATTTCTGCCAGGTAGTCCATAAATCTGGCAGAAAATAAGAAGCATTTTGGCAATTTAAAACAACACTTAGACTCACAAGCCCTACCTCATGTCACTTAAAATCTCTGAAGGTGGAACCCAGGAACCTATAATCTTCCCACATTTTCAGATGATTCCTATGTAGCTGTTGGTGCCAGGAAGCACTTGTCTAAGACAGTGTTTTCAGACATGGTGTTGTATATGCAGTACTGTGCAACTGAGGTCACCAAGTGGCAAGTGTAGCAGGTCAAGAACACTACACTTCTTATAATTTAAGCTAAACATTTATTGAGGTCTTACTGTAAACCAGATGCACAGTTCTAAGTGCTTCCATGACTTAATTCCTTTAATTCTCATAACACAAAAAAGATTCTTCTATCACCTGTTTAGAGAAGTTAACATTCCTGAACTTAAAATGCTAAGATACAGCAAATATGTATTAAAAAATATCAGTATGACTTTCCAAAGTACAAGGTGGAAATATTTTAAACTATGAAAGCACTAGAGTGTAGCCTATATGAAATATCACTATTTTCATCCACAAATAATTATATACTTCATAAAATGCTTATTTTCAAATTTGGCATTTAATAATTTCTAGAGGTAGATGTTATCAAATAAAAAAATAAAATAATAAAAAAAGATGTATCTTAGTTACCTGAATAATTTTATCACCTGGTTGCAATAGTTTTGATGCTGGTCCTTCAGGCTGTACCCTTGTTACAAATATACCCTTTAATAACAACAAAAATGATTATTTAATGGGAAGCAGTATACATAAATAATGGAGTACCAAGGAGCAATTCTTCTCTCAGTACATGAATATATGAATTGTGACAAGTTTTCTGTCTCTTTTGAAATAACACTATGAAAACTGACGCTTTGTTATTTTTGTCCCTGATAATTCTGGCATTAGTAAGAACAGTGACTTCTGTTATAAGTGATGAAGTTACCTCTACGGATATACAGAAAAATAATGACAAAATTAAAAATCACTTCACAATATGAGGCACATGGAAAATTTTTGGTTAAATTTGTATTCTTTGAATGATTAATTTGAACTGATCATATTTCAAAACAAAAAACTGAACAATACAGAGGGAAATCAAAAGATGATTTGTCTAATTTATATAAATGTTAGATTTTTATTCATATAAAAGTTATTAAATTAGTAAAACTTTAAGGGCATTTCAAGGATATATAAACAATACTCACATCATCATCGGGTCTGAATGGGTTTCCTCTTCCCCCAACACCTCCTGATATGCTAAATCCAAGTTCTGGATCCTTTTCAATTCTCACTCGAATCTGAGTTAATATGAAAATATATCACTATTACTTTCTCAGAAAAGGCTGCAATACAGTAACTTCCATATTTAAATATTGGTAAATTAAGTTCAAGCAAATATAACTATGTAAGGATTCATCTAAAATAAGTATTTGGGCAGATGAAGTGAAATTATGACATGGAATATTATGTTAATGAGTTAGTAAGTTAAAGGCACAGCTAGGATTACAAAGCAAAGCTCCTAACTTAACCTATTGCTGCCTTATGAGGACAGGCAACTACTTAATGTTGACCCTATATATTTTTTAGACGTCGTGGATTTTAATGACAGAACACTGACACAAAACATGTATTTTATTATTAGTTTCCATTTGTGAAACATCTAAATTACATAGTATCTTTGTCTATTGGGCGTTTCATAGATATATAAAAGATCCCTGGGTGGTTGTTGGATATTAACCCATTTCCTGAATCTGCTTAGCATATGCTTCAAAGGAGTTGGGATTGATGATCAATTAATAATACTTTTTTAACCAAGCTACGCAAAAAGATGCAAAAACTATTTGTTAAAAAACGCTCCTTTTCCCAGAGACCAAACCAAAACGAACAAAACATTTGTTCTCTACCTGTTTCTAATAACATAATTTTATCAATAAACTATCAAAATATATGACTATATAATTCATAATTTTCTAAAAGTACTTTGTAAGATTTAGTTCTCAAAGCAGTTTGGAGACTATAGTCAAGTTCAAAAGCTGAGTGTCAAATAACAATAGCAAACCATATTATGCCAATTCGAGTTTAATGATCTACTAATTATACTTCTGAAGAAGGTCTGATTACCGAAGTATCATCAACTGGTTTTGGAAAAACAACCACCTTAGGAAAAAGAGCATGCCTATAACACTATATCCTATGTCAATTAATAGACAGGGAAGATCACAAAGTTAAACTACAAAGTTTAACACCTCATAAACTTAATGGGAAACCAAACCTTTAAACAAAACGGTAAAAACTATGTTAAAATTCTATATGGATTTATTGCCAACGATTAAATAACCTATAAAAAACGTTAAAAGTTTAGTCTCATATTTCAAATATTCTTGATTATTCTTACCTCTTGCCTTGCCAGTTCATGGCCTTGTCTAGGAGAACAATGGGGCTGTGTATATGGAGGCTGGTGGGCCACTTTCAGCATCAAGTAATCAATTAGTTGTTCTCTAGAGGGATGCCTTGCCACAGATGCCTGAGGAAGGGGGTGATGTATTTGACTATAATTTGCCTGAGGCCTGAGAGGCTGGCCCATCTGTCCATTACTCAAAGGTATCTAAGAAAAACATGAAGTGTCTTAAAATGACCAATAATAATGTCTTATTGCAAATACCTGGATTTTCTTCTTGGAATATTTCGAAAATACTAGAATTTAACATTCTAAATCACACCATTTCATGCCACTTATTTCTTATAATTTTACACTTTTAAAAGAAAAAAGCTATAAATGTTTTAATTCTAAATCTGAGTGCTAGCTGATGGACTCGTTCTTTAAAGCTTTCAAAAGTCATATCTACATTTAAAATTATTTGCTTTTTCTGTTCAATATAAATGTACCTATCTCATACTAACCAAATGTTAAAATGGTAAATATGCCAAAATTTTTAAATTTAAGCCCATTAAAAGGATATTTTTTCCTATACTACATTTAATCTCTCATATATACACAAAAGACGCATTTGCTGATGTTTTTCTTCAGAACAAATGTAACTAATTTTGTGGTAGAATTTTTTTCCTAATCTAACTATACTTTTCTACCTTTATTCCTTCCTTTCTAAAGGTAACAAGCCAATTCAGCTATCTAATAGGAAATATGATTCATTCCTCATGTGTATGTATCAGTTAGCAATTTTTAAACTCTATTTAATTCTATAGGATAGTAACTACAAAAATTAAACCTTGGCATTTTATTTTACTTTTCATGAGCTAAATAAAAATCTTGAGTTTATTTTGTTGTTGTTGAAGAATTACCCTCATTCCAGTGCCTCTCATTTTTTAGAGACTAATCTGAACTTTAGACTTAAAAATCACCTTTGTAGAAATGTGGCTAATAGCTTATTCTGTTAGTGTGAGAAATCTATCTAAAAAATAAGGTTGTTTGTATTATAAATATTTGCACATGAAGAGATTTTTATGTAGAAGAGGAAATAGGTTTGAGCTATTTAAATATTTGAAATAATACTGTTGATTATAAATAAAAAGGTTATCTCATCCACAAGGACATTATAAAAAAACTATGAGGGAAATAAATGAGCCCCATTTTCCTAAAATTATCCAAAGGCAGAAAAGTTTAGGAAAAGACTATGGCAATAGTTTCAGAACTACATACTGTTCTTTGTGAATCTTACTGAAGGATACAAAGAAGTTTTGTTTTTGGTAAAAAAAAGGTTTTTACTTCTAAAAAAAGTTCTTTTCTTCACTGTTATACTTGAGAGATTAGTTAATTCTGAAGTCTGGAAACACACATGACTTTTATGACAGAGATATTAGCACAAAGATGTTATTATTCTATGACAAATCTTTTATTATTTACTCTTGATCACTGTGGATCTGAAGCAATTAATCTGTCCAAGAGTACTTAAAAGGTTGTGCTGTTATTTTACTACTTACACACAACTCTGTAGATAGCACTTACTTTTCTCCATGTTTATATCATTCTTTCCTATGTGCAGATTGAATACTTTTCTCCTGGAGAGAATTCTCCAGAGTATAATTACTTCTGACTCATTCTTAAGAGTCCCTGACACCTAGACACTTGGTCATGCCTGCCATTCTCTATTAATGTTATACATACCTTTGGAATATATTAAGCTATGATTGATTAGCAGATTGCTCAGGAGAGTAAAAAGCATTAAAAAAAAATCAGTAACCTAAACCACAAAATTGATAATAAAAAGAAAAAAAAAAAAAGGTGACAGAGCTCAATTGAAAGAAAAAAAGGAGGTAAAATAGATACCTACACACTTAAATGTTATATGGCTGGATTTCTACTCTCCAGAACAATGTAGAAGTTTATGTGATACATAACTATGTTTCATAATTTTATCTGGTTATACTAGGAAATGGGATTAGTTGAGAAAGAACTGAAGAGAACACTAAGGAAAAGAATTATCTGGCATTGGTGACCGAAAAGTAAACTCTCTAAATGGGTGACGCTTTAATCACAAAAGTAATTAAGAATATAACCATCATCTAATCTACCACATACAGAACTCTTTCAAGATGACTTCTAATTACATTTAAAGTATCTGAAAATGCCTTCGCTAATAGTAAAACATCCTTAAGTGAAGAATTTAAGACAGGTTCATCTTTGACTCTCCAAATAGGTTTACTGTCAGGAATGTCAAAAAAGCCCCTGATTCAAGTGATAAAATAAGTGAAACAATAGAAATCCAAAAATAACAACAAAATAGTTCTCCAGTATCAGGAAAAAAATCATAGAATAAACTGAGAAATAACAGAGTGCAATCTATTTCTCAATTAGTAAAAAAAAAAAATCTTTTTGGGTAAAAAAGATGAAGGGATTAAGAAGTACAAATTGGTAGTTATGAAATAGTTATGAGGATATTAAATAAGCATCGAGAATAGAGTTAATAATATGGTAATAACTACGTATAGTGCCAGATGGGTACTAGACTAACTAAGGTAGGGGATCACTTCGTAAATTATATAAAAGTCTAACCATATGCTGTAACTTGAAACTAATATAAAATAATACTGTTAACTGTAATTGAAAAATCAGAAAGAAAGAGAAAAAGGTGAAGGGGAATAAGAACTTCCAGGTATAAAGCAAATGAGTCATGAGGACATGGCGTACAGAATAGGGAATATAGTCAATAACATTGAGAGAGCGCTATACACTGTCAGATGGTTGCTGAACTTTTCATGGTAATCACTTCTTTAGGCACACGAATGTTAAACAACTATGGTGTACACCTGAAACTAATATTGTAAGTTAGTTGTATTTTAATAAAAATCTTAACAAAAATAAACAATAAAATCCTTACTAAGCAAGGAGAGAAAAGTCATCAAAAAAGTACTTTGGTGTTAAAGCATTTATGGTATTTGTAGTTCAAAGCCAGAGGATTGTAAGCTCACAGATGCCACCTCATTTATTTCCTGAGCACCTACTTTCATCAAGCTGTCTGGAGGAACATCTCTGTGACTAAGTGTAGCTGATGAGTAGCTGTGCTGTTCTGAAATGAATATACCATCTGGACAAGGATCTCCTGGAAAGGATGTCTGGGGATGCTTCAAATTAGGGGAAAATAGAAAGTAAACAGATAATGATCTTTAAGATATGTAACCAAAATGATGATGATTCTTGAGAGGAGATCAGAAAATAGTAGTGCTAGATAACAGAAACATGAGGAGCCAAATAAAACATGACCATCAATAACTGCCACCGATCTTACTACCTTTTTAATGGGTGTTAACTTATTGTAGTGATCATTTCACAATACATACATATACCGAATCATCATGATGGACTAATATAATATTATATGTCAATTATATCTCAATAAAAATAGAAAAAATTAGTACTTTTAACCATTTTCCAACATTAATGGCAAAATGTTTGTTCTTGTAATGTGTGAAAAGTAAACACAGCTATACACTATTAAGGTATTTCTTTATAATGCTTTTAGGTTTATTTACATTAATACCTATCTTTTAACACTTTGAGCAATAAATTTAGTTATTAATCTGAGTCCTAACTTTTACATTTGATCTTAGCCAAAAGGCTGAGAAGCAATGAGAGTCCCAACTTTTAAGAGCAACTATAATACACTGCTGTTGAACACCACAAAGTTTTTTTAACAGCACAGTATCACCCAGGATTTTCTTTTTAATGATGAGCAGTACCAATAAACATACAGTCATATAAAACTGGCTTTAGCTTAATACTATCATACTTATATTAGTCAGCTTCGAA
Organism: Pteropus medius; assembly: GCF_902729225.1. Classification (NCBI taxonomy): domain Eukaryota; kingdom Metazoa; phylum Chordata; class Mammalia; order Chiroptera; family Pteropodidae; genus Pteropus; species Pteropus medius. Next base: position 11,158,893 of record NW_024344370.1, on the reverse strand, counting down.
TTTTCAAAAGCACTGGTTTGATGAATTCTTTTTAAAATTCAAATTCAAATTTTTATATATGAAATAATATCCTTATAGTTTATCACAAAGATAACTTTAGAGAAAGAACAAATTCAATATCTCTTTATCTCTGAATATTTCTTATAAGTATGCTTATTCTGGGAAGCAAAATGCCTATATTTTTCACTTAGCTATATTTTAGAAAACTAAAGGAATTGTGATAAATAGCATTATCGTCACTTTCAAACAGTATATGGCTAGCAACATACATATGCAAATTATATTATCATGTTGAAAAATAATCTGAAATCTACTTTATTATGATATGCCACATAACATACACAAACTTAAGGGTTTATAATTTAATCTTAGAAGCTATACCTGTAAGTGATCTATCGTGCACAGGTAGTTGCTAATTCAAACCATGGCATAGCATTTTTAGATCTGGTTTGATCAAATTTCGTGTATTTATACAATGAATACTTTATTTTCCTTCTCCATTTTTGAGCTATGTTTTCAGAATACATAAAAATCAACTTCGCTCATAACTTGAAGTTTAAATTCAAGCCTCACGTACAACTATGTTTATCTAGTCTTTAAAAGAACAAGTATATTATATATGGAAAAGTAAAATGGAACAGAATTAAAGGGTCTGAATTTAAGAATGACGAGCAAAAAACATTGCTGTATAAGATCTTGGAACGAACAATTATTCCAGATGACAATAAAGATTACTCCTAAGTTAATAAAAGCCCCTGGGGCCTTTACTCTGTGGCTTCAGTTGGAATAAGTCTTAGAAATGCAGGGTTTCATAGCCATCACCCTTCTCTCTCCCCATTTCAAACTGACAAGTCACAAAACAATTGCTGCCACTTTAACATAACATGGAAACCAAGTGGTGGCCAGCGACAGAAGACAGAAGGCAGAGCAAGATGGGTGATGCACAGCCAGAAAAAAAGCAAATCCTACTCTAGAACACAAGAGGGCAAAGCCAAGAGTATATTACAAAGTGTGTGTGTCTTGGGCGGGGGGCAGGAGGGAGGCGGAGAGAAGGGCATGGATGCTGAAGTAAAAGCAAAGGACCCAGAAGTAAGCAGGGTCAATATGGAAATAAAACTGAGGAAGGGATAAAATAAGGCCATAAAGGAAGATAAAGTAAGGCCATAAAGGGATAAAATAAGGCCATATAATAAGGCCATAAAGGATGGAGAGGGTCAAGGAAATATTTAGAGGGCATGCTACCACCTGAGGTTGTTATGAAAAATCTTAATACAGCCATGCCAGAGTTGTTCTTTTTCCTTCTCTGCTTATTCTTATCCCCTACCCTTAACTTTCATTAAAAGAATAAACTCTTCTTCTTTACCACCAATGAAAATGTGGGTAATAAAGAATTTGGATTTTATCTTTTCACTGGTACTTAATACAGTTTCTCTAGTATCACATTTAATCATGTTCAGAGAATTATGATTAAACTTAGTTCCACTTAGTTCTTAGTGCTTTTTATTTGCTAACAATCATTAAACTGCAAATTACTTTTCCCCACAACTCCTCTGTGGATTACATATGGCACAGCCTTAAAATCTTGAGTTTAGGGAGAGCAAGCTAATTTTAAGAGAAAGCACTGAGAATAATTTTTTTAAAAACCTCTCAGTTATTCTTATTGCTCATGCTTTTTACATAAAAAGTTAACTACATCCTTAATTATGATCAAAGAAACTTAAATCAGCTTTGCAGAAAAGTTTTAGCACTAAGCCACGGAGGAACTGGGAGGTAATCAAGATACCTAACCCAAAATAAAAATTTATTTTTTAAAAATGTTTAAACATTGAAATGTGGGGTTTACTTTTCTTCTACATACTAAAGTACTGGTCTACAACAGGTACTCACTCGAAAAATGTGCCCACCAGAACCTCTTCCGTCTGTAACACTCAAGGCAAGACTGCCTTGGCTGCCATGCAGATCCCTAGAGCTGCCATAGTGAAAGTTGCTTACAGCAGTAAAATTGGAATTAAAGGACCTTGACAGCATGCTCTGAATAAAGAGGGGATAGATTTAACAGAGATTAGTGCAGCATGCAAAATTCACAAGACATGTTATGTACATAGATGTATTTACAATAACCCCAACACCACACAGAAATATCATGCAACATGGAATTTTAGTGCCACCGAAATTGGCACTATTTAACATATATTTACATGATAACATAAACATAGACACACAAATTACATGTAATCCAACCATCACATTTAAACACCAAAGGAGAAAGTATAAAAATATAGATGCTTTCATGCTATTATTTCCTTTACTCCAGACATATAACTTATTAGTTCATAAGAAAATAGGAATTAATGTCGTATCCAGATGTATCTACATATACATAGTTACACATGGAACACAAACTCCCCTATAAGATAAATTTTACCAACAACCAGTTATTTCTAAGTCAAAATGAATTTCTAGAGTCTTTCATTTTGTAGAAATTGCATTATTATTAAGTAAATGCAGAATTTAAATATACATAATATAGCACAAAATATATCTGCAAAACATACCACCAGGCTCTTGGCCATAGCAATGTCTAAAAATAATTATCTTCCACATTTAGAAAAATCTCTTACATTAGGTAAAAGTATAATAGAAAAACAGAGGGTTTTAGGATATAACATTTAAAAGGCTCCCACTGCTCTAGAATTACCAAGATTAAAAAAAACAACTAGAAAATACATGTATAAAAACTTTTCCATTCAAATAAATAAATAGATATTAAAGATATTAAAGATTATTTTACTTTAGGAATCAGTAGTAGCCTTTGCCGCTTAAGCTTGAAGAACTACTGATGGGACCCTTCCAAAGATTGAGTTTATATGAATGCTTAATCACTAATCCCAGAGCTGCTTGAAAAATGTACCTCAATAAATGCAATGCCTGATTCTCATTATTCTTGCTTGTTTATCCCCAGAGTTGTTAACTGCTGTTCTTTCATGTGGTTGCTTTTTAGTCATGTCCCTGAATACTAACGGTCTGATGGTCAAACTGAGAGAAACCACACTGAGCATGGCTTGTTAATAAGAAATACAGAAATGTCATAGCAAACATTTCTATGTTACTCTTATGGAATATATACCTTCTCTAGATTATGAAGTTGATGTTGAATACCAAGAACATTAATATGACATTCCAGAATGAAATGGATCTAAAATAGTACAATGTACACTTTTATTTCATAGATTCTAAAGTAATGATTAAAGAAAAAGTCAAACTTAATAGGCTAGGCCAGTACTTTTCCAAATCATTTCATGAAAGGTAAAGATTTGGCAGAAGCAATTCAGAGATTCCATAAACATTAGAATGTAAAAATAACAAAATTATACACACAGTTACATACATACACATTTTGTTTTAATGTATTATTAACCTAAAGGGACAGACTGTCCCTGTTTAAGGATATACAGATCGGGAACAAAGCCTTTTCTGTCATCTTTAAACATATATCGGATTTTTGTAAATATTTCACTGACTAAGAAGCTGAAGCTCAGAATAGGTCTGGTTTTTAATTCAGGGTTGTGCTTAGGCATCCATATAAAACTGTGCCCCATCACAACACATCAACACATTGTGCAGAGTTCAATTATGTGCTGGACATATGTCCTCCACACTGTTGTTCATTATATGCTAATAATTGTACAATAGCAAGTGAGCATGGAAATTATGTTGTTAATCATATTCTGGTTGAGTGCTTTTTGTCTAAGTTTTTTAATAAGTAATATTAGCAAATGCTGATATTAGTAATAATTCAATTTTGAAATAAAAATCTTTATTTATTTACAGTGCTGTTGATATTTTATTTGTAAATGTCTTGAGATTTTTGAGGTGAGATCTATTTTATAAGTTTGGGTTCAGGTAGTTGGTTGTGGGGGTGAGAAGGGATGTTACTACTACAAGGTTTTAAAACCAATTAAAAGCCAATAACTTACCTATTTCTGTATTGTTATTAAACTCTCATCTGGGCAAAGTAGTAACTTACCTCCAGAGGTAGGACAGGCATAGTGAAATTGCCTGGATAAAGTTTTCAAATGTCCACTATGCCACCAGAATTTTGTTTGCAGAGGAAGAGGAGTTGCAGAGGAGCAAATACAGAGCTTCCATCACACTCTACCATTGGTAATCAATGCTTTCAAGTTTGGAGTCTAAATCATGTTGCCCTGTGTCCTCATAAGGCTTTTCTTAGTGTTATTGAACTTATTCTCACCTCTAAATTACCAGTGGGCTCAACTGAGAAACTAATGTCATTTACACTTCAAGCAACTGTATGACAAATTTCTAAATATAAAAAGCAGAGAGGCACAAATGAACAATGAGGTGGATGCTACTTGCTTCCTATTTGCTGAAGTCCAGGCACATCTCTGTCGGACAGGATAAGTAATGAGAGAACAGCCATCTGAGATGTCAACTAATAATATAATGTAATATAATATAGTATATATAGTATAATATAGTAAATAAACTCATCTCTTACTCCAAAGCTCCTATTCCTCCTCTAGGTCCAAGAATAGTTAATGGCATTCTCAACGATCAGTTATTCCAGGCGCCAATCTCAAACTTAATCCCTTTCCTTCAATGACTGATTAAAGGAATAATCCAATCAGAAGTAAACTCATAAAGTCTATTTCAGATTTGCCTCTTGCATTCATTCCTTTGTCTCAATTCTACTAATACATTTCTCATTTATTTAATGGACCACTAGACAGTCTCATAAGTCAATCAACTTAACTATGGACTCTTCCTCCTCAAATCCAATTCCACATTATCATCAGAAGTTTATTTATAAAATAGCTATACTACTCCTGTGATTAAAAATTTCTAGATTCCTTTAAAAAAAAAAAGCACACAAGTTCAAAAAAGCCTCAACAGTATGTACAAAGTTATAGCTCAAACAAATAGATGAAAATGAAGTTTCCCAATACCTATAGACAGCTCAGCTCTTTAAAGTTGAGAGGATAGCACTGCATAGAACTAACATGAATTGACATAAGGTATTAATTATATTTTAGGTATTTTTTTCTGAAAAATTTGACTTAAGAAATTGTTTTGAGGTTGCATATGTTTGGCTACTTTTAAAAATGTATCTTAAGCAGAGGTAAGGTAATTCTTAGGTAAAATTCACTAAAGAATATGATACACACACACACACACACACACACACAGCCACAGAACTGTGGCACTGATATATTGGCTTTACAAGATATTTAAAAATTTTTAACTCCTTTTAAAAAACAAACAGAAGCTATTTTGCCAACAATTTCCAAACTACAGTAGAGCCACACGCCTGAGTTCAAATAGGTCAGTAATGCAGTTCAGAAAAGAGTAAATGCCATGCCAGAAGCCATCAGTGTCAGTGACAGTGTTAGTTATATAACTGGGGAGGGGTGGGCAATCTTAGATAAAATATTTACATTTATAGTACATTTCTTGTTTTTTTTTTTTCTGTTAACTATATAAAGATTGTTTATTTTTGTACACATATTTACATAATCAACAATTAATAGATGACAACAGTTCAGAAAATACTAAATGGAGGCAAACATGTATATATGTATGTATTATTTATAGTATGTGTGGCACAATCCAGAAGAGGTACATACATAAATATAGAATATGAATGTAAGCCCATTAGAAAACAGTGAGGAATAAGAGAAGGGAAAGTAGCTTACACTACTATCAATTGTTTTTGGTCTGGCTAAGTATGAACTGGGAACTCTATTCTCGGTACCAAAAAACCCCTATTAGAATATAAGTATATTTTCAATAATTCGGAGCACTTTGTTTTACCTTTTTTAAAAAGCAAAGAATGCTAGCTATTTTAAAGGAAAAGTAGTAAATTCACAAAGGAGAGAATGAAAAATTCATGTTTAATTACCTTTTCTAACTTTTTGGCCTCAATGTGTCGTAGTACTTGTTCTCGCCAATCAAGAGGAACTTTACTTTTTCCCGGAGGATCTAATAAAGAATGCTCAGAACCAACCCTTGCATTTGGTCTTTTTGAAGGACTAGTCCGTGAATAATTGAAATCACTAACTGACATAGTTCTCTCTGGTATTTCACTAACCGAAGGTCGAGCACTCTGAGGCCTAGATGCATTTGGACCATCGATGCTGTATGTTCGTGCTGAAAGAGGTCTCTGTGATCCTGACATTACTGGAGGAGTTCTTCCAACTGAGTGTAACTCCCTGTACGATAAATAATCTCCTTCGGGGACATGTGCCCGCCTGGTGGGCCCTGGCTCACCAAGATTTACAGAGGCTGTGGATGACACGCTGCTTTGTCGCTGAACTGTATTTCGAGTTGCTCCAGGAATGAGGCGGTCATTTGGTGAGATGGCCCACATGTCCCCATGTCTTCCTGGGCCAAGTCTCGGATGTAAATGGTATCCGGTACTAGCTCGAATGTTGTTATGGTTAGAGAAATTCATATTGGCAGAATGTTTAGCATAACTGTGATTTTCTGTGCTTTCTGATCTAGGAAGGCGCTGAGGAGGAAAACTGACATGATCTATTTGAGGGTTTTGTTTGGAGTGCCACAAAGTGTCCTTGACTGAAGCACTGCTGCTATATTGAATATTATATTGTGGAGGACCATATATTTGAGGCATAGATTGTGGGCCACTTGTTGTGGGTCCTCTTATATTTGGCTCTTCAGGATTATGATTTGAATCAAATTTGAAAATCGCCTTTGTACCTGATATTAAATCAGAAGATGAAGAAGAAGCAGTAAATACCTGCAGTGGTTGATCATATAAAAGCGTAGCAGACTTACTTCTGACTATATTTTTCCCATCAACAGTAGATGTGACTTTAACTGTTGCACTTGGCTGCTGGGGTCCATTATCACTAATAATGTCATAGATTTTTAACCCTCCAGTCTCCATATTAGTTATGCTATGAGATTTCACAACAGATCCAATTGGCCCACTTCTCTGAGGGGAGAGATCTTCAGTGCTTTTGGAAATACCCATATCGACAGAAGAATCAGTGTCAAGTGGTTCAGTCCTCCTAGGAGACTGTGGAGTTGCCTCAGAATGTCCATTTACCTTATTTATACATTCCAGATTAGGATACTTGTTTCCATTTTCCAAGTGCTCAGCTTCTCCTTTAGCATTAATGCTTAAAAATCCTGTTCCAAGCACTATATCCTGTGTCTTTGATCTTTCTGCTCTCTCTGGTTGAAATGTATCATTAGTTACAAGTTTATTAAGATTCATATTGATATGGTCTAATTTGTGAGATTCATCAGATGTGGCTGTTGAGTCATCTTTCTCAATAAGAGCTAACCGCTCTTCAATATTCAAATCATATTCAGGTAAGTTAAAATCATTTTTATCATGAATCTTGAATTTTTCCTCTGTTGAATGGTTTAAAATATCTCCATTTTGTAAAAGGCTGTTAAAATTTTCATCTTCTTGCCTAAAACAAAGATAATTTTATCACAAACATCACAAAGTCCAGTTTTCTTAGTAAGAGGAACATTAATAACTAATTAGTTAATGTATAGGTATACAAAGTTAAAATAGTTGACGGGAATTACAGATGAAAGGCATTTATTATCAACCTTGTAATTTAAAAATATTATAATAGTCAAATAATATAGATTTAGATTAAAGACAAAACATACTAAGTAAAACTCATAGATAATCAATATTAATTTTCATCATGAACCACTTAGTCAAAATACAGAGCTAAAAACATTTAACTCTGAAAAAATAGTTACCAATATAATATAATAAGCTTTGGGTTCAGTAGCAACCCAAATCTTTCTATCAAGAACGCTAGCTGATAGCTTAACATGAAGGTAAAATGGTATACTTTTACTTTGATAACCAAACTTCTTGAAAGCCTAAATAATAAATTTGTTTTAAACTTTAGCTAAATTCCAGCCTGTAGGAATTCAGTCTTGTTTTAGAGAGTTTGACCTACAAATTTAAGCCTAACGCAAAGATATAGCACTAATCAAAAGTATTTGAATGAATCCTTTAATTACATCTCCCCCAAATAATTTTGCATTTTTAACCCTAAAAATACCCCCTTTCAACTTACTCCAGTCTGTAATACCTAGAAATATTATAGAACTGTTCAACCTTTAACAAAGAGAAACAGAATATATTTTAAATCTTTTCTTCCCCACTTAAAATATTAATCTAAAACGAAAATGTATAAAAGTTAATTAGTCATAAAATAATGGAGAAATTATATGCTTCCTGAACCATTTCTATAATATTTGTGAAATCTTTATGCTTCATGCATTAGTCATATATATTTATTTACCTTAATATCTCTATTGTACAAATAAATCATTTTGTTGAGACGTTCACAAACCTGATTTTTGAATTAATACCAATATGAGTTTGTTTCACTGGAGAGCAGAGTGAGGTATCTTGACTGCTATCGGTATTAAGAGAAACTGAATCAGACATCCGAGATGGAGAAGAACAGTTGCTGTTATTCTGATTGCTATTGTGTGTAACTTCATCTGATAAAGAATCTGTATCCTTTGTATCATCTGAAACAAAAATACTTAAGCTGTTGATAAAGTCACGAAGAACTGTATGAAATATATTTCAGTAATGACAAATGACATTTATATTGTCCTGGTTCAATGTATAAGGTAAAGAATCACATGGATAAGATAACCGGAGGCACCTCTGAAAATTCAGTCCTAATACACACATAAATTGAAGAATTTAAAAATAGTGATACCTTTAGTATTTAAAAAAATATAACCAATGTTAGGGTCGCTCAGAATTTGATTTAGTTATAACTACTGACAGGATGATTACACAGTGTTCTCTAAGCTATCAATTAGTTTAAGTGTATATGCTTTTCCATTCATTTATAACCTTAAAAAGTCATAACAATAACAAATATAGAGTATAGTTCACAGCCTTGGTAAACTTATCTGGGGAAGAAATTATTTTCTACATGTATGGAACTGTTTTCATGTAGGAACTGTATATAAATTTCAAAGAACTGTATATAAATAGTGAACTCAATATACAAGATGGTTTTGTGTGTAACAATTACATAAGCATAAGACAATATTCATATTCCATTATAGGCTAGTATAAAAAAGTAGTTTTTAAAAGTAGTGATCAAAAAGATAGTAACGTAACATCTTTACAATGCTAAAGGATGTTTTTAACTAATTCTAGCCTAATCATAGAAATAGTATATACAGACATAGGAGAATACATGAATTAAGGATATTTTTGTAGTTCCAACATCTCAGTTCAAGTAGTCTGAACTGCGTCAACAATTAAAAACAGTAGTATATGGGGCTCTGTAACTTCAAGATATCAGGGTCTTGGATCATAAATTTTAAAAATAATGTTAAACTATATGGCACTTAAATTCCTTCCTAGATACATTCCTCTTCTTCCATCTTGGTATTATGGAACAATTGTGACAATTAGATAATAACATGTAAAATATTTAACATATAACAAGCAGCAACTAATAAGTACTCAACAAACATTACCATTATTATTATGAACACAAGCTATTCGAGGGCAACCTTGATAGTAAGTTTCATTAATGCCATAAAGGCAAAGGTTGGATAAATATTTGGTGGAGATGGTGTAGAGGTGTTCAGGCACTGGTAGGACGGAGTGAGGGACGGATAAAGGAAGTGATAGATAATCTCCAAGCTTCCTTTCATTTCTAGGAGTCTAAGATTCTATGTTACATGAAAGAATGTCTGGAAAGGGGGGTGGTTCAAAAATAAGTTCAGGGATAGATAAAATAACAAGAATCTACTATAAGTCAGGTAATATGTTAGATCTGAGTACACTGAATAATTTAGTATATCTGATATTCACAAAATCCTTCATTAGCCTCATTTTATGTCAAATTAGGTATGTACACACGGATAAAATTAGAGCTCAAGAATCATAAAACAAATAAGTGGTGGAAATGAAATCATAATCTAGGCTTGTCTGCCTTTGTTATAAAGTCCATGCCCTTGTAAGCAGACTTGCACAAGGGAGAACAGGTCTATCAAGAGAAGAAACAGGCCTTTTAAAAAGGCATGTTTTAAAAATTGTTGCTAAACAGTGTTTTAAATAATATAATGACACTTAATGAAATTTATTCCAAAAAATTATAAATTTTATTCAATGCATTTCTATTCTTAGCACTTTCCTTTAACGGCTAACCTTTCTTGTTATTACTAAGTGCTACCACTTTTGGCTGGTTAATAGATGTTTCAATTAATGGCGGTCGCATCTCTGCCATTTTCATTTCTTCATCAGAAGAAAGTTCTTCAGATTCCTAATTTAAAGAAAAAAGTGAAAATATTTATGAAAATAGATTGTGGTTTCTTTAAATGAATAAATATTAAGTCATAAGAACATCAGATAGAAAAGAATGTTTAGAACATGTCTGAAACCTTTTTATGGTAGGTAACATGTAATGACTAAAAGTAGTATATGATTTATTTTAAAAATTTCAAGATAACAGCAATAAAACTATGGTAGTTATTAACAATATGCCAAAGCACTTATGGGATTAATTTTCTGTGGCAGGCCTTAATTCGAGTGTACTAATGATTACTTGTGCCTGGTACTATGTCATGTACCAGAGGAATGAAATAAAATAATTCCTGTCATTGAAAAACTCAGTTTGCTCCAATAAAAAGTCTTCCTAATCCTCAAATTTATTACCTCAAGGATCAATAGATTCTAAGGAATCAGAACTGAGGTAATTCTTCTTCTGCTAAAATGAATTAATGGCAATTTTTGTCCAATAGGAAGACAGAATTTTATATTATTCTCCATAAATTTTTCTCTAATATTTGGCAGTTATCCCAAGTTATCTATCATTGAAAGCTATTCCATAGGGAAAAAAAGACCTATTAATGGAAAAATTATAATATTGTATAAAAAAATCAGATCTGCAGGTTAAATTATTCCCAGTTAATATGATGAAAAAAAAAAAGGTTTTAAAAAGGTGTTCTGTTAAAAGTACTAAGACCTTTTGGTACTCACAAGTGCCATATTAAATATATAGACTGGAGTCAGCAAGCTTTCAGTGAAAAGGCCAGACAGTAAATATTTTACACTTAGAGGGCCGTGCAATGATCTCTATTTCAATTACCCAACTCTGCTGTTGTGCACAAAAGTAGTTAGAGACAAGATGCAGAAAAATGACCAGGGCTGTATGCCAGTAAAACTGAATTTCATCTAATTTTTCACATCATGAAATATTCTTTTGATTTTTATTCAACCATTTAAAATGTAAAAGCTCTTACAAGTTCTTAGCTTGCAAGCCACACAAAAAACAGGTAGTGGGCAGATCTGAGCCATAGGCCATAGTTTGCCAACCCTATTCAAGACTGTACTACAATGGAAAGAGTTGGACTGGTAATTGTAGAATAGAAAAGGAATGTAAATTCTGTTTAGTCTTGAACTGTGAGTTAAGAGGGGAATGACATTCTGAGTAGAGGAAAGCATGCAAATAAAAGGTATGGCAAGTCAGCTCCAAGCAGTTGGAGCTCAGGATAAGTGGCAGGAGGCAGAAAAGGTAGGCTGGATTGGATGCTGAAAGATTATGCCGAGTATAGACTCAATGAAGTGTGTGTTGGGTATGACTGAAAGTTGCCAAGCCAGAAACTCACAAGGTCAGACCATATTTTAAAATGAAGAATGTATAGGAAGAGAAAGAGACTGGTAGGAAGGAATCTAGCTATCACGTCAGTCCTGGAGAAAAAAAGACTACATTTGTCCTTAGGCAATGGCACTGATAGCCTAAAGACAAAAAGAATTCCACAGAAATTTTGGAGTTAACAGGACTTAATGACAATGAATGTAACGAGGAAGGGCAAATGGTGTGTCCTAATCTTTGATATCTGCAGCACTTAAAACTGCTGACCAGAGAGACTTTCTTCTTCATGAAATTATATTATACCTGGCTCCTCCCACCTTTCTTTCTCCTTTGCCCACATCACTTAATCTTCCTGCAGTTAAGTTCATATTTTTTTTTTCTTACTCTTTCCCTGGATATGCATTTTCTTCAATGATTATGTTTAATATAGACAGTTCTCCAATTTATAATCTAGCTTTGATTTCTCATGAGCTAAAGACCCACATTACCAACTACCTACTGAATATGTCTACCTGATGGTCTTGCCATTCCTTCAAATTTGACATATCTAAAAACAAACTTGTCTTTACAAGGCTGTTTTCTTAATATCCCTATTTCTATTAATGGCATCGTCATTCTATTTGGGCAGTTACAAGACTGTTCCCTCTTCTCCATTTCTTATAGGCAAGGGTATTCGCACATTATATCTGTAATCTTGTGACTAACTCCTAGTCTGCATTTTCTACTACCATTATTCAAAAGCCCTCAAACTTGGAGAATTCAGTATCTGCTGCCAGATAACTCCTAATACATAGCTCTATCACAAGTAATGCTCTGCTAAAAAGCCTTCAGTGGTTCCCCAAAGACTACAGAACATTAAGTGCAAACTTCTTAGAATGGCTTTCAGGGCTTCAATAATCAGGATCCAATCTACTCTACTAATTTTATTTCATACTATCACCCCTGGCATATTCAGTCAGATAGCACATGCTCTTTTCTACATTTCTAAACACCACTTTCCTGCTCTTGTTAGTCGTTCTTGTTAGTCCTTCCATACTTCATTCGGTTCTAGCTCTGGTGACTGAAATATTTCAAAATGGTTAAATGCCTCCTTCATCTTAAAGCACCCGTGGATCATCATAGCCAGAAAATATCTCTTTACTAAATTTCTGTAGCCCTTAATATTTTCATTAGTACTTTTCTTACACATTCGGCACAGTCTAACTTTAATTATATTCTATACATTCATTTACTCATTCTGCCACTATAGCTCCAAACACAGCCCTTATACACAGAAATTATACTAAATGAGTAATAATGTCACTGGGACAAACCTAATAACCCTTTTACAGACTGTTATATTAGGTTCGACGTACATAATAGTGTACTGAATGATGTGATCCAATTAGGACATTCAAAAGCCATATGAGCTTTTTCCTGTAGTAAATACTAGCTCATAGGATAACCGTAAAGACAGATGATGTGCTTTGAACATATTTAAATTTTCAAGAATAAAAATGCTATTATAAATCTAGAATATCAATTTTTACATACACCAGCGATCTCCAATAGAAGTTTCTGTAATGATGGACATGATCTATGTGGTTCAACATGGTAGACACTAACTAGCCAGATGCGGCTACTGAGCAATGGAAACATGGTAAGTGTAACTGAGAAGTTCAATTTTTAATTTTATTTACTTAAATAGTCACTTGTAGCTAGTGTATAAGAGTGGACAATACAGCTATAAATCGAAAATATTTCGAAATTTCATTTTTAAGAGTTACAGCTTTACCATTTTCCATTACTTCCAGTAGTGTATGAGGGAAATGTAAAATGGTGCAACCACTTTTGGAAAATTGTTTTGCAGCTTGTCGAACAGTTAAACATATAACTACCATATGATCCTAGGTATATACCCAAAAGAAAAAATATATATCCACACAAATATTTATGTCAGCCTTATTCATTATAGCCAAAATGTGAAAGTACCTGAAATGTCCATTATTTGCCATTACAATGGAATACTGCTCAGACATAAAAAATGGATGAAATATTGATAAACACTACAATATAGATAATCTTGAAGATATTATGTTAAGCAAAATAAAATAGTCACAAAGACCACACATACTATATGATTATACAAAATGCCAAGAATAGCCAAATCTATACAGGCACATAAAGTAGATTCCGAGCTGCCTAGGGCTCAGGGGGATAGAATGGTTGTCAGGTGATGGCTAAGAAATACAGACTTTCTTTTGGGGGTAATGAAAATGTTCTAAACATGACTGTGGTGAAAGCTGCACATCTTTTAGAATACTAAAGGCCACTGTGTTGTACCCTTTACTTAAATGAATTTATGTGAGTTATACACCTCAATAAAGTTTAAAAAAAAATATATAGCTTTCATTGATCCATGAGAAGAAACTAAAAAAAGTCCCAGACATTCAAAGGAAAAATACGTCTCTATCAATGAGAAATGCTTAAATAAAGTGACAAAGTATACCTATGACAATCTTTTCATTTTTAAATAAAGCAATTGCTATTATGTATTCTACAGAAGTAGAGTAGAATCGCCATAATCTAACTTACATAGTAAACACTGGAGTACAATGAGTAAAATAAGTTTAAAGTGATAAATGAGTGATATTACAGTAAAAATGAAATTTCTCAATGGTAAATGTATTAGCATGTTTTCTACTGTCAATATCAGATCTCTCCTATCTTCAGTTGGCAATGATGAAGTACTAAATTCTTATCCATTGTTATGACCGTTCCAGAATAATCATAAAGCCATACCTCAAAAACATCGTCATGATTAACAACATGCTTCAAGTTCTCAGAAGCTTTCATATTTGCAGACACTGGCAGACTCCCAGGACTGATCTCAGCTTCAGGTTCACTGGTCTTCTGTATAGAATTTCCTATCATATAATTTTCTTTTTCATCAGCTTTGCTTCTTACTGGAGTAGTACTTTCTGAAGTCTAAGTAAAAGAGAAGATAAAGAAATCGTATTCCTTAGGCTTTATATCTATTCTTGTATTAAAGTTCATGAAAATTTAAAAGTAATTTAACACCTTCCTATTCTGGATAAATCAATGAAACTTTAAACGTGGAAATCTGTAGCATTCAGATGAAATGCTCATTTTGGGGACAGGTGGTCCCCAAAGGTCCATGAGCCACATCCAACTTTACAGTTCAGCTGAGTCTACATTTCATCTTAGAAGGTGCAAAACTCATGTTCATGAGCGAGTCACTTAGCTCATCATGCTCAATGAACATAAGATGGTTAGACTGTTTTCTGCTTATTGTGGGATGTATAATAACTCTAGTGACATGATAAAACTTCTGTTTCTGTGCTACTAAGTGAGAAGAAAAGTCCATTAAAGGAACACATAATTTAAGAGTTTATGTAGGTTTCTGAAAGATCCCAAATAAATGCCAATGGTCTGTCATAGCAATTACATTTACAATTAGAATTGGGTAGAGTAAATTGATATTACCAGTGGGGAAAAAGTATTCCTATAATCATGAATTTTTAAAGGCTACGCTGACACTCCTACCCATCTGGACAGTCTGGACAGTCTGCAATCATTATAACAATCAGAGAGTTCACTTATTATAGCTGTTAGTTCAGGCAGTTGAGAACATCATCCTAAATTTGAGAATACATTTAGTCTACACAAAAAGGATCATTACATTGATTATTATTTAAAAATTTTAAAGAACTTGAAATAGGTTTCGGTCAATTCTTTTGAATTGAGTTTTCTAACCTTCACACCCACATCATTATTTACAACTTGCTGATCTTCATGTGGTTTCAAATCTTTTCCAGAGTCTTCATTAGTCTCTTCATCTTTTAATCTATGTACAATAGTTTGAACAGTTTTGACCATATTCTTAAGCTCATCTGGATATGGTGTTGGATATCTCTTTAAATTTCCCTCCTAGAAAAACAAGCAAAATTTAAATATAAATATTTCTAACATCAACCTTGAAATTTAATCTATAATCTATCTTTATAACATTGGATATATGGCTCATAGGGGTAACTTTAAAAACAGATGACAGGCCTTTGAAAGCATTTTAGACTCAATAAAAGTATGGTTTCATCAACAGTCGAAGATGTCACAGTTATAGATTTTACTGTTCTAAAACCTTTTTTAGCAGACATAAACTTATCCCATTTGGAGATATATGGTATGCATATTGCCAACTTGGCTTTGAAACAGATATATGTTTTCCAGCTAGACATTTATCCAACACATATAAAATTCCTACTTTTACATACTATGTCTTATGTGCCATGAACCAAGCACTTCCAAGATCAACCCGTCATTTCCTGGGATTCAGTTAGTTTGTATAAGCGGAAAAGAATTACATTCATAAGTAACTTGGAAGTGTGTATTTGTTACTTCTACCACTGTGGCACACATCATCATAAAGAAACAAAAGGTTCCTAACAGAGTTCTTTATCCCTGGAATATATATGAATGTCATTAAAGAAAGGGAAGGAGAAAAACAATGACCTTTTGTTCTGTTATATTTATATATAGTATGAAATCCGGTTTTCAATCACATAGTTTTATATTACTGTCAAATTCCTTCACATGATATTATGTGATATATAATTAATAAAACCTCAAATGCCTTGAAGGCAAAGAATAAAACCAATACATTTCTTTGTATCTGCCAAAACAGCACAGGATGGATATACAGTACCCAGTAAATACCAGCAGACCTGTTTCAAACTGAAGAAAGAAAGAACATACTCACCCTGGGAGGTGCCTCTCTTTCATCTTTGTCTTCATCACATTCAAATGCCACTTGAGCCCGTTGCTTCCTCTGTTCCTCCCACAATGAAGGATTAAAACTTTCATTATCTGATATGAACATAACTATAAAAAAAAAGTCCACAATATTTTACTGTAATTATGAAAAACTATTACTTGCTCATGATTTTCTTTATGAGATATGTCTGTTAAGGTAAGTCAAGACTGGTCAATGCCAGCAGCTATAAATCTACACTAACAACTAGGCTGTGATTCTAACATTTCTTTCTTTTATTTCTAACACTGCTTTACAATATCGATTATGTATCTTTTCTTCCCTAAAGCTTATTTGTATTGTTTTGTTATTAGAGGGCTCCTGAAGAGAATCTAACAATTAAAACACTATAGATATGTGATTTTGTGCAGTTCCCTCCAAAAAGTAACATGGTAATATATAAATTATTTTATCCATGTTTTTGCATTCAGGAATTATCTTCCTAATTAAAATATTGTTCATTATGTATTGGGAATGGGGAGGTGGTTAAAGCAAAAAGAGTGAGATATTTGGTAAAAAAAAGAATGATATATGTTACATGACAGCATGCAATCACATCTCTGCATTACACATTATATATAGTATAACTTTATTAAGTGAATAAAGTGCTTATATTTCCTATATCAAAATGTAAGGAAAATAAAGAGTTTAATATAAACTCAATACTTCCATATCCTACTATATGATAATATTACAGGTAAAGATTTAACAACTGTTACAGTTTTTTGCTTATTAGGCAACTAAAAAAAAATCTAAAGCTTAAAAAATTAATCCATTTGACCACTGTATATCATCCTGTAAGTTTGTACAATACAAATAAAATCACAACTTGTTTTCTGCCCATTAAAAGAAAATGAGTATATCTACTCAAAAAATCAGGGATTAAACGCATTTAAAATTAGCTAATAGAAAAACAAATTCCTGGAATACCCAAATATGGACAATATGAACATTTATGCAAAAGTAGGATAATGATATTTTTAGTCCTTATTTTGGGCCTCTTAACCTTCTTAATCTCATACTCAAACTAAGAATGCCATGAAACCAAATACAAACAATGGGAATGGAGTTTTTGAATTCAGTTTTTCCTTTGTGTTCATTGCCTAGTCCAAGAATATTTTAAATACTTTGTGTAGCTGCTTAATAGTTAATGAAGTGGAGTATTTTTTTTGTTTGCTGAATGTGGTTCAAATTGCTAGGAGTCCCTACTGACATACTTTTATGGTATACTTGAAAAGGCAAGCAGAGCCAAGCAGTTTCCAAAAACCCTACAAAACTGATACTATTATTATTTCAAGATAAAGAAACCAAAGCTCAAGAGTTTAATTTGCTTATGGTATATTTTATAAATCAAAACTAATGATTAGTTTAGATTTTATCTTTAGTGTTTACATGTACTAAGAGTTTATTTCTAAATAACTTGGGGCCATGAAGATTTTCACTGGCCTCGGAAAAATAAACACGTAAAAATTATATTTTTAAGTACACATATATCATACACATATAGAACACAACGTATGTTAGAAACAATTTGCTCCTTAGTATAAAAGGCATTCCATACCACAATTGTTGAAAAACACTTGTGGCCAGTGGTAAAAGGTGTATTTCCCTTTCTTGGCAAAATGTAATTAAGAACTTAGAATAATAACATTTAGTCAAAAGTCTGCAGATTATCTTTATACAGTGTGTAGATCCAAGGGTTGTAGTAAGTCTACAACCAACAACAGAAGTGAAAGAAAATATTTCCTGGCTTAATAGTCCTAATAACATAACACTTAAGATGTATTCCTAACATTTAGCTAAATATGATTTATAACAGAGAGATCTATAATAGATCTTCACTGTTTAACTTCAAGGAATCATTTAAGGAAGTATATTTTATATATATATATATATATATATACCTCTAAATTCCACTGTCATAACTCTGAGATGTTGCCCATTTTCAGAGAATTTTATCGACTAATTCTACAAATTCACTTCAAATTAGTAAAAGTCTTTGAGACTTAAAATTTACTTCACGTCTTTGTTGTAATTTATCAGTATTTGTTTTAAAAGAAAAGATATTCTTAAATGCCTACCATCCTCAGTCCTTGGCTGCTGAGGGAACATGTAGTTTGTAAGCACCATTTTCTGGGTCTCTGAATCAGTCTCTTTTTGAAGAGGTATCAGGGGTTTGGACTAAGGAAAGAAAACAAATGTTTCATTTTCATTAAGTCTAAAGCAAATATATATCCAGCAATTCCTCTGAATAAGTACCATTTTTTCTGTAAGGTATTAATGTTTGTTACAAAAACAAATTTAAACATACATAATAAAATTTAAGCATTAATTTAAAACCTCATAAAAATCTCTAAAATTTAGTTTTTAATAAAGCGAAATCACACTGTCTTGCAATTATCACTGGTTATCAATAGTTTTAAAGATCTCATATCCATAGTCCAATAATTACTTAGCATAGTGATTTAATAAAGCTATAAAACAAGCCTTCCCATTTGATATTATTTTTCCTCTTGCAGCATTCCCCTTTGAAAAGATGCTTTTGTAGAAATGGCTTAGAAGGTTTATTCTAGTTATCTGCAGGTTTAATCTAGCTGAAAAGAGAGTACTTAAATAGTTAAGCTGTAACCTGCTTTTCTCTTGTCTCCATTAATGGCATCACAAATTACTCAGTGGTAGAACTAAGAAGCTCATTATTTTGGATCTCATTTTTTCTTAATATTTTTTCCTAATTGGTTATCGAGTAGTTTCAATTTACTTAATGTAACTAATACCTGTACCAGCCTTCCCACCTAATATCCTACTAATCCAAGTCTTGGCCGACTCCAGACAAGCAGGGAACTACCCAATCCTCCTCTGCTCTGCCACAGTATCAACTACTTTTTTGGACTTACTCTTGTGAAAACCTTGCAGCTAGCTATAATCTTACACCCATTCAAACATTCCCTCTGTGGCCCTCTCCTTGTTCCATAGTAAACAAACTGCCCTGCATCTCAGACATCATCTTCACTGAAAAGTTTCCTTGACCTCCTCTGATAATGGAAATGATAGATCTACTCCTTCCCCAAAGATAGGGCTTCCCTGAAGCCTTCTCAAATACAAGTTGCTTATTTTCCCACACCTCATACACGCTAGGTCAGGAGGTGCGTTAGTGCTTATAAATGCTATGAGATCATTACTTATCTCTCAAGTATAAACACCCACTCTTTTTAGGAATATAAACTTTGCCTCTACAATTCATCCATCGCTAACATTTAAAAAATAATAATTTTATATTATCCATTTTAAGAAAATAATAAACCCATGAAATCACCTCCTAGAAAAAGTAATTAAGGTGATAGGCTGAACCATATAGTTCTTCCTGTGCCACAAAACTTCTGAATAAAGAAATTTTACAAATAAAAAAAAGGAATAAATCTATAATGGTATTTATGCCTTCAGGAGAAATTCTGAGAAACTCTTGGAGGTCAGAAATGAAAAGAATTAAGAAACCAAGAACATAGAAACCACGGTATAAAACAAAGTTGTGGGGGTGGGGAGAGGCTCATGGACACTTAGAACTGTACTATACATGCCTACGTGGATATACCAAAGGTACTGTAAACTCACCGTGCCCAACTGGAACTTAACATCTTCCCATAAACATACTCCTTTCTCTGTGGTTCCCTATCTTGGTTATGGTATCAATATCCATCTAGTCACTCAAGCAAAATCTCCGAGGCTCATCTTTACTTTGACTTCTTTTTTTCTCGCATATATGCGCTCTTCAAATATTGTACTGATGTGACTTAAGTTATGCCTTAAATACGCCACTCTTCCTCAGTGTTGTTATCATTACTTTACTTCAAGCCAACATTTTCTGTTGCCTTAAGTATGGCAATGCCCTCTAATCGGTCTCCTCTGCCTTCATGCTTGGCACCACTCCCTGCTAAATCCATCTTTCATAATGCAGCCCAAAAAGACTTTCTAAAATATCAGTGTGACCATAGCATTTATCTGCTCATGTGTTACACTGGTTCCCCATCTTCTATATGAAGGTTTAAATGTATTACAGGATCACTTCTCTCTCTACAACTGATGACATATATTAATAACTGTTTATGTCTATAATGACCAAATACCCAATTTGCCTGGGACAGTCCCATTTTAAACATGCTGTTCTGACATAATTACCATAGAGCCACCTTTCACTATCA
Source organism: Pteropus medius (assembly GCF_902729225.1). NCBI lineage: Eukaryota > Metazoa > Chordata > Mammalia > Chiroptera > Pteropodidae > Pteropus > Pteropus medius. The sequence continues at coordinate 11,138,233 of NW_024344370.1, read as the reverse complement.
GAAGTGTCCTACCCTAGTACAGACAATAAATTACATAATCACCTTAATCACAGCAATTTTCCTCTGAGCCTGAACATGGCTTCAGAATCCTTAAAACAATCTTTCAGAAGCCATTCATAATTTATCAGAGCTGACATGCAAGATAAAAAATCTATTTACCATCCTTGAAATATAATGAAAGTTCCTTTGCATGTCATACAAAATCCTCTATGACTTGGTAGTCCTTGTCCACCCCCCCTTTGGCCACATTTCATACTCCTCAGTCTAAAAGGTTATGCCCTAGTCACATGAACCATTTGTAAAGTTATCAAATATACTAGATTGCTTCACCAGTAAGTGCTTAGGCTCATGATATTCCTTTTAATATTCTTCCCCTTTCTTTGTTTAAATTCTATTACTCTTTGAGAAGTAATCGGGCATTGTAGGCATCTCCTCCTCTGGGAAATATGCTTTTACATCCCTAAGTTATGCTCCTCTTCTTTGATCCTGAAGCCTAGTCCTACCAAGTCTTTTATCACACTGTATTAAAATGACCTTCTTGACAGCCTTTATTAGCCAACCTTAGTTTGACTGGCACAAAGCATTTGTTCAATAAATGGTTCTTGAATGAGAATGGCGGAGTGAATAATCGATTGTTCTGTTCAAGCCTTCAGAGAGACTCATGAAAAATGTTATTGTATGTACTGCCTATATGTATATCCCCTACACAGTCAGTGAAATATTCAAGAGCAACTTATAATCATAATCAAACCAATTTAACATACCTTCTTTCCTATGCTTTGTTCTTTTACAGCAAAATGACTGCTTCATATTGTAAGGGATGTTTTTGTAGCTATGTTGGATGTGTTATACTATTTACTATTTTATTATTTTGTCAAACTAAGGAAAACACAAAGCTCCCATGACCACAATTTTTGTTTTAAAGTAATTAACAAATGAGGAGCAAGAGAATGACATAACACTGTAAATATGAAGAAGCTGTATTTATTACCACATAATTTCACTAAAATGAGTCATCTGGCAAAATATGCTGGCATTAATGTACCCACCACGGTGCTATTATACTAACAGTCTCAGAGTCCTCAGGATTGGGAGCTATGTCTCATTTACACTGTAGTAACTAAATGGCATAAGCCAAGGCCCAGCAAATGTTTTATAAATCCAGCTATAAAATTTAAAATCAAGTTCCAAATGTTAATATTCATTTAAGAGAGATTAGATAATTAAGAGTGCCATAGATGTATGAACTGACACATTTAATAGATGCGATTATCACTTGTGCTCAAGTTCTAATAAAAGCAAAGGTGTTATCATTTTAATATTTTCTTCCCTAATTTACAGAACAAGTAAAAACTACAGTCTGCTTTCATAAGTGTGGACTGACATCAGCTTAAGGCTTTTAGAGTATAAATAAGAGTTAGATGGAAAGGGGTCGTCAGTTAAGAAGTTTGAAGAATCCTAAAATATGGACAAGTGAGTTTTCTTACTGTAGTACACATCACGGTTGTTAATATGATCCAAAAGAGGGACATAATACAGTCCCCCAAGTGAATTTGACTATGGAATTTATAAATATATCACATGACTAGTGTAGTCAAACCTTGTGAGAATATATCTTCAAATAAATTATAAATAATTGCTCAATCATTAACTTATGAAAAAGATCAGCAAACTGTACATTCAACTCTGCTAATCTTCTAATGCCTATGCCTATCAAGCTTTATTTTTCTTTATCTCTGAAAGATTACATAGTTACTTGTTCATCTCTGTCTCTCATTTGAATATGAAGTCAATGAGAATGTAAGAACATTCTATTTGCTTTACCAATACATCTCCAGCTCCCAGAGCAGTTCATGACCTACTGCAAGTTTTCATAAATGTTTGTAAAATGAAGAAAAGTCCAAAGAATAATAACTCTTAATTCCTTAGAAACACTTCTGTAAGGTATGTGAAAATGCTTCATTAGAAGTATAATTTAAATTAATTATCAAATTTCTATAGGTATATGCCAAAGAGGATCACTCTAAAAACTAAAAAGAGTACTGTGTCTGATTTTTTAATCTCATATATATATTTCCAGATTTGGGAGAAATTAGGTAAGTCCAACAGGATTTATTATTTATGAATTTACACATATTTCACAAAAATTATCTGTATCCAAATATTTTCTAAGATTTTCTTTAAATAATATAGTTTACTTATATTCAGGAATATGACTGCTCTTAAATGATCCTATGTAAATTAGAATACATAATCATATAGCACAATTGGAATTCCAGTAATTTAGAAAATCAGAATGCCTACCTGATTATCTGAGAGCCACATAGCTGTCAATTGCTGTAGCTTTGTAAAGCTAAAGGGCAAATTCTTTAATCTGTGGGAAAAAATACAAACAAAAATTAAACTTTAAAATGAGAAATGTTAAAACATGAGAGTAAATCTAATGGTCTTCTAAACAGTGTTATATTATCGCGTATGAAAATAGGAGAAAAATAATTAGGGGAAAAAACCCAATACAGGTCTCTGAATAGGATATAAGGTAAAATATTATCCAGTTTTATAAGAATTTGCTTTTAAAATATAATTCTTTGATTGAACAAATTTGGCTGGGGAAAAATAATATAATAATCTCAAAAAATTATATTAAGAAAAAATATTAAATATGGAAAGATGTTAAATGAAAAAATCGAAAGACAAGGACAGATTAAGCAATGTCTCATAAAACTGTTTTGGATTGTTTTCTTGTATTTAGAGAGAACAAACTTATAGGAAATATTTGGTAATTGTTATAAAAATTGCACTGCTCTATATATTTCATTGTGAGCCAATACTTTCCTACTCAAGACTTTTAACATAATAATGAGTAAAAACCAAGTAATACAAATACTCATTAGAATGCTAAATTAGAATAAAATCTTATTTAAAATAGAATGTCTACTTAAACCTTCTGTCTTATGCTTATCTGCTCTTCTATACTTATCTTCCATGGCAATTTGCTGAAACCTAGAGCTCTAGTTTTGGGGTACAACGTAAGGGCCAAAACAAGGATTTAATTTTTTTAAAAAGGCAGTGGTACTTAAATAAAATGGAACAGTAGAAACATCCTAACTAGTCAGTAAGCTGGGTTTACATCAAAGCTCTATGTTAAAAGCTATGTGAGTCACCTTAAATCTGAACCTTAATTTTCTCCTCTATAAATGGGAATACCTGTTGTACTATTTCATAGGATTGTTTTGAATACTTTCTAAGACACTATGGAAGCAAAATTTTAGAATGCTCTACAAACACTCTTTTAACATTACAGGTAGTTCTCCCTTATCGGCGGGGGTATATATTCCGAGAAACCCCCAGTGGATGACTGAAACTAGAATGGTACCAAATCCTATTTTTTTCCTATACTTACATACATTTTCCTTTTAAAGGAAGCACTTCATGGCTTCTCTTTGGCACATCTGAATTGTCAGCATCACTACTCTTGTGATTTCGGGTCATTATTAACCAAAATAATGGTTACTTGAACACAAGCACTGCAATACTTCAAGAGTTGATCTGATAACCGAGGGGGCTACTAAGTGATTAACAGGCAGGTAGCATATACAGTGTGGATATGCTGGACCAAGGGATGATTCACATCCATAAGTGGAACAGCTACTCAGAACAGTATACAACTGAATATTTATGAAATGTTTATTTCTGGAATTTCTCATTTAATATTTTCAGAGCACAAATGACTGCAGGTAACTGAAACTTCGGAAAGTGAAACCATCGATAAGGTGGGGTACTACTGCATTAGTATCTTTACCTCAGGAAAAAATTATAAACAATCTGTTCTTAAACACTGTTAAAATTTTGCAACCCTATTGATCTATTTGCTCTGCACCTTGGCTATGTTGTCCAAACAATGTGAGTGGGTGCCTAATGACACTTTTGCTCAGAAAAATAAAAGGAGCAGATTGGATTAAAAGCTGTTTTTCAAAAACGCTATTAATTAAGGTGAAGCTCTGACTTTTAGGACTAAAAAAAGGTTGCTATAAAGGAGAGAATAAAGGTTGTATATATGAAGTCAACACAAAATGAACCATGACATAAATAACCACAGTATAATTAGCATCAGGTAAAATTAGATCATTCTTTCATATGAAAATTCAAGAAATAAAAATATATATGAAAAGAACATGCATTAGATTTGCTATTACATAAAAGGAAACTTTAATTTCATCCAATCAATGTGTTCTATGAACCAACTGATGAAGACATTATTACAAACCTATTGTCACTTAAGTTGATGACTTTTAATTTTTCCATATCACCCATTTCCTCAGGCAGTGTCTCAAGTTTATTGGAATGAAGAAACAATACAGTTATATTTTTCCAGCTGCCAATCTGAAAGAGAAACATAAAAGTGGGTATTAAAAATTTATCCTACAGCTTAACAGACATAAGTAAAATATCATTTTTAAAAGTTATGAAAAACACTCTTCTCATTTATAAAAGAAATTATATTTTCCCTTTTCAATTATTAATTTTCATGAAGAAAAGTAGGTACCTCTTGTAAATCAATATAGCTAATAGTTACTCAGAAAATAAAAGGTTTAGTTACACAATTATTTCTGAAAGAAAATAAAACCACAGTAGATAGCTATAATAAATAGATAAAAATAAAAATTCAAAACAAATTTAAAATACAATACCTCTGGGGGTAACTGTTGTAAGTAATTATGATCTGCTGCAAAAGTTCTTATATTAGTAAGCTGCCCAACAGATGAAGGCAAAGCCTCGACTTCATTGAAGCTACAATCCAGTTCTTCTATTGATATTAACCTTTAATTAAGAAAGAAAACATACATTTAAAAAAATATTTCCTATTATGATTCAAAACTTAGGAACACATGAACATTTAAACTTGACTTTAACAAAACTAGCAAAAATTCCATCTCCACTAAGATAAACTTCACCATGAAAAATCTGCCTGTTTTTATTACAAATGTACCCAACCTATAAACAATTGCTTATCTGAATGTTTATAAAATCTCCTTTAGATGCTATTTATGCAATTATCTGAAAATATATGACATGCTAAACTGAAAGTAAATTTTCTTGTTCTATTAATTCACAAAAATCTTACCCTCCTATAGAGTCTGGTAGAAACATTAATTGATTTTCATCTATTTTAAGAGTCGTTACATTCTTCAATGAACCTATTGAGGAAAGAAATAACACACAGTTTTCCAAGTCTGAACTAGAAGCAAATCGACCAACAGTCAATGGAGCACATATTATTACATTTGAAATGAATCATACAGAACTTCCTTAAGGAATCTATATAAAAGGGACACTACACCAACCCTATCACTCTTTATTCCCTTACCCTGTATTTTCAATTTTTACCTACATTATCCCTTCTTAACATTAGTGTATATTAATATACTTAACCTCCACTAAAATGCAAGTTTCATAAGAGAAGGAACTTTTTGTCTGCTTTGTTCACTGCCGTAGTCCTGCTCCTTAAAACAATGTATGGCACAGTAAAAACACAAATACAAACTTGTGGTATCAATGGATTAAAGAAATGGTAATATGAAGGTAGTTTTCATAGGTATATAACAAACTGTTCTATGTATTCCATGTATACTAAATACTAAATACAATGAAGTTTAATTTAAAATTAAAAGTGCTGAATAAATTATTGTAGAATTTGTAAAATGTAACCTGAACTAAATCAAATACGTAATTCAACTGAAAAAAAAGCAAAAATAATGTTTGGTCTTTATATTTAAATATCATGAAGATGCCAAAATTTAAGTTTTTTGGTTCTTTAATCAAAAAAATTCAATTTCCTTAATGGATCATCAGACAAGCATCTAGACAAATACAGACTCTCACAGGATTTGCAAAAACTGGTCTATTTTCTTGTCTTTGAGTATAAAATGAAGTAAGACTGAAAAAAGTTATCAGATAAGGGCTATGGTTCAATAATTAAACCAAGTTTAGATTAATTTACCTCTCTTTTATTAAAAAGTTTTTTACAGTGATAAAAATGACATTTCCTTAAAGAAAAATACAGTAATGTCAACAAAAGAATAAGTTATATTACTGATCACAGTAGAAAAAAATCAAATGAGATCTGTGATTGTAGCAGTACAGTAAAACTCTCATAACAAATCAAGCAATAGCAAAAAAATTCTCAGATATTACATTAGTAAAAATTAATTATATGAATTAGGAAGCAATACAAACCAATAGTCTCAGGCAGTTGTTGAAGTGAATTGCTTGATAATAGGAGGTCCTGCAGGTTTTCACATGCCGAAATTCCTTCCTCAACCATTTCAATATTATTTTTAGAAACATCCAAATATGTGAGCTGTTTTAAACTACCAATAAACTATAAATAAAAAAAGGAAATCTAATGACTATCAGCAGTAATTTGTAAAAAGTTTAGGCAATAATCTAATATCAAGTTTTAACTTATAATTAAATGTTTATATGAGAAAAAAGACTCAGATTCTTTTAAAAAGCCATTAGTAATGTATTCAGTAATAAAGCTAAAAGCTCCTACTAATTTTAGCTCAGCACAGTGGCAATGGACACATACTTTTTTGGGTGAACTCAGCTATCCATCATCGGCTAGGGAGATAATACATACAGGGATTCTAACACAAAGTAAATTAGGATATAAAGTCAACTGCAACCACTGAGAAAGACATACTCCATGTATTAAAGAGAGACCATTTTATAAAAGTTAATAATGGAAATTTTTAATCAAGCATGTGTTGACAGTAAATATATATATAACTTGTTTCTAATGGTAATAATAATAAATATCCAACTTTTTACTAATTAAAAGTAATTCAAAAATGTACAATTCATAAAACTGCAAAAAATACAAAGCAATAAGTAAAGCTATTAAAAACTTGATTTACATACCCCTGGAATAAAAGTCAGTCTATTACCATCCATCCAAAATTCTTTCAATCCACTTAGTTGCTCAAGTACTTCAGGCTGTTTGGATAAAAAGGAAGAGGTGAGAATCCAACTATTTCCTTAAATGTCTTTATTTGGCAAATAATTCCCTGGAAATTTCTAATGATAACTTTTAGTTTGAAAATTTTTAAAAAGCGGGGGGGAACAGAGTCAATACTCAAGCCTTCCTACCTTTTTAGTTATTATAACACTATTATTAAAGGAGAACTCAAAGACAGACATTCTCTAATAGTAGATTGCACAAAATGCATTTAAGCTTTTGGTTCCATAATAAGCTCAAGTATTTATATTAATAAAAAAATGAAAATAAGGACTATTGCTTTCAAGATTACAGTAAAAAGATAATGTCAACCATTATCTGTAAAAGATGAAGACTTTCAGAAAAAAGATGGAGGAAAAAACTGGACAACATACATCTTATATGTGTAACAAACAATAAGGAAAGTAAACCAAGCAATAATTACATGGTAAGCAAATTCTGTTATTTTAAACTCCCAGCAATTACATGGTAAAATATTAATTTATAATGTGGTACTGAAGACCACAATATTAAAGAGTTGCAGTGGACCTTGATATTCAGGGAAAATTTGATCTTGGGTATTTGCTCTTGAAGGCTCTTCTGAATGTATCCTTCAAAAATATTTTTGTTACTCCATAAACCTGTGTCCGATCAATGACACTGTAATGGCATAGAGTACCAACATATCTAATCACCATAACAACATGAGTGATACATAAAAGGAATACCATTCGGATTTACTGTTAACATACAAATATAGGTAAGACTTCTAGGTGCAGCTTAGATTAAAAGAAATTTTCTTTTGTGCTTTATCTGATTTAATTCTCGTGGTAAGTTTTCTATAAATGTATAATGTTAAAAGACCAAAATGGTCCAAAAACTAATGATTCTGAATGCTGCTCCGAGTCATAAAAATTAACAATGATTAAGAATTTTCAAAGTTAATATGGAAATAGATTAATACATATAAAATATTGATAAAGTAGAATAGCTAGATAATTAAAGCACAAAATATGTATTTTTTCACAAGCAGTAAAACCTTCCACAACATACAATAAAAGCCATAAAAAAAAATATTTATTTATTTAATTGAAGAAATGATTTAAATTATTTTCTCCCCGTCTATCTCTCTGATTATCTATTTATTTAGTGAGCAAATGTACAATACTGTATTATAAATACAGTATATAAATGTATTATCCGTAGGGCAATCATGCAGCCAGCCGATAGTGCTAAAAAATTGTTCTTAAGACTATCATTTAGAATCTACCACAATTAAAAAAAACAAACTTGTAAACATAATGTAAAAATTTTAATGATGATATCTGATTAATAAATTCTTCTTCAAAAATATATCTAGCTCATTTCCTGAGTTCTCTTGGAATGATGACTAACGCCAAAAAACTGCTTACATACTCCTTTTTCTTTTTCATTCGGCATCAAAGTATATGTTACACACAAGGCAAAAACACAGTCTAAAGGTCTCACTACCAACTCAAAAAAAAATTTAAGAGTTGTTTCAATCAGTGTTTTTCCTTTAGCTATTAAGTAAAATTATAGAGAAGAATTTTATCATTGAATAAATTCCTAAGCAATAACCCCAGGAGTTATTTTTGACTCACAAGTAGTACTTCTCTGATGGATTTTAGTCTGATTTTCCCTTATGACCTCTTGAACTTAGTTATTTTTTTCCATGGGTTTCTCATTAATTTAACATTTTACCCTCACTCCTGTCAGATCTTTCTATCTGGTTAAATTGCTCTGTTAAGAACTTTTATATCTTGTCTCTCAAAAATGTGTATATCTCTTTACCCAACCTATACTTTAAAATGCAGAGAATACATTAGTTTTCACATTTCGTTCATGATGATATATAAGACGTGGATAGTGAGATTGGTGAGAACTTACCACTTCTGTGAATTCATTACTTCCCAAATCCAGTCTTTCCAGTTGGGTCAGTCTATTCATGGTTCTGTGCACAATGGATTAATAAAGAATTAAGTAGACAAAAATATCAATTACATGGAAGCTTCAAAATTAACAATGTAAAACATTCTCCTGTAATGTCTAATGTAATGGCTTTCACGTTGACAAAATAAAAATAAATTTCTACGAAAAGAAGCCATCATACGGTTATGCCTTGCTTAACAATGGGGACATGTTCCAAGAAATGCATCGTTAGGTGATTTCCTTGTTTGAACATCACAGAGTGCACTTCCAACACCTAGATGGTTCAGCCTACTACACACCTCGGCTATATGGCACAGCTAAGGCTACAGCGTGTTACTGTATTGAATACTGTAGGCAACTGTACTACAATGGTAAGTATTTGTATATCTAAACATATCTAAACACAGAAAAGTGAGAAAATACAGTACAAAAAATCAAGTGTGTGCACATATATGTGCATATTCCACTATCTCTGGAAATTTAACATATTACAAGTAGTGAGTAAAATAAAAACTCACTTAAAATGTTTTTCTGGCTTTTCAGTGAAAAAAATATAACACATATCATAATTGTAATGTCACTATATTACTGACCTAACATTAGAGGAAGCTAATTTTCCCGAACCCTTTCATTTTAAATATACCATTCTATCATCTCACACCAATTTCAATTTTTCTCAAAGCTGATTTAACTTAGATTTATTGAGTGTCTGTTCTCAGGTACTATGAGGTACTATAATTGCACTTTCCTTACTCAAATCTCTTTGTCCAGAAAACTCATGTCAGTTCTAGTATGCTTTATAACAAAAAAAAAGGTGTTTCCAAGATCTTTCTCAAGAAATATCAGATGCTATGATATTTAATTCCCAGGTTTATGCTATATCAGGTGGACATTTCAGAAAAGTAAAGAGGGCTGTGAGGAGGGGAGAAGACTGAAAGAAGAAAACATAATCTTATTTTTCTTAATGTAATATTCTTATGACAAGATAAAGAGAAAATTCATATCTAGCGATTAAACACTGTATCAACAAGGGTAAGTTATAGAAGAGGGTATGAAAAAGAAAAACAATGTATCAGAAAAATTCAATTACAAATAACACTCTTAGAAAGTTAAATTTTAAAACTGATTTAGGAAAATGTGAATGACACATATATGCAATAAAAAAAGGAAATATCTTGTAGAGTTTGAAAAAAGCATCTCCATCTCAACTCACTGTAGCTTAATACTGGCAACTTTGATCCTACTCATATGCCTCAAAAATTTAAGACACAAAATTTCATTTTTTCATTTTCCTTTCATCTTCAAGTCTTTTCATTTAAGACCCAGTTTTCTACTTCAAGGAGATAGTAGAAACAATATCCTTCAAATTTCTTCTTGTTTACCTCTAAAATTCTTTTGTATTTCACTCATTTTTATCATCTCCTATCTCAGAGGAAAAATACACATCCTTTGTGTGCTTCATACTGTGCCCTCCAGTATTAAGATGGCATTAAATTTCACTTTACATATCTAAAAACAGCTTTCCCACTGCTCTAACCTTTGATCATAAAAAGGTTCACTCACATAGGCTGAATGCACATGACTTTATACTTTGTGAAGTCTCGAAGTTTTTAATCTTAAGTTTTAAAAAGCAGGAAAGAATATTTGCAAATTTGAAATTAAAGAGTTAAAATAATTAGTTACAATAAGTAAATTACTTATAAAATCAGATAGACTATATTAATTGTAGGCTATTTCAGTAAACAATTTACATTTTGGTTATTCAAATCACTTAAAAAAGTCAAGTTTTGAGCTAAAGAGTCATCACTGCCAGTATCAAATCTGTAAAATATTTAAACCTTTTGAATTTTATATGGATAATTCCATTTTAACTAATACTCACAACCATCACTATAAACTTTGATCATTCCTAACGGAACAATTACTCAGCTAATACAGAATGTCTTTCATAAATCAAAACTAGATACCTCTTTGCCCTTAAAGATTTACAGTCAAGCGCTGAGGAGGGGAGAATACAAGTGCATGTGCACATGGTATATATGTTGGTCAGGTAAGAGAGTGAAATGTATAAAAAAAATTAGACTAATGTGGTAAATATCATAATCCTTATAAATAAGATGCCATAGAAGTTGAGTAAACAGAACAACTAACTCCTAGGGAACTGAGATGCTTCCCTGAAGAGGTAACAAATAACTTGATAATTACAACCGGAGTCAGCACACTTTTCAGTATAGGGCCAGAGAGTAAATATATTAGCCTTTGCATATAATCTGTTACAACTTCTCTACTCTAACACTGTGGAGTAAAAGCAGCCATAGAAAATATGTAAATGAATAAATGTGGTGCTACTGAAACTTTACTTACAAAAATAGGCAGTGGGTGAGCCAAATTTAACCACAGACTATAGTCTGACAATGCTCAACTGTAAAAAATGTAGCAATGAACTCAAGGTGTTTTAAGACATTTTTTCAATAAATGGACACAAACTACAAAGTGCAATTTGAGTTTGTAGATCTGTTTTAGTTTTATCTTGGACTTCCATCTCCTCTGGTTGCTAGCTTACCAACAGGGGGCCCTCCACTTCATTTCTAATATACCATAGACGACAAAACCAGACAAGCCCTTAGAACTATAGTTAACAGAATTCACATGAAGACCCTTTGGATCTTTCTAATGTGTACTCTGTAAGAGCTCTAGTAATGAACTGAGACCTTTATTTGGGACTCATGGGCTTTATATACTTATTATTTTGACTTTGGAACTCATAAGTCTGAGTTCCAAAGAGCTGTGAAATTATTATTAAACATCAAACACAGATACATGGATTTTTATATCGAACACCACGAATGTCTTTTAAAATAATTTGCATTCATATTTTTGATATTAAAAAGTTAACATTGCTGATCGTGGAAGCTTAGCAGGGTCAGGCCTGGTTAGTACTTGGATGGGAGACCACCTAGGAAGACCAGGTGCTGCAGGTGTTAAATAAACAAACAAACAAACAAACAAATAAAAATTAACATTTCTTTAATGACTTAATTAAAAATTATAAACTAAATTTTAGAAAGGATAACACCTTTACTTACTTTGGCAACATTTTCAACTGGTTTTCTCTAAGTTCTAATATCTGGAGTTTAATCAATCTGCAAAACAAAAAAACAAATCAAGCATCTATGACAAAGACAAGGAATTTTAATAATAAGTTAACGTCATACTCTAAAATTTTAAAGCAACCAATATTTACTGTGTAATTACAATGTGGGAATACTGTACACAGGAATACAAAGTAATACACAGGAATACAAAGTAATACAAAGGAAGAAAATATTTTTAAAATTACACAGGAATACAAAGTAATACACAGGAATTTAAAATTACACAGGAATACAAATTACACAGGAATACAAAGTAATACAAAGGAAGAAAATATTTTTGCTCAGAATCAGTTGGGGTGGGGGCAGAGTAAACACTTCCAGACATATTCAAAGAACAAAATGATTGTCCCTAAATTTCAAACCCACAGCACTTCATGCCTCTTTGCGAAAATACCTCCCAAAATTATTAGTCATTAATAGATTGAAGAATAATAATCCAACTGTACAGGAAAACATAAAGGAACACAAAGAGACACACGGAAAAGGAAAAATCCTCTGGCACTTCAGTGATGCACATTCCAGTAAGTTCAGAGGAAAAATGAGCAGATGGTACGAAGGTAACTAATGTTACAACAGCAATCATATTACAATATATAAATGTATCAAATCAATGTTGTTTACCTTTAACTTACACGATGTTAAGTGTCAAATATATTTCAATAAAAAATAAAAAGTGGTCCAAATGCCAGATACAGAAGAGAAATCTGACAAGTACATGAGTTCTATATATGTGTGTATATGTATATATATATATACTACATGCATATAAATATATAAAGTATGATAATGTAGCTTCCACAAGTCATTAGGCTGCAAAAATGCCCAGAATTCTTTTTTCTTATTGAAACATAATTGACATTAATATTCAGGTGTACAACATAATGATTTGATATTTGTATATACTGCGAAATGACCACCAGAATAAGTCTAGTTAACATCCATCACCATACATAATAAAAATTTTTTTGATAACTTTTAAGATATAATTTCGAATATACAATACAGCATTATTAACTATAGTCACCATGCTGTACATTATGTCACCATGACTTACTTATTTTGTAACTGAAGTTTGTACCTTTTTACCACCTTCATCCATTTAATCCACCCTCACCTTCCACACACACCTCACACATATCCCTGGCAACCACCAATCAATCTGTTCTCTGTATCTATGAGCTTGGGATTTTTGTTTTGTTTTGTTTTAAGATTCCACATATAAGTGAGACCATATGGCATTTGTCTTTATTTTTAGACAAAAAGATGACTATAAAAATAGCATGTAGTTAGATAGCACTTCCTCTAGCAATTAATTTAAATACAATAATAATTTGATACCTAGTACTGATTCATTTATTGATTCATCTTTTCATTTAAAAGAATTACTCAGGGACTATGACAAGAACTGTTCTCGTTCAGATTTGCAGGCGTTGGGGTAGGAGGGAAGAGCAATAAGGTGGACCCCAGAAACGCATTTTCATTTCTTCAGAATTCTGATTTTAGTGAAGACAGATATACCAATAATTAGATAATTTTCAAATGTGCTGACTACAGCATTACTTTTTTCAAATATACGGAAATTACCCTCCCTCCCTATTTAAACTCTCTAGTTTTTGCATACTTTAAAAACCAATTCGAGACTTAAATTACTTTTTCCTTTTAAATTTTCACTGCTTATTTACTTGAAAAAATAAATTCAAAGTCAAAATAACAAGCTCTGAAGAACTATAAAAATAATTACAAAAGAAGAGCCTATGAAACTGTAATTAATAGTATTACTGAAGCAACTTACAGTTTTTTAAACTTTAAAAGAGGTAGGTAACAAGAAAAGGTTTTAGAAGAAGCTATAATTTACCTGCCAAAATTAGCTGGCAAGAACTCAAGAAAAGCGTCATTCAGATATAACTGGGTTAGGTTTAACAGCTGAGAAAATCCATCGGGAAGCCTATATAAAATATACCAAAATTTAAATTAAATTCACACACACAATTTGTCTCATTAAAATATCTAAGAATTTGTCTAACCAACACACACATTCTTAACACATAACAGTCACCTCTTTACTAAGTAATTCTCAAATTGAAATTTGCCTTTTGTATCAATGAGCCATAATACACAGAAATGCATTTAGAAGACATAACTATGACATCCTCAGGAACTACTGAAATTTGCCTTATCTAACATTGATCCAAAGGACTAGAAAAGAAATTCTAAACCTTGACAATATTGACTTTGGGGTCTGAATAATTCTTTGTTATGAGGAGGGTATCTTCTGCATTGTTGGACATTTAGCAACCCTGGCCTCTACGTGCTAAAAGCGAGTAGAGTAGCACCACCTACATCACAGGCTGTGAAAAACCAAAAATGTCTCCAGCATTTATTTACCAAATAAACTTTGAGGGTAAAATAGTCTCCATTTGAGAAACATCGGTTTAGATAATTTTCAATGTCAACATCTGGACCCTAAATAATCAAATAAAGACTGTATAATTTTATAATGAGGATAAGATAAAAAATTGAAAGATATTTTAAGGCCATCTAAAAACCTATAAGTATTAGCTTTACTTTTTTCCCCTCTGACTTATGCAACAAATTACAGATCTAGAACTTGATGCTACAGCAATATTTTCAGATGAAGATGTAACAACATCAGTACGTTTGTCCCATATTTTATCAAGTGCAAACATTTCCTGTAGTAAGGCACATCAATGACTTTCTTTCTCCCCTATGACACATTCCTCTGTCTTCCATGGCAAGTGAAGCAATGCTATGTTTAGAAAAACTCATTAAATACAGTATTATAATATGTGAAAGCTGGTTTCGACTTAGCTATACTAAGTTGTTTAACTCTATTCATCTTTTGCTTCACTGCTTCACTTTTTCAAAGTTTAACACCTTTGGTACCAGGAAAATGTTCTGTTTATAGCCATACGCCTCTGGTATATGGTGTATCCAACTACATAGTTCTTCCTTCTTTATTGTTTTTCCCTTCTTGACCTTTCGGTTTCTTATTTCAAATATTATTTCTTTTATTCCAATATTTTCAAAAGTTTAAGCATGTCACACATTTGATTTGCAAGTGAAGACTTTCTTGTGCAAGTAACAATGAATGAGGAGACCTGGATTTAGTATCATTTTTTGACATTAACTACCTGTGAGACCTGGAGCAAAACACTTGCATTATCTGTCTGGATGTCAAATTTACTTCTGCAAAATATGGGGTTAGAAAGATTATTTAAAAGATTGCTTTTAAATCTAAAACTGCAATTTTATATAGAAAGTAATATTCTTTTACTATTTCATAGCTGTAATATTCTACTACCATTCATAGTTTCATAGTTATTCACAAAAGAAATATAATTCAACAAAGAAGAACTTACTTGGAAATAGGGTTTACACTGGCTTCCACAATTGTTAAAACTTTACAATTTTTTATATTTTCTGGAAACTCTTGTATTCCTAAAATATGAACAAATAATTAATGATCAAATGTAAAGAATTTATTACAGAGGACAAAATAATAGCAATATTAATACTTGTATACCTTGCAGAATGGAAATTTACGAACTAGGCAGGATCTACATAAACTGACACCACTAATGTACACCAAACAGAACTACCTCCACAATTTTTTCCTTGCATCTTTTGTTCACTGGCCTCTTTCTAAGTGCTAATTATCTTGATTAGTTTTACTCTCCTTTCCTTCTCTTAGCTTTTCTAAAAATTAGTGCTTTCTGTGATGATGTTGAGGACACAAAACATAGGATTCTGTCTGTCTCTCACATAAAAAGAGGCATACTTTTGTAATTCTGGGCTCCAGATTGAGCTGGCCCCTAATATATATATAATGACAAAGCTGAAGATACTAATATATATATAATGACAAAGCTGAAGATAGGTGAAAAATCTACATCACATATGCCAGTGGCTATGTCTGAAGGCAGTTGCTGACCAATATTTTTTTAAATATCAGAAAAAAGTTGCGATAAGTCAAATAACAGCAAAATTTCTAAGCACTTAATTTTTATTTCTACAACTTGTCTCAATGAAAATATAGTAACAGTAATTTGTCAACAAGCAACAATCTATACACGAACTTTAAGTAGCATTGTTGTAATCTAAGGAAATGCCAATTAATAACTTTTTATATACATTCCAAAACTTCTGTGTTTTTAAGACGCATTCCTCCACTAACATCCTATGATTATTCAAGAGTTGACACTAGAAGATCATTTAAGTCTCTTCCAATTTCACTTAGATTTCTAAGTAAGCAAGTTCACCACAATGCCAAGTATAGAATTTCAGGTGATTAAAAGTAAGTAATGCAAAATCACTAACTGGCAAATGCAGCAATAACTGTTCAGTCAAAACTCGTCAATGAATGCTAAAATTAGTGGGTAAAAAAATGTTGAGAAACAGATTAGTATGGTTTCAAAGTTTCACATCCAAACGATACTATTAAGAGGGAAAAGGTAACTTTACAGAGAATTCTCACAGGAACTATAACCTTAAATTGCTTTAAAGTTAGCATCACCAGTCAACATCATTATCATGTAACACCTAACCTGAGATGCACTGAGAAGGGATCCAATATTTTATTCTTGCCAAAAACACAGAACCTTAATTTAATCACAAGTGATCATTAAATGAACCCAAACACGAGAAATTCTAACTGTCCAGTAATCTTCAAAACCGTCGAGGTAAAAAACAAACAAAAAACAAAACAAACAAACAAAAATGAAGGAAGAATGAAGAACTACCTACATAAGAAGAGACCCAGGAGACCTGACTGTGAATATCTAAACCTCCGCTTGCTCTTCTTCCTCTTCTTCCTCCTCCCACTACACATACACGTGAACTGGGAAAATCTGAATAAGACTGGGGGACTGTATCAATGTCAGTATCTATATTGTTCTGTAACATTGCAAAATGCTACCATTAAGAAACTAGGTAACAGGTACATAGGACCGTACATAGGACCACGCTATAACTTTTCTTATAACTGCATATGAATCTATAATTATCTCAATAAAAATTTAAAAAGTATGTCTCAATGATTCCTTAAGGGTTTATTGTTATTAAAAATTCAATTTCTCTAACAGTTTCAAGATAATTCATTTTTAAAAATTTCAGTTTTAGGAACTTTTACATTTGCTGAAATTTTGTGGCATTCATGTAAATCTTCAAATCAGGAACTATAAACACTGACGGTTACAAATGATATTAAGACATTGTTGTTAGCTGTTATTTTTTCTTAAGTGTGAAAATAGTAAAGTAGTTTCATCTTGAAATACTCATGTATGAACAGTTATCTGTGATTTGCTTTAAAATAATCAGAGGTGGCAAAGTAGGAGGCATAGAAGAAACTACAACATATTGGGTAAATGTTGAAGCTGGTTAATAGGTATATCAGGTTTATTATATTATTCTCTCTACTTATACAAATGCTTGAAATATTCCACTATAAAAGATTACCACTTTTCAGTCACTACGAACACAGAGATAATAGCGATAACATTATTAAAAGAAAAGGACTTTAAAACAGCTATTGCTCTTAAATGGAACAAAATGAACATGATCGGGAGGAAAAGGTTAAATGTAAAAAATAAAGGGAAACTTTACAAATGAAAAATACAATATCCAAATGAAAAATGCGTGGGACAGGATTAAAATAAGATTAGATACTGAAGGAAAAAAGTTCAGCTAGCCAGAAGACATGGCAACAGAAACTAGCCAATCTGAAGCATAGGGGGAAAATAGAATTTTAAAATGTGAACAAAACCCAGTGATACATGAGACAATATCAATTACTAATATACATTAGTATTTTTACCTATCTTTAGAAGGTTGTTTACCAGTCACCAGTAAGAATACAAGCTCTTTGAGGGGAGAACCTTTGCCTCTTTTGTTCGCTAATGGACTAGGACATGGCCCACAGTTATCAATGTCACCAGATATCTCCAAATTCCTTTCCAGGGTAACAATACCAATTTTCGTACTACAAAACCTGAGTATACATATTGTTGTTGACATCTGATGTCTTTACTTTTCGCTAATTAAAGGGGCTGAACTTCACCAGGAATAGAAATATAAAATCAGATATTTTTCTGATATTTTCTAGTGATACGGAATATATTTTCATATATTTACTAATAATTTTTATTTTTCCTTTGTATTCACTGTTTACTGCACTTTCCAATTTACTACAATTACTTATAAGCTTTCTTTAGAAATATCAGTTTATCAAATGTTTTCTCACAGCCTGTCATTTATTATTAAATATTTTGTCATGTAGAAATTGTTTATTGTTGTGCTTTTTATGTTACATCTTTTCTACCCCAGTCATAAAAATATTCTACTATATTTTCTAATAATTGTAATTTTTTCAAATTACTGTCCTTGATCCATTTGCAATTTTAGTATATACCATAAAGTAACCCTGTATTTTTACTATATCTCATATAAAAACATTGTGCTAACACTAATTAACTCTTCATTTTCTTTAACCCATTGATTTGCAGAGGTATCTCTACAAATTCCAAATTCTCACATGTTATATTTCTGGACACTCTCTTCTGTTACTCTTCTACTGATCTATTCCATAGTTTCATGCTTTTCTTCCATTTGGTTCATACTGAACAGTTTGTTAAATTCTTTTCTAAGTATGTGGGACAGACTGATTCTATTAATGGCCTCACTTCCTATACAGCTTTCTGCAGTGTGATGTTCCAGCTATTCCCATCAAAATGTGAAGTACAATCTCCCTAATCCTGATTCTGGACTCAGCCATCTGTTCTGCTTTGCCCAATGAAACATTAGCAGAGTTGATGAAATCAAGTGTTCAAAAATGCCCTGGCTAATTTCCACTAGCTCTCAGGTTCCTCTTACTGTCTTGTGCGAACATGCCTACTATGCCTGGGCTAGCCTGATGGAGGATGAGATCTCCAGCAGAGTCATTCCTGTCATCCCAGCAGAGGGTTCCCAGAACTTCGATTTAAAGTTTTTATCTAGTTTTATTATTGAAGTTTATCTTCCTTATAAACTGAGTTGCATACTTTCCCCCTTTCTATAATCTCTAGAACAGTTTTTATAAATTAGGGATTACTCGAGTCCATGAAGGTTTAGTAAAACTTGTCCCTAAAAAGTATGCCTGTTAGGTTTTTTGACTACTAATTAGATTTAATATTGTATTCATTGGTCTTTTCAGTTTTCTACTTCTTACTGATTTTGGAAATTTATTTTTTACTTCATCTAAATTTTAAAATTTAGTGTATTTATAGCATTCATTCTTTTTCCTTTGAATGAAAAATCAGTTTCAAATAAAATGATGGTAATAGGGATGTGAGAGAGATTGCTTTTAGAGGTATGTGGAACAGAGGAATTTTTTAATGGTAAAAATAAAAACTTGGCACCCCTATTACAAGTCCCAAAATTAGAATCATTGATTTACAAAGCACTCCTTTACCTGGACATTTAACACTTCAATTACACATTTTAGGGCATTTATACAATGAATTAATTACTTCATAGTAGCTGTGCGCTTCTTAGATTACTGCTAATAGATTGACTCAATTCTCTAGTCAAGCACATACAACTAGTAAATTGTACCTTTGCTCAACAAACATTTGCTAAATTTGACTTACCTACTGCTAAGAACATCTATATCTCTACACTAATTTTCTTTCTCTTTTCTCTCATTCATTTACATACAAAATATTTAAAGTTACTAAATCTTGTCCTTCAGGAATTAAATTCTTCTCAATCCCTTCAACTGATAATTTGTCTCAAGTGAGAATTCTATTGAAGCTATAACTCTTAGTACAATAAAATAACAGCTCTTTGCTAAATTGGCTGTATTTTTTTAATGACAGCATAACCTTATGTTGAGTGTAAGACTAAATTGTTAGATTTTCTCAAAGTTTTTGTTTCACCTTCAGCTTGAGGTGTTTCCTCTAAGCTTGTGCCTCAGAGATCTTCTCTTCAAGCTCTTATCCATTCTCCAGTGGTAGACCTCTATTACTGATTACTTAATATGTATCACTATTATGTAAAATGTCTATTAGACTGTTAAAGAGTGGGGTATATTCTCTTTTGCACAATTTAGCCTATTTTAGGCCAGCTTATATCCCTAGGTGTCGAGGATGGGACTTTTTCAGTGATTCTGTCTACCTTTAATAGCCTAAGTCTAGGATGGTTTCTTTTTGAAGCCCAAGAGTAGAGAAAATATTTAACTTCCTCCAACCAAAATGGGTTTTCACCGGATCCTCTGTAGGTTACAGACTTTGCTTCCCTGAAGACTTTCATCTAGTGGGACTTTGTGTCTTTTCCTACTATATTCCATCAGGCCCTGAGGGTGGCCTTCTCCACTCTCCCTTCCATCTTTTTCATGAGAACAATTTCAGAAATTTTAAAACACAAAGAAACACATGACTTAACGAGAAATGTGTAATTTCCCTTGTAACCAATTTAACTTTTTTGAGCAGTTGTCCCCAATCATCAGATTTTCTCTGGTTCAATGAACTGCTTTCTGCTTTGACTACAAACTTTCAATTCATTCTTCCTGGGCTTTTTGATTCAAAAAGAAAGGCTTTATTTAACCTCTCTATCATTCTTGTATCAGACAGAAAGATCTGAGCTACTTTTTTTGGTTTCTCTGCCTTATAATTCCTGGCTTTCTATTCAGTGTGCTCACACAGGAAAATTAATAACTATACAGTCTTCATTTCTTTTATCATCCCTCCCCACCAGCTTTCCCTATCAACTACTTTGGCAGAATGTTTTAATCTCCATCCCTATAGTCTTCTCAAGAAGAAAAGGCCATGTGAACATAACACGATATTCCTTTAACACCAGTTGCTATTAGCAATGGCTTGAAATAGCAGCATGATGAACTTTTTATTTCTTTAAAAAGCTAACAATAAACCAAAACTTTAGACACATATTAAGACTCGTAAATTAACACTCCAGTTTTATCACAGATTGTAAATGATAAAAAAGTGAATTCTTTATGAAATAAAGACAAATTGTAATACCTTAAATTTATATACTTCCTGTATACAGACTGATCCAAAATGTGGTTAGCAGTCTCGTGAGACACGGCAGGGAAGTAGTAATATTGGTATTATTATATAAAGACTAACTGGGGATTAATTTCTCAATATAACAAACAATAAACAGAGAAGCAATGATTAGAGTCCAATTCTTAGTCTTAAAAAAGTGTTTTAATCACTAAACCATATTACCAGGCCAGGTGAAAAACACTGGAAGAACTATGTAAAAGATGAGAAACTAAGAAAATCTAAAAGCAAGAATTTTAAAACAAATGCTTTTAAATAAATACAGCTTGCTGAAAACACAAAGTATGCCACAATGTTTCCTGCCTAGGCAAAAAGCTAATACACATGAAAATATATCTGGCATATTAAAAACACCTAGGAGGGGGAAAAAAAGATGTAGATGATAGAGGCTCTGTTCATCCCTCGGTTGACCAAATCAAAGGAGCAACAACAAGGAAAAATCGCCTGGGATCTAGAGGAACAAGCCATACAACTAGGGAGAAATCCAAGAAATCACACTCAACAGCAGAAGGTGAGATGGGGCGAGGACGCGGGGCTGTCAGGTCTCGAGCGGTTGAGTGAGACGGAGGCTGCGGCAGCGACAGAAGCCTCTTAAAGGGGCTGCATCTGCTTGCTTTAAGCACCAGTGCCGATTTGGCTGCGCACAGGGGGCACCAGGGACTTACAGGGAGACATTGTTGGAGGGCCTAGGCGAGAGTCGCCTGTACAGAAAGTGCTGGTGGTATCCATCGTTCCCTGTTGTGCCCTCCCCCTTTCTAGCGCACTGGATACAGCGCCACTGTGACGTCATCAGATTGGATAACAGAGGTCACTCTGCTCAGAGGATTCCCTGAAACCCTGCCACCCCCAGCTCCCAGCCCCAACTAAGCCATATCTAGGCATATCCTCAGTGAGTCAGGTGCTACTTGCTAAGCAGCGCCTAGACTCTCACTGGAGCCAGCAGGCCTCAGTTTGTGGTGTGGCCTTTTGAGGCAACTATAAGCACATAGTCTGCATTTTATTTTTTTCCTGTTTATGTTATTTCTCCAGAATCATCTAGTGCCACTCTGCCCAAGGTAAATGGTGACAAAGGATCTCTCCTTGACCAAACTTTAGTCAGGCTCCTCTGGGCCCTCTTCTTCTTTTAAATTCCAATCCTCCTACCCTTTCCCATGTGGCAATCATCAGTTTGTTCTCTGTATATGTCTGTTTCTGTTTTGTTTATTCATTTTTTTTAAGACTCCGCATATAAGTGAAATCATATATTTATCTTCCTCTGACTTATTTCACTTAACACAATACCCTCCAGGTCCATCTATGTTGTTGCAAATGGCAAGATTTCATTTTTTTTTTTTAAATGTGAATATTCCATTGTCTATATTTATAACACCTTTATCCATTCATCTATTGATGGACATTTAGGTTGCTTCTGTATCTTGGCTACTTGTTATCTGTTGATTTATTGATGATAACCATTCTGATAAATGTGATATCTCATTGTGGTTTTAATTTGTATTTCCCTGATGATTAGTAATGTTGAGCATATTTTCATATCACTGTTGGCCATCTGTATGTCCTTTGCTGAGAAATATCTATTCAGGTCCTCTGTCCATTTAATTGGATTGTTTGGGTTTTTTTGGTGTTAAGTTGTATGAGTTCTTTATTTTGGATATTAATCCCTTATCGAATGTATCAATTGCAAATATTTTCTCCCATTTAGCAGGCTGTCATTTCGTTTTGTTGTGCAAAAACTATTTAGTTTGATGTACTCCTGGAGAGTTCATGCAGTTCCCCAAGGGCTCTCTTGGCTTCCCAATCTTCTCTATTCAGTTTCTTCCTCTTGTTTATTGTCAGAAGCTGTTTATTCAATGCTCAGTTGTCTTGCAGGAGTAACTGTTACCAATACACATGTATTTTTAATTATTGCTCATGGGAGGGGGCAGGTTCAGCATTCTCCTACCCTGCCATCTTAGACCTCCAATACTAACCTTTCTTTTAAGCACGTTATTAATCAAACATGCAACTAACAAAATTCAAATTTCTCATAACAATGACATCAACCTATACTATGCATTTTACATTCTTTTTCTTCAGTAACCCAGATGTAAAAGCATACACTTTAGGGTTAAATATTACAGGTTAATTAAAACAATCTCAGCTTTCTAAAAGTAAAATGAGTTAATTACATCAGTTATATAGTGATGAATAGTATTAGATTAGGAATTAGGGTTACTCAAATTTTTATTAGTCAAGATAACGGTTCTAACACTACCATAGTTTTTGCCTACTCAGCTAGCTTTGTTTACCATTAATGAAACACAGTTTCATTTAGACATAAGTTTAAGACTAACAAAAAAAGTAAACAAGTAAAAAGAAAAACAAGGAAATAAATTTTTAAAATTTCACATAAAGAATAAATCAATTTAATTTTTAGTTAAAATAAGTTGTATGGTTTTATTGGTAGCAATAACTAATGCCATTCTTTCTGAGCATAATTCTTAAGTGTTTATCCTAAATCTTTAGATCATGTAGAAGTTATCACTCCAACTCCTCAAAACCATTCACAAGCTGATAGAATCTTATAAAGAAGGTTTTCAATATAACAAGGAATTGCTGAAACTAAAATGAATAATGATTAAAAAAATAAATTATGGTCCAATAGGTTGTCCAAACTCAAACACTTTAAGAAGTTGCATAAACATCTAAGATACTAATTAATGATGCTGCAAGACCATAATTGTACCATTCTCAATTTAGAGTAATAAATCTGGGGTTAATACATTTTCAGGAAGATATATGCAAGCATGTTCATTATTAAGCCAAGTAATATTTTCATGCCATAAAGACTGGTAGCATAGTTTACTACCTTTCCCAGGTGCATGCAAGTTCATCAATAAGATCCAGATTATTTCAGTTTTCTTTCCTTACAGCTTAAGGCCTCCCATTTAAAAAAACCAAGAGGTCAAAAAGATACCCCTCTGGGATGGAAGGTTACACCTGATGGTTCCTAATGTCACGACACTTCTAAAAGTTCTGTAATGGTGTTAAGTTGACTTAACTATCAGGATATGTAGAGCTACACTGGTAATGGACTAAATTAATTTACTTTGGAATTTATCAAGCAATATTCACCACTATATGAAGCACCAGGAATAGAAACGAATTTCAAACTGCCCTTAAAGAGAAAAATCACGAAGAAGAAAAGTCACACACATTAAAAAGCAACTGACCTGAACGCTTCGAAAATGGCAATGTCATGAAAAAAAAAACACAAAAGATGGGCAAATTGTTGCTGATTTTAAAAGACTAAAGAAACACAAATGAATGCTATATGTGATCTTTAATTTAAGGAGGGCAGTGAGGGGGACCAAATAGCTAAAAATGGCATTTTTAGGCAACAGGGAAAATGTGATGTCAAATTTCTTGAGAGTTATAATGATGGCTGTGGTTATGTACAAGGACTTCCAATATTTAAAGTGAAGTCCACGCCTGCAACTTAAAAATTTCCCCCCCCTTTAATTCTCTACCCCCACTTCCACCCTTGACCTACGGGATGCTGCAATCTCCCCTTAAGAACTGGATCTCTGAAGGCAGGGCGTATCCTCCCACGAGCTCATGGTGCATACCTAGGGCACCCCAGGTGCACGGGGTGGGCAGGGGCGGGTGGGGGGGCCTCCACTCATGGAGCACACCTGAGGTATGGTCCGTGGCTCCACCTGGGTCATGAAACCAGGACCTTCTGCGTGTAAAGCAGATGTGCTGACCACTACACTATGGAGTCACTCTGCAACTTAAAATTTAATAGGTTTAGTGAAGAAACATTTTATAAAACATGTAAATATCTCTTTCCTGAACATATTTAAATTAATATATTTTAAAAAAGAGAAAACAAATATGGCAAAATGCTAACAATGGGTGAATTCATGGGTGTTCTGTTAATTCTTAGGTAGGCTTTTATTTTGAATATAAAATGTTTGAAATAAATTGGAGAAAAGAACAATATTATTATAAATGAATCCAATCAAATAATTTTTAAAAAATTTAAAATATATTAACAAAGTTTTTAACCCCAAAGTTAGATGATTCATTAACAAAATGTTTTTAAAAATATGTATTTTTGATCTGCAGTTGGGAATCTGCGTATGCAGAGGGCCAACTTAAATTATACAGATTAGTGTAAGGGCGGTCATTGCCCTTAACCCACTCAACCCCCAAGTTGTTCATGAGTCAACTATACTAGCTTTAAACCTAAAATTTATCAGCTATTGACAACTGAAACTCAGTAGGGCACTAACCACCATAACCTTAACGTGAACCTAGAGTGAATATGAATATATTACAAATCTTTAAAGAAGATTTATTCCTTAAAATGGAAATGTTAATTTGATCATTTTCCTACAAAATATACAATTTAATTGTTTGATATGGATTGGCCACAACAAGGTGCTTAAATTGGTTTTAAACTGGTCTTAAATTGGTTTTCATAATATGTCCTGAAATTTAGGAAAATTGGTGTGGTAGAAAGATTACTGCTGCATACTCATCATCAAGACAAAAAGTAACTTTGGAACCAAAGGCTATGGAATATGATTACTACGTATTTGTTGGTGCTACTGCCCTAACTTTTCGAGACTTGTTTATATAGATTTTCTCCAAACATTATACAAAATTACTTAAATATGACAGTATTTACTGTTTGTTGAAGTCCTATCTTTAGGTAGAGTATTTAAAATTAATCCTTGTGACTTTTTTCCCCTTTTTTATAACTATAAAAGAAATATATGCTCATTCTAAAATTCTGAAGTGTCTACTTCTCTCTCACTCTAAGGTAAGCACTCAACATTTTGGAATACATGTACTTTCTTCAATGTATACCAAACTAAACTAACACTATACATCCCAGGAAAATAGTGACCATGTCATTTTACTTCTCATCATTAACTGTAATCTTCACTTCCAATAAAGTATTTGGTACAGGGCAGTCTCAATAAATACTTGGTGTTCAATTCATTTACAATGTTACATTGTTTTTTTACCTTTAGCACTCATTGTAAATATTTCATATCAATATTGATGTGGCTACATTATATTACATTCTTTAAGGATACATCAAACTGTGTAATCAACAATAGACATAGTTGTTACTACTTTTTTATCATTACAAACAAGAGGGCAGTGAATATATATAAATATGTAAATTTAAGGATTTTTGGATATGAACATGCATGTATCACAGCATTTTAATTAAAAGATCATTTACAATTTTTTACACTTACCCTCTACCTTGCTTTAAGCTCTAACAGATGACTTACATATAAAATTTTATATATGAAAGCTAATACTACAATACATTATGACCTGATTTTTTAATTTTATATTTTTATTTGTTAAAAATACAACAGAAATCTCAATATAACATGTTCCAAAGCAAAAAAAGTTAGAAAAAAAATCTTACCATTCTTGCTGACATCCAGTTCCCTGAGATTAATGAGATTTGCAATAGATGCTGGTAATGTTGTTAAATCATTGTCTGGCAAACTCAGTTTGTGTAGAGACTGACAATTAAAAAGTTGCTATCAAAACAAGGGAGGAAAGAATTTTGATTATTTCTTACGTTTCCTTAAATATTTCTTTTATTAACCTTTATACAAATAAAAATTCTAATGTTATTAAAACTGAATGAGTTATACCTACACAAACACCAAGAAAGACCTCTTATTGTTTTACGCTATTATGAATTGAAAACAACTGAACTACTCAGAATGATTTACATCCTCACACTTCTGCCCCGAGCAAAATGTACTTAGTGAAAATAAGCATATGGTTGTATATTCTGTTGACGTAGTAAAAATAATATGTGGCTGTTAAATATGGTAAACTTTAGAGCTTATATTTCAAACACTCTTATTCCAAAATGAAAGTTTATATCGATTAAATTCAAATAAGTACAAATAATTTAAAATGACTAAAAACATGGAATTCTGATTTGGGAGGACAAAATAAATAAAGGAGCAAATATACTGTCATGCTAAAAATCACAATAATGAAAGGTGACTTAAAATTATATTTAACCAAAATATATGGCCACTTGAGTTCCAAACTCACCCCCCACCAAAAAAAAAGCAGCACACAGAATTTTTAGGGCCGTGAAAATACTTCTGTATGATACCATAATAATGAAAACATGTCATACATTTGTTCAAACCCACAGAATGTACAATATTAAGAGCGAAGCCTAATGTAAACTATGGACTTTGGGTGATTACGATTTTTTTAATGTCGATTCACCAATTGTAACAGATGTACCACTTTGGTG
Source organism: Pteropus medius (assembly GCF_902729225.1). Taxonomy (NCBI): domain Eukaryota; kingdom Metazoa; phylum Chordata; class Mammalia; order Chiroptera; family Pteropodidae; genus Pteropus; species Pteropus medius. The sequence continues at coordinate 11,110,756 of NW_024344370.1, read as the reverse complement.
GGAGATGCTGATAATGGGGAAGGCCATGCATATGTGGGGACAAAGTAGGTATATGGAAATTCCTCTAGATTTTGCTGTGAATCTAAAAATGTTCTAAAAAAGTAAAATCTTTAGGAAAAAAAAGTAGTACTGTCAGGACAGTATTGAATAAGCCCTATTTGAGAAGAACAATCTTCCAAAAATGGAAACTTTTTAGGTATGGTAAGTGTTTCGGTTATTTCCACTATCATACCAAGCCTCTCTTTTCAACACAATCCCCGACTGAGACCCTACTGGTTGTGATTAGAGAAAAAGACTAAGCTTTGTCTTCCATGATCTATAGGAGAACCGGCTAAGGAAGATAAATTTTATTTGCTTTAGAGCAACACATATAAGGAAACAGTAATTTACAAAGCACCCTATCACAACTCGAGAAGTAATTCATAAACATATAATCCACAACCTTTAATATTTTATCCACAGCCATGTACAGATTTTATAACAGAGGTCTCCAAACCCTGGGGCCACAGACTGATACTAGTCTGTGGTCTGTAGTTAGGAAACAGGCAGCACAGGAAAAGACGACTGGAAGCAGCAAAGCTTCATCTGTATTTGCAGCCACTCCCCAGCACTAGCATCACAGCCTCAGCTACACCTCAGATCATCAGGCATTAGATTCTCATAGGAGCATCGGTCCCTGGCGCCAAAAAGGTCCCTGGCGCCAAAAAGGTCAGGGACTACTGCTTTGTAAGACAAACTTGGATGGAATCGGCTTTCAAAATTTTTTACTATTGGCAACCGAAGAAAAGCCTTTTTAAAAACACTGCCATCCAATATGTTTACACACACAAATTTAAAACAAAGATTTCATGTAACAATGAATACATACAACTTTATTTTTTTCATATTTTATTTTATTTTTTAAACATTTTATTATTTTTTTTTCTTTTCTTCCCCCTCCCCCTTGCCCACTCTCCCCTCTGGTAACCACTAGTCCATTGTCCATGTCCTTGAGTCTGTTTGTTTGTCCTGTTCATTTGTTGCTTTTAGGTTTATATCCCACATATAAGTGATATCATGTGATTTTCAACCTTTTCTGTCTGGCTTATTTCACTCAGTATGATTATTTCAAGGTCCATCCATGTTGTGGATACATGCAACACTTTATATTCTATTCCATTATAGTTAGGGTTACCAGATAAAACACAGGATGCCTGATTAAATTTGGATTTCAGATAACAATGTTTTTAGTAAAAGTATGTTCTATAAATTATGTAACACATATTTATATTGAAAAATTATTTTCACCTGAAAATTATAATTTAATTGGGTGTCCTACATTTTTACTTTCTAAATGTGCCATTCCAAATCACGGCTTGTTATGTGGAAATCTCACACACAGTAAATTAATCTTTAAACCACCAATGAGTATCTACCCATGTTTGAAAAACACTGCTGTTTGGATGGTAAACAGTTTTAACAATTAAAGCTATTGCAGCTTTTCCATTAAAAAAAAAATTGAGTAGAGGATGAAGTGAGATTAAGGTTTAAGGGAAAAAAGTAGCCACTGAAAAATTTTAGCTAAGAAGTTGATAATGTGAGATGGTTTCACAGCAGCAAACCAACTTTCTCCTTGTAGTTGTTTCTCCAATACCTTTCCAAACAAACTGAAATGGGGCAAACAGAATACTACGTCTAAAAAGCTATTTAACAATCAAGGTATGATGTGATAACTAAAAAAAATTATTCTCAATTACAATACTGTAGATCAATGTCTTATAAAAACTAGAAAAAAGAAAATGTAATTTTAGTTCTTTGTCTAGTTAAATCCATTGATTGCAGAAACTGTGCAGTCTTATTATCTACCTTCGTGGCTATAACAAAACTGGAATTAAATACAAAAGTTTGTTATTTACACAAATATTTAAATATTTTAAAAATATTTGAATTACACTGAATACCCTAAGATAAAATTAAACCAAAAAATGGAAACAATGCACACATATGTATCGGCAGCATTATGGAGACATTGTGAATATATTTCTAGGAATAAATATAACCAAAGTCAATTCTTGAAAGACAGTATTAACATACCTTTGGAAGCTCTTCAATCTGATTAGCATCTAAATAGAGCTCCTCCAAAGTTTTTTCAAAAGTAAAAATCTCTTTGGGAACCTGTTCCAAACTGCAATGAGAATAATCAAGAGTAGTGACAGTCTCCTCTTCCCCTCGCAGACAACGACATGGTACCAACCGCACAAACAAACTTCTTTTTGTAGTCATTTTTAGACACTGCAATATTCAAATAAAAATAACTTTAGTAAAACATACGTAACAATTTTTCAAAACAAATTATTCCAACGCATTTATGACAGATAAACACCTCCTCCTCTACTCCCAGTGAAATGCATTTAACATTGCTGTATTATAAAAATTTATATATACTGAATTTCAAATTAAACTCAAGCACTTCTGTAATTTATAAAATGATCCATTACGTAACCATTGTATGCTTCTACAAGAACAATACTTTATGAGTCTGCTCATCCTCAACAAGAAAACCCCTAATACAACAAAGATATTTTGTTAATTTCTGACTAAAAGCTATTTATCAGTTTTGAGTAGGAAGGGGGAATGCAGAGATATTTTCAGGTCTTCCTAACCAGCCATCAAAATAAATCACTCTTAACTTTCCTATGACTTTTCTGCGTCAAAATTCCAATCTATGCCAAGTATATTTTGTTTCAACGAAGTATTGTTCTTTTTATTTCCTAAAGACCTTTTTATTTCCTAAAGACCTTTATAATTGTTATAGGTTATACACTAGAGAATAAACATGCATCAGGAATGTACAGACTTCATTATTTCAAACTAACTGGGGGAAAGATTCGATTCTGAACTAGTGAAAATTCTTAAGGCTCATTGTATTAGAACACAATGTACATACATAGATGAATTCCAACTAGGCTAAAATTACATTAGCCAAGAAAAGCCTATTTCAATAAATATGAATGCCTAGTGTTATCAATTCTTTGTAAAATGATAAATTCTTGCTCTAAGCAGAGACTGTTAAAGTATTAGATTTCTAGGCAGGGCCAAGACTAGGTTGAAGCCAAAGAGGCAAGTGCCTCAGGCGCAAAATGTAGGAGGCACCAAAAAAATCTTAGTAATTAAATATTTTAAGGCAATTAAAAAAATCAAAATCACTAAAAATAACCCATTTATGAACAAAATGGCTACTTTTTAAATAAAAATAGGATCAGTATTACTGATTTTTTTTTTTTTTTGCCTCTGGCTCTAATATGGCTCTGCAAGGCACTGCTTCTAACTCTTCCAATTCAAATTATATGGTATTCTTAAAGTGTTTATCAACAATAAATATTCATTTCCCTTGCAATCTTTTAAAAGTTCTGACTATTCTCACTCAATCATCATGTGCCAGGCACTGTGCTAAAGTTCTTTAGATAAATTATATGCATATTCACATTTCATCCTTGTATTTTTCTAAGGAATGAGCTATTATTCCTATTTTTCTATAAAGAAACTGATTCTGCACTCTTACTGCACTATTCTGCTTCTCAATATATAATGATATGTTTGAACTCAGGTGCTCAAAACGATTCAAATATCAATAGGTCTTTACTACATATTTCTTTAGAGTTTACAAAAACGAACTACTATGGGGTTCAGGACGTACCACCTCAAAATATGGCTCTTTGATATATTGACTTTTAAACTGAAGGAGTTTGAGAAAACAGCAAAAGCAAGAAGGTCATGCTGACCTTGCCCTACCCTTCTCCCCTGAAACAGATCACAAACCCTCAGATGAGGTGCACTCCCTGTACGCAGAAGGAATAGACTTATCTTTGAAGACAAAGAGAGAAGAATCCTCACGGGCCTTGCTAAATTCCCCCAGTTTACTACATTTACCTTATACTCTTTGACTTACCATATTTATACACGACTGTCCACTCTTCACCAAACCTAGCATGAAAATACTCAGGTTTAAGTTTCTTTGAGTCTTCATGTCCTTATGAAGGCTTACATGTCACTTGAAACTTATATTAAATAAATTTCTAGGCTTTTCTCCTGTTAATCTGTCTTTGTTAGTTTAATTTTCAGACACAGTCAGGGACCCAAGTAAGGTTGAGTACAATTTTTTCTTCCCCTACACCACGATGTCAAACATTAAATGTTTCTATCCAAAATCTTTGTCTCGCAGGGATATAACGTACAAGATGGTGACTACAGTTAATAAAACTGTATTGCACATTTGAAAGTTGCTAAGAGAATAGATCTTAAAAGTTCTCATCACAAGAATTTTGAAATATATGTGGATGTTAACTAGACTTATTGTGGTGATCATTTTGTAACATATACAAATATCAAATCACTATGTTGTGCAGTTGAAACTAATATATCAATTATCCTTTAATAAAAACAATAACAGAAATCTTTGTCAACATATATCCAGAATGCTTAGTAATAATTTATTTTTATATAAAGATGTGTTTTACAGATAAAAATATGCAGTTTTATTGATCTAATAAGAATTTAATTGCTAAAGGGGAATTTAGCTTATACTTGTGATTATAATAAAAAAAAATTCTAAAAATAAAGACAAAATTTATTTGTAAGAAGTTCTAAGACTTCCACTGATAATGAGTTAGGGGTACACTGGGAACAATAAAAAGAAGCTCCAGTATGGTAACCACTAGACACGTGTGGCATTTTAACTTTAAAATTCAAGTTAAACTCAATAAAATATAATATCTAGTTTCTAGGATGGACTAACCACATTTTAAATTCTCAATAGCCAAATGGGGCTATGGCTACTGTGCTGGATAAGAGAAGATACAGAAACTGCTATCACTGCAGAAAGTTCTATGGGACAGTACTGGTGAGATATCTCAAACTACTATTCTACTTCATTATAAGTAATATATGCTTATATTTATAATATAATATATAATATAATTTATAATATAAGCATACATTATTTAATATATAATATTTATGTTATATAATCTAAAAACTTAGAAGGTATGGCCTAAATATCCATTTTCCAAAAATCATAATGGATTATGGAGTATAAATTATTAAAATAAAGGATATGAAATGTTACTATCAAATATATGTGATTTAAAAGAGTATATTAATTTTAGATGTTATCATCTGTGAAGGGCATTTGAGGTATAGGGCAACTTTACAGGGCAGAATAATTGTAAATGAAGGTAAAACAACCTCTAAGACTTTTCTGTAGTGCAAATCGTAAATAGATCATGTTGCAGACAGTCAGAAACCATAAAACTTCTCAGAAGAGACAAAGAATTCAGGAAAGGAATTAAATGCTTAGCTCTAGGAAGCTGCAGACTTTATATCTCAAATGAAAACTTCCTATGGACAGAGGCTGTGAAGAGAGCACTTTATAGGCCTCAGATTAAATTTAGTGGGACTCAAGCCAAAACAAAGATGGACCCCAATTTAGCACAGTAAAAACGGCTGATTGATAAGAAAGGAGGGGGACCTTAATTACTGAGGGCAGAGGAGGAAAGTACCAATATGAAAGAGAAATAAATGAGTAACACCCAAACAGATTCTCCCTTACACAATGCTACAAGGAAGTAAACTAAAGGGATTAAGCCTAGCCTGGTCTAAACAAGAAGTGATAAACATGGAAACTGCTAATTAAGGCTGTGATAAGTAAGAGCCACTTTATCAGGTCAGACAACATGGGTAGATGCAGAAATGTTCTAATCAAATAAAGGAAGAGGAGCTGGCCAAGAATGGAGGTATAATAATAAGCCAAAATACCTTCTAACAAAAGAAATTAAAAGCACTTACCACTGGGCTGAATTTATCTCCCTGCTGTTTCTTAATTGAGCCAACATTCTATGGAAACCAAAAGAAAAAAAGAAACAAAATTAACAATAAAAAATGATCCTTATGATTTTAAGGAATATCCAATTTCTTATTTACCTCAAAACGTAAGTTAAAATTCTCAAAAATTCACCAGTGTAAACTAACATACATAAATTTGCTAACTTCTAAACAAATGGGCAGCTTCTGTTAACCAGTCACTGGATTATTCTTAACACATTTGTAAACTACTGAGAGCCCTCCTCTATATCAAATAACAAAGACTCCTCTATCTACCATTAAAAAACCATTATTTGATCTTACTGAGAAATAATCAAGGTTTTTCCAAGCAAATAAACTCTAATCATAAATTATATTTAAATTTAGTAGTTTTTGACGGTTCTATGTGGCAGAAACTTTGAATGCTTATCAGATTCTATTCCCTCTTTCCAGAATTATTCTCTCATAGTGGTAACAGACCCAGCTAAATACCTACTTTTGAGCTTTCCAAGAAGGGTGGACAGGGGACAGGCAGATGACGCCGTTAATATCAATGACATACACTCAGAAGTCTGCTTTAGGGATGGAATGAAGGTTGCTTCTGGGGAAAAAAATCCACTTTCCTTATCCAAAGCCAGATGTGAACCTATGTCTACTGCAACAACCATCCTATGACCATAAGTCATCAAGCATGAGGATTAAAAACCAATCAATAAGGCTGACAGAGTAGAACCACAAAACAAGCTGTGGATGTCTAATAGCCCCTTGCTGTTAGAATTAGTGGAACCAAGGCTAACTAATGCCTGCTTCTTCTATTTGCTTAAACCATTGCTAGGTTTCTATACCTGTAGCCAATAAATTCCAAAGTAAGATAACCTAAAACCCAAAACAATAGCATTAATTAAAAATATATACATCATAAATAATCTTTTTCTTAAAAGTTCAGTGATATTAATAAATGTGTTTCAGAGTTTTATAGAGTCACACATCAGGCTATTTTTCTCTGTGCTAAATGGTTTAGGATTACTAAATTGTTTAATCTTCACAAATTCTACATATAATATACTCCACAAACAATATCTTTTGTGTGTAGCAAGCAAAGATGGCCACTAAATCTGTCCTTCAATATACTCCCACATATGCTGATAGTCTGGTAGAATGAAACTGCCAATAAACTGAGATAAAATAAGACTATGGAAAGAGCAGGTTGGAGAGGAGAGAGATGAGAGGGTTGTGTTTAGAAACTTTAGTTTGAAATACCTGAGAATGTCCTAGTGGGATTCTGAATAGATAGTCGGATATGCGTATTCAGAGATGTGAGAAAGAAATCCAAGCTGAGGATATAAAATTGGAAGTCATCTGCTTAGAGATGATATTTAAAGCAATGAATTTAGATGAAAGGACCAAGGGCATGACTACAGACAGAAAAGAGAACAGGTCCAATGATGAACACCCTGAGGTATTATAAAAATAAGTCAGAAAGAAGACACAAAACCAGCAAAAGACACTGAAGAGAAGCAGAGTCCAGAGAAAGCACACAAAAAAACTGTGATATCCTAAAAGTAAAAAGAAAAAAATGTTTCAAGGAGGAAGAAATTATCATCTATGTTAATAAAAACTTAGAATTGCCACTGTGTAAGTAATGCAAAGGTCAATCATTATTTTGACAAGATCTCTTATTGTGGAGGGGATTCAAGAGTATAACTTGGCATAACAAATACAGACAACTCAGGTAGTTTGACTACAAAAGATATTAGAAAAATAGAGCAGTAGTGAGGGTAGAACGTAAATCAAGAGTCACAACAGTGGATTTGTAGGCAGATGGAAATAATCTAGTTAGAGAAAGAGAAGAGTGCATTGATAAATTTTTATAAAGAGATTTAGGCAACAATTCATAAGCTTTCCTAGCAAAATCTCTCACCAATAAGGAAGCTGCTTATGAGGATGAAAACAAAAGAAACTCTGGGTGCAATGGTATAACTAGCTAAATAAAATTCACTTGGGGTATTTTTCAAAAGTATAGATTACCACACCTTCTAGAGATTCTGCTTTTGGAGATTAGATATAAAACTCAAGATTCTTCATCTAAAACAAAATGCTGATGTGATTCTTTTTTCCAACAGTCAACAATAGTCAATATATGGTCAATCTTATTTCGTCTATTCTTAAATCATTATTTTTTCTCCCTCCCCATCCTCTACTATTATTGTGACAAACTCTCAGTTTGAGAATTACTATAACAACTGAAAAGTGAAATCGCTATAAAGGCTTTTTTTTTTTTTTAATACAGTATATTTCCCTACTGATCTAAAGAGATCACAAGTTATATCTGGCTAGGTTTAAGAGAAATCTTATGTTGGAGCAATCTTTCTAAATGAGTTCAGAAGTGGAAATGGACAAAGGTCCTCGGGCATGCCCACAGCTATTAGATGGTATTTAATGGTTATGTAAGATCATTTTTGTTTGATCATGGCTATCACGGTGTTTGCTAATCTATATCTGGTGTACCTGTGTTTAGTTCTGAGGCATTTTATGGACATTATTAACCTATTACTAGTAAGTACATGAAGAGTAAACAATGAAAACAGTGATATGAAAAAGAATAAGAACATGAAGATAAGAAACTTATGTAATGAAAAAATAAATGCTGTAGTAAGAGCATTTGATACTGAAGGACAAATCAATAACTATTGTATAAAAGGTGCTACAACATATATGGCAAGAAATGAGGAAAGGAGACTGATGAAATAGCTGTTTCACATTTATATAGCTATAAAAATCAATATCAATGTCTAACTCCTAGCTTAATTCTAATCCAATAGAAAGCCTAGTTTCTTTAATATCGGCACTGTTAATCAAAATTTCATATTAAACCATGGTTAGCCTAAACATGTTTAAAAAAATCTTACTATGGAATAAAGTAGTAGACATACATACGGAAGTTACTGAGGAGTTCCTACATTTGCAGAAATTTCCATTTTTATATTTTTACATATAAATGACATAACAAAATGGACAGATCCTTAGGCAAATACATACATCTATATAACCAACATTAATCAAGATACAAACTCTTTCCATCCCCCCAGAGTCCCCATGTGCTACTTTCCAGTCAACACTCTGACCAAGGAAACATGACTTGAATAAGATACAAAAGCGCTAAAATGTTTGTGTACAAGTGTTATGAGAATGTAGGCTCTTTTTGGAGAAGAGAGTGATCAAATTTTGTATATGGGAGGAAAGCAAATTATTGTGCAAGAGGATACACTGTATTGGAAAATGATTCTCCATGAACATCTCACATTTCTGCTTGGTCTTGGTTCTCTGAGCAATGTCATTTATAGCCAATTTAAGATGTTTGTATAAGGAGACATTCCAAGATAATGCTTAGCCACACTGAGACAGTCCAACATCCTCTCTCCAGAGAAGATTTGCTTAAATTCCAGGGTGAAAATAAGGTGTTTGTCTCCAGAGGACAAGAGAGACAGGTCACGATTAGTCCTCTGTAAAATCGGAGTTTCCTAATTTAGGTTTCTTCTCCTGTAATGCACACCACTGCTTGAGCAGGTATCATCTGACCTTCGTTGTATCACCCTGTGAAGATTTAGGCTCAGGTAATTGACACGAGATATTGCCTTGGTTGCTGCTTTTGTAGTAATAAATTCTGTTTCTGATTTGGCAGCCTTGTTTTCTGGCAAGTTAACAAGCTAGCTAGCTTATAAGTAGGCTAAAATTTCAGACACTTTACTATTTTTGATTTAACCACCATAAATTAAGAAACATGGCCATAATGTTTTATACCACCTAAGATCAACATATCAAGTCTAATTCCCTATTCCTTGAATTTGGGCTGGACTTGTGACTTGCTTATATAACTCAAGTGTCAAAAGTTTGCTGAGCAAGTTAACAGTGCCTATGGTTCAAGAAGATTTACAATTTCCAACTCTACCTTCTTTGAATGCTACCCTGAGAACATGATAGCAAAGAAGCCTGGGATGAAAGACCACATGCTGATTCACAACTTCAAAAGAAATATAAATTGCTATTGTTTTAAGTCATCAATCTTCCTAAGTTAATCAACTGTACTGATTTTTTTCAAAGAGGAAGCCTTATACTTGTTCATTTCCTTATGTTTTCCATTTCATTGACTTCAGTTTTCTCTGTTTTCTGCCTTTTATTTATTTGAATTTAACTGTCTCTTTTTCTGACTCACAGGGTAAAGCTTAATTGATTCTAATACTTTCTTAAGATTTAAGGTGCACTTCGTAAATTTTGATGTTGCTTTTTGTTGAATTCCTTGAAAAGATTTTCTAATTTCCCATTTGATTTATTCTTTTACCCATGAGTCATTCAGAACTATCTTAATTTCAAAACATCTGGGGATCTCCTAAACCTCATTTTGTTACTAATTTCTAATTTAATTCCACTATAGCCTGAGAACATACTATGATTTCAAACCTTTGCAATATGCTGAAGTTTTTCAACAGCCTCACATAACATCTATCTTGGTGAGTCTTCGATGTACACATGAATGTTGCATTCTGCATCTCTTGGGTATAGTGTTCTATAAATATCAATTAGGTTAAACTCGTTGATAGTGACGTTCAAATCTATATCCTTACCAATTTAAGGCACTTTTCCTACTAATTACTGAAAAGTATTGAGATATCTAACCATAGGTGTAAATATGTCTATTTTTCCTTTTATTTCTGTCAATTTTTATTTCATGTATTCTGAAGTTCTGTTATAAAGTGAATACACACTTAGGGTTCTTGTATCTCCTTGAAGAATGGATCCTTTTATCATAAGATGTTCTTTTTCTCTTCTAATAGTCTTTGTCTTGCCTGATATCACCACAGCGTAGGAGCTTTCTTTTAAATGTTAATATGGTATTTCTTTGTCCATCTATTACTTTTAACAAAATTTGTTTTTATATTTAAAGTGCCTATTTGTATCAAACATATAGTTGGGTGTTGCTATTTCATCCAATCTGACAATTTCTATGTTTTGATGTTGCACTTAGTCCATTTATATTTAAAATAATTATTGGTGTGGCTTAATTTAAATCCATTACATTACTATTTATTTTCTATTTTTTTGTTCCTTCTTTTTTCCTGCCTTCAAATAAAGTTGCTTTCTTTTTCATATTATCTCATTTTATGGCCTTTTAGTTATACTTTTTTGGGATCTGCTCTAGAAATATTCAGTATACATTCTTAATTCATCACGGTCTGCCTCAACTATTATACCACTTTATGCATGATCTAAGAAATGTAAAAGAGTATAATTTATACTTACATTTACTCTCTCCCATATGTCATGCTACTGTCATATATGTTACTTCTACATGTTATAAAACCCGTATTTTTTTGCTTTACACTATCGACTGTCATTTATATAAACTGAAAAACTAGAAAGGAGACTTTCATATTTTTCATTTCATTTACCATTTCCTGCACTCTATTTCTTACTATATATTTGCTGTTAAGCACATTTGAACAGTTTTTTTAAAGATAGTGTATTTTTCAGTTCGAGAATCTGCATTTGGCTCTTTTTCAGTTTCCATTATTCTCCTAAAATACCCAATCCCTCACATACTATCCTGTAAATTGCTTTAAAATCATTGTCTCCTAATTCTGATAATTGGGTCATCTATAAATCTGCTTTTGTTAACTGTTTTCTCTTAATTACACAATATTTTCCCATTTCTTTGTATATTTCATAATTTTTCATAATATTCTAGATGCTTTTTGTAAGTTGAGAATTATGTATAGTATTAAGTTTTCCTTATTTCCCAGAGTCTATGCTCTTCTCTCAGTTAGGAATAATAATTCAGATTCCTAGTAGAGTCAATTTGAACAGGGACTGGCTGCAGCTTTAATCACATTGAATTCACCTGTGATCAACCCCTCATTTCCCTATCCCCAATCACAGCCACCTTTTGACCTTATCAAAATTTGAAGTAGGAAAAATTTGGGCTGCAGAGTTCCAGATTTTTTGGTTCAGTGTACCTTTACAGTCAACTCCAGCAAGGTCTCACAATTCAAGAACCATTATAATTTTCAGGACTACACATTTTTCTAAGCCTTTTAATCCCTCCTCTACTGCTACTACAAGGCAAAATTCAAGGTAGATGGATTTAACAGGCTTAATTAAGGATTTTATTTTGCTTTTGTCGCTCTGTCAGATTCCCATCCCTTCTCAAAAGCCCACACTGTCATTTGAGGATTGGATGATTTATCTTGATCTCTTCAGTCTTTCCATTTATGGCAAGTACTACTTCTCCACCCAAAACAATTACCAGGCATGTGCCCCAGGAAGGGAAACTACCACATTCTTCGCTCACTTATGAGCGGTTACAGTTGATGGAAGTCAGTTCACTAAGATTTGCTTGATTTCACTCATTTTTGCTAGCTGTATTTTTTTAAGCATTTTTAGTCTTTCCAGTTTTTTTTCTTATCTTCACCAGAGGACCAAAGGTTGTGTGTGTGTGTGTGTGTGTGTGTGTATCTTCCTATATTCTAAATAGAAACAGGAATATCAAGAGATATCTAGTGTAGACGGAACTGTTCTAGATACAGAAAAGCTCTTCATATGGAAGATACACAGTGTGACTCACCCTTTTGTGAAGGAAACTTCACAAAGAAAAATCATCAGAATTCTCTTCCATCTCAGTTTAGGAAGAATAATATAATTTATGGAACAACAAAAAGGCCTAGTTACTTTTACAGAAAAAAAATCTTTCATTCCACAATTAGAAATGACTACAAATGCAAACATCCCACATAGACTTGGTTTACTTAACTCTGAAAGCCTAACATTATTAGATCATTCTATAATCAGAGGGAGGAATTAGAGGGAGAATGAGAAAAGAAAGCTCAATATGGCTCATAACCAAACATGGGGAAGGTGAAACAATGCAGAAAAGGAATACTGGTGATCTGCATGTAAATTTCAATTGTTTTTATATATTTGGTTCTGTTCATCAATAGGTCAATAAAAGTTGTGCAAGGAGATGTGTGGCAACATGTATCACAAATGTATATCCACAATGATGTTGCTTAAAGTGGTAGGGAAATTAAATCTTGGCATTATTTCAAACCTAGAAATAGCTTCCTCATACAGTCTTGGCTAGATTCTAAATCCCATAACACACAATCCTGTGGCAGGTTTAACTTCCTCTGTGTAATTTCCTTATTTCTCTGTATTCCTAGTGTTCTCTATGCCAAAGTAACTGACAATCTCTTTAGTTTCTGCTAATGACTTGTAACAATTTCTTTTCCTCCTTGAACTCATTTAGGATGATCTGGGGAACCCTGATGGGAAATAGAATATGGTCAACTACACCAAAGAGATCCTAGTTCTCTCAATTTATGCCAACCTCTTAACACATTATAGTGACAGCACAGATCTTGGTTCTGTATCTATATAGACTCCCTTGGTGGTCATCCAGTTTCAAGTCCTAAAAATATTATCAACTCTTTAAATGCTAAGTACTCCAATGACATTTGTCTTAGTTTAGGTTCTCCCAAAAGCAAAGGCTGAAGTAAGGACTTGAGTGCAAATCGTCTGTCTAGAAAATGACCTGAGGGAGCAGGAAGAGTAAAACAGAGATGAAGAGAAAACCAATATAAGGAAAGGTATATCATCAAAGTCATCCCTAAGGACAACAGGAGCTTGCTCATTCTGCTTAAACCTTCTGAGAAACACACTGGAGATGTCTTAAAATTGTCTGCCTACAGGATAAGAGGTGAGTTGCTGTTATCCATCTGCACCTGTCTCCCACTGATTAAGAATTGCCTCTGTGGGCATTAACTTTCCTTCACTTCCAGCCCATGCTTGCTTTCTGGTCTGCTCCCACAGCAGAGAAATCACTGGGATCCACTATCACTAGGAAGATCAGTCTGAGGTGATTGTGAGCTCACATGGTACTGTTTCTTGAATCTAGAGTTAAAAATCAGAGGTGAGTCAGGAGTATGTGATGTAGGCACCAGAATGGCCTGCTGCACTGAAGACTGGACCACTCAATGCTAATGCCAGACTTGCATATCCAACCCCCTATTCTATGACTCCATTTAGTGGAGAGATTTAAAGGAAAAAGCAGGAAGTAATGATTTGGAAAGAGTGAAGATGATGAATGAATCCATGAGCTGGTTCTGTTTTTGATGGGAGTAGCAGAATATAAACATTAAGAATAGACAATTTCCCAGCAAGTCTAAAGATACAAAACATACCAGTGGGAATCATAATGGGAATTTAACAGAGCAGCTAAAAAGCACTTTTGTATTTGAGTAAATGTAGACCTTTATCATATACTGCAAAACAAAGAAGCATTTTTAAAATACTACGAAGTTCAAATATATAGTGATATGTTTTAAATTTCACATGACTTTCTATAAAAAATATAAGTTACAAAACTATCTTAAGAAATAGAAAATCATGGATGAAATTTAAAGGTTTGTCAATAAATTATTTCTCTAAAAGACACTAAGTATCCAAGCACTTGTGAACTTTCAAGGAATGGAATTTAATCCCAAGGTTCAGAGCTCATAAGAAATATGAAAAAATTCACAATTCATGTTACAAATGCAACATAATTGATACCAACCCCTATCAAAGTTAACATAAGTATTCATTTACTATTCATATTCAAGGATACTTTAAAAAATCCTAAATTACATAAAAGAAACTCAAATGCAGTAGTAATACTACACATGACTAAGGAGAATAAATTCTAAGAATGCCAAAATGAATAAACATGAAAAAACCTATTAACTGTACATCACACAAATAGATGAAATTAAAAAGAATATCAGCCCTACCAAACAAGTAAAAAAAAACAACTCAAAGGAGAAAATATTTGTAAATCATACATCATAAAAGACTTGTATATACAATACATAAAGAACTCTTGTCTACAGCCATGCTACCTTGAACAGGCCCGATCCTGTCAGATCTCAGAAGCTAAGCACGGTCGGGCCTGGTTAGTACTCAGCTGGGAGACCACCTAGGAAGACCGGGTACTGTAGGTGTAAAAATTAAAAAAATAAAAATAAGGGATTGTAAGATGACAAAGTCCTTTTAGTTTGTGAGGTCAACCAAGGGTTGCCTCACCTAAAAAAGAAAAAAAAGAAAAAAAAAGATAGAACTCTTACAACTCGATAATAAAGACAAATAAAGAAACTTTAAAATGGACAAAAGATTTGAATAGGCATTTTTTCCAAAGATACACTAATGGCTAATAAGCACATGAAAAGATGCTCAACACATCATTAGTTATTAGGGAAATATGAATCAAAACCACAATGAGATAAAATTTTACACCAGCTAGGGATGGCTATAATAATAATAAAAGGGGGAAAAAAATGCAATAACCAGCATCAGAGAGGGTGTGGAGAAACTGGAATCCTCATACAATGCAGATGAAAATGTAAATTGGTGCAGTCACTTTTGTAAAACATTTTGGCAGTTCATCCAAAAAAGTTAAACATAATTACCATAGGACTCATCAATTCTACTCCTGGGTATATAACCAAGAGAATTAAAAACACATGCTTTTAGAAAAACTTGCAACTACTGTTCACAGCAGCATTATCCATGGTGGCCAAAAATTAGAAACAATCTAGTATCAATTAATGATTGGCTAAATAAAATGTTATATATCCAAAGGAATATTATTCAGCTGTAAAAAGAGATAAACTATTGACACATGACATGGATGAACTGAGGAAACATTATGCTACGGTAAAGAAGCCAGACACAAAAGGCCACATAACGTACTTATGATTCCATTTTTAGGAAATGTCCCTAACAGACAAATTCATTGAAATAGAAAGCAGATTAGTGGTTGCCAGGGTCTAGGGACAGAGGTAAACAGGAGTGGCTGCTAATGGATATGGGATTTTGGGGAATAAGATAGTGATGATGGTTGCAGAGCCTTCTAAATGAAGTAAAAATTACTGACACACACTTTAAAACAGGTGAATTCTATTGTGTATGAATTAGAGCTCAACTGAAAAACAGCTTTTTTAAAAAAGGAACATACCAGGATACCAGTTAACGCCACTATTATGTTTTTTTATGTTGTGTGTATACTTCCCTAGAAACTGACCCAAACCTGTTGAAAAGCATGACCCGATTTAAGAATCCTGGACAGGCCTGAGTGCCATAGTGCTTGAAATTCCAACATTAGTTATTTATTTTAGACCCTCTCCAAACAACCTCTATTAAAACACGAACTCACTTGCTGAAGACAAGGCTCTAACTTCTTAAGGTGAATTTCTTTATATTTTTTCCTAAGTTTGAGAAGGAACCACGAGCAAATAACAGGAAAAAAGGTAAAAATCAGCAAAAACCAAAAACAAAACAAAACACCACATGAGAGGCCTGTTTGAAATACTCATTTTTCACTAAAGCTAATATGTTTGCTTTGGCGTTAACTTAGCCTGGGTATGATCATAAACATTGTAAACCTTCCAAAGAAAACCAGAACACTCTTGACACTTTGTTATAGAAGGATGAAAAGCTTAATTATTAACACTATAAGGAAAGCTTAAAAATGCCACATGATCAAAGTCTTATCTATTAAAAGGTTCACTTTTAGTAGGATTCAGATTAATAACTTAAGTATAATATCTGTAATTCTATTAAGCCATCCTAAACATCTCTTAGGGCTGAAGACTCATTTAGTTTTTAAGTAAAATAGTATCATATATGTAGAGAAGGCTAGAAGAAATACAAAAATTTAATTTTCTTCTACTAATCAAACATACCTTTTCTTTTTTTTTTTTTAAACATCACTTAGTCATCTATTTATTGACTGTTTTACTACTAGAGTATTGTGAGAACATAAAGTATAATATGTGGTTCTCTGATCTTAAAGGACTTAGAAATGTAGTAGGGAAATTCATTTTTAAAAGTCAGACTGAAGGGCAACAGTTAAAATGGCACCTGGTTAAAAATTTGCTAGAAAGCATGGAATAAACATTCTGGTAAGATGTCTGAACATCTTTGTTATTATTATGTACGAGAACAAAGTTTGGGCTTTGAAGAAATCCAAAGTGTTAGAAAGAAATCACTATAGAAGAGAATGTCCATCTTAAAACATTATTCTATGTTGTGCTCACTTTTATAAACTATTTCACTTAACCAAGTGGAATTAGGAACTCCTAACTGTTGACATTCGTAAAGTTATAAGTGTCTGTGTCTTAAAGTCAGAATTTAAATTAAGGTTTAGTGATTAAGGCTCACTACTTGATGACAAAGTATAAACAAAAATGAACATTTATTCATTGCTACTCTGTGCTGAGTACTCTGCTAAATGCTTACATGCATCATCTCATTTACCACTCAGAATAACCCTGTAAAGTAGGCTCTAGTTTTATCCCCATTTCACAGATGGGGGAGGCTGCTCATTAAGTTTACACAGTTTTTTCCCCCAGCTATCCAGTTTACTTTACACCACTTTACTTTTATACTTCTATGAAAGACTTAAGTTAGTACTTGTTTTCTCTAACCAAAAGAAATCCAAAGAGGATTTTTGCTTTTACAAAAAAAGGTGAAAAGCGAATACAGTGTTCAGCATTTGTTTTGCACTGAGCCATAACAGAGGCAGTAGTGCACACCCCAAGCAATGAATGGCACACCACCAAGCTCCTTCCCCAGGAACTACACTCAGCATCTCAAGCATCAAGCTGTTATAGCTTTGAACTGTGTCTGTATGCATCTCTGCTTTATTTAAATTTAGTTTGTGCATCTGTTAGCAAGATGTGTCCTAAGGTATCAGAAAAGGCTAAGAGAGCTCAAAAGGGTTTTACTATTAGAGTAAAACTGGACATAACTAAGCACTTCAATCATGGTGAATGAAATAAAGGTTGTATGTGTTATTTGGCATGAATTGTTAGGGTTTTTTGCAGTCTGGGAATGATCAAAAAAATTTTCCATATAAGTCAGTGGTAACTGCTTCTCCATTTATGCCATTTCAGTTTATAAAAGTTTTCATAGAACACTCCACTTTCAGACTCTACTTTCAATGGGGAAAACCTGTATTAGGAGGGTGGCCGAGCTCCTGAGCTCAGCCCTATTGGCTCCACAGTCCCATATCTTAACCACTGTGAATCTCTGTAGACACACCCTATCTATTAAAACCTCTGGGGCTTATGTAATTCACATGTGTGGAATTAGCCTTGATTTTTCAAATATTACTTCTGAAAGTACTTTCGTTTAGTAACAAATTTCTTTAAAATTCTATTTAGGAAAAGGAAGTGGGGAAATGTTAGAGTAGCTAAGAACTGCTGGTGCTTTGTGTCACATTCATTCACATACACTGAACTGATATTCCTCTATTACGTATATTTTATGTACATTTAAATGTGAAATGTGAACGAAGGTCACAGGACAAATAAGAGATAAGTCTGAAGACTCAAAGTATAATAGCGTTCCATAACATCAATGATTCTCAGTGAGTGTAAGGACACTTTTGGTTCAAAAATGTCAAGGACCAACATGATAACACTTTCAACATTCCTGTTGATAAAACACTTATATGTATATGAATTTGGGAGACTTTGCAACAAAACCCCAATGGCCTATGTGTGGGAACCATTCTAAAATTTCAGTACAGATGTTCTATCTATACCAAAATGGATAGGGGGAAAGTGACATAGCAGACACCTTTAGAATTACTTCCCAATTCACAATGACCCCTCCTTTTTCTGAGAAAGGGTGACTTCTAACTCATAAAATACTTACATGCAATTTAAAAAATATAACCCTAAAGGCAACACAATGAAGCAGAAACAGTCTTATCAACAAATGGTACCAGAACAACTGGACATCCACATGCAAAAAAAAAAAAAAAGAAGAAGAAGAAGAAGAAGAAGAATCTAGACACAAACCTTATACCTGTCTCAAAAATTAACTCAAAATGAATCATAGGCTTAAATGTACAACACAGAAGTGTAAAACTCCTAGAAGATAATGTTGGAGAAAAGCAAGATGACCTTAAGTATGGTGAAGATTTTTTAGATATACCACACCAAAAGCACAATCCATGAAAGAAAAAATATGCTGGACTGCACTAAAATTACAAACTTCTGCTCTGCAAAAGGCAATGACAAGAGAATAAGGCAAGCCACAGAATGGCTTCACATCCTATTAAAAGTCACCTTGAAACTTATTTTTAAGAATATCAAAAATAATAGTCAAAATAAGTCCAATTGAACATACAGGGAATCTATTTTTTTAATGCTGCTCTTGAAGTATCATTTTAAAAGATCTCCAGAGTCCCGCCCCCCTCGCCCCGCTCCGCCCCTTGCCCCAAATGCTAGAAAGTTTTGCAGCAAGCAAACTGCATAAGAGGCTGAACGGCACAATGGATTCTGACAAAGAATGCCTTTGTACTTGAGTTTCTTTATTTACTGGAATAAAGGTAGTGCTACTTACAGACTAGAAACAGAATTAAGTAGAAGGACTTATATATTTATTCTCTGTCTTCTTCCCTGAGCCTAGAACAGTACTTAGCACAAGGCAGGTGCTTAAATGCTGTTGTTATATATAATGTCTAAGAATCTAGATTCAATTTATCATCCAGAAATTGCCTCAAATCCTTGCTCCTACAAGGGAAGCTGAATAGATAGGTGAAACACTATTGTGTAGAAAGAAACTGTGCTCTTGTAAACTAATACACTAAAATCTCTTCACCTTGTATACAATTCAAAGAAATACTCAACTCTGAAAAAGGTGCCCAACAAAATCATATACTGCAATCTTTGGCAGGCAGTAATAGGTAAAAAAGTAGATAAAGAGTAAAGAAGAATTTTGTCCTTTTAAGGTAAATGTTACTTCAGTATGATGAGTACATCTAAACTAATTCAACAAGTAAAAACTGAGAATCTATTAATTATGTGTTGACTACTATGCTATGAAAAAGCCAAATGGAAACGCTATAAAATCCCATCAATAATTACAGCAGAGCTACATCAAAGAAAATTATATAATTATTAAAATGATGTCTTTTTATGCATAAATGAAAATTGCTCATAATAAAAGAACTAGAAATAATTTTTTAACAAAAAAATATATAACTTTATGCATATACACTCAAGGTTAGGACGACTAGAAAGAAATACAACAAAATATTAAGAGATTATTTCAGAGAGGTAGAACTACGTATTTTTATTTTCTATTTTGTACCTTTCCTCGTTTTAAAAAATGCCTATACATACAAATATTTCCAACTGATTTTCAACAAAGATGCAAAGCAATTCAACAGAGGAAGAATGGAACCTTTTCAAGAAATAGTGCTAAAGCAACTGGACATCTATAGGCCAAGAAAGAACTGACTTAAATCTCGCACCTTATACAAAAAATTAACTCAAAACAGATCACAGATTTAAATGTAAAATGATAAAACTTTCAGAAAAATACATAGGAGAAAAATTTCAGGATACAGATAGGCAGAGTCTTAGATTTAACAAAAGTACAATCCGTAAGACTGACACTGGTATCCACAAAATTAAAAACCCTTGCTCTGTAAAAGATCCTGTTAAAAGAAATGAAAAGACAAGCTATAGAATGGGAGAAAATATTTGCAAATCACATATCCAAGGAAGGATCAGTATCAAAAATATGTAAAGAACTCTCAAAACTCAACAGTGTTAAAAAAAAAAAAAAAGTTCAATTGGAAAATAGACAAAAGACATGACCAGACATTGCAGTGATGAGACTATACAGATGGTAAATAAGCAGATAAAAGATGTTTAGCATCAGCCATTAGGGAAATGCAAAGTAAAAATATAAGATACCTCTACATACCCATAAGAATGCTAAAAATAAAAAAAATTAAAAAAAAGAAATAACAACAATACTAAATGCTGGCAAGGATGTGGAAAAACTAGACCTCTCATCACTGTTTATGAGAACACAAATGGAGGGCCACTCTGGAAAATACTCTGATAGTTGCTTATAAAACTAAATTCTACAACACAGCAATTATACTCTTAGACATTTATCCCAGAAAAATAAGGACTTGTCTTCACGCAAAAATCTATACATGAATGTTCATGGTAGCTTCACTCATAATAGCCAAAAACTGGAAACAACTTAGATATCCTTCAAGATGAAATGGTTACAACCATACTGTAGAATACCACTCAGTAATAATAATGAATCAACCATTACTATAAGCAACAACTTTAATGAATCTCCAGGAAATTAAGCTAAGTGCAAAAGCCAATCCTAAAAGTTACATACTATATGTTCCATTTATACCATTTTAAAAAGACAAAAATGAGGGAGTGGAGAAGTATGGGAGGGAGATGGGTATAACAGTAATAAAAGGGGAATAGGAATTCTTGTGATGATGGAACTATTATTCTGTATCTTGACTATCAATTCTATTATCCTGGTTGTGATAGTGTACTATAATTCTGCAAGATGTTGTCTCAAGGGGAAAATGGATAAAAAGTACACAAGAGCTCACTGTAGTATTTCTTACAACTGCATGTAAATCAACAATAATCAGAAAATAAACAGCTTAATTCCAAAGAGAAGCCTGAAAGGAAACATAAATTGGGGGAGAAGAGAAGACTGGCAGCATTTTTACTTTATCTAAAAAGGAAAATCTTTTAAAGTTAGGCTAACCAAGAACAACCAGAAACAATACAAAATTTTATATAGTGAGGTTTTAAATTAAATAGCTAACAACTTTTTAAAAGTTATGAATCCAAACTAACACTCTTAGAATAAAACATAGGGCAAAAAGCTTTATGGTATTGGATTTGACAATGAGTTCTTGGCTATGACACCAAAAGTAAGGCAATAAAAAGGAAAATTACACAAACTGGATTTCAAGAAAATTTTAAAAATATTTTTACATCAAGCCACTATCAACAGAGTAAATAAGAAACCACGGAATGGGAAAAATATTTGCAAATCATGTATCTGATAAGGCATAAATATCCAAAATATAGAGAATTCCTAAAGCTCAACAACAAAATGACCTGATTCAAATACAGGCAAAGGGTTTGAATAGACATTTTTCCAAAGAAGATATACCAATAAGCACATGAAAAAGATGTTCACTATCACTGGTCATTAGGGTAATGCAAATCAAAATTGAGATACCACCTCACAATCATTAGGATGGCTACTATACAAAACAAAATGAAAAAAAGAAAAGTGTTGACAAGGATGTGTTGAATTTAGACCCCCTGTGCACTATTGGTGGGAATGTAAAATAGTATAGCTATGGTGGAAAACAATATTGCAGATCCTCAAAAAATTAAAAAATTATCACGTGATCCAGCAATTCCATTTCTGGGTACATACCCTAAACAATTGGAAGCAAGGTCTCAAAGAAATATCTGCACATCCATGTTTATGGCACTATTATTCACAATAGCTAAAATATGACAGTTAAGCAAAACATGGTATATACAATGGAATTTTTAGCCTTAAAAAGGAAATTTTGACAGACACTACATGCATGAATTTTGAGGACATTATGCTAAGTGAAATAAACCAGACACAAAGACAAATATCATATGATTTCATTTATATGAGGCACTTAACATAGTCAAAATCATAGAGCTAGAAAGCAGAATAGTGGTTGCAAGAAGGTGGGAGGAAGAGGGAAGAAATGGGGAGCTATTGTTTAATGTATAAAAAATTCCAAGTGTGCTAGATGAATTCTAAAGATGGATTGTGCTGACTGATGCACAACAATGTGTACTTAATACCACTGAAATGTATACTTACAAATGGTTAAGAAAGTAAATTTTATGTTATGTGTATTTTACCACAAGTCAAAAAAATTTTTAAGTTATAAATCCAAAAAAGGAAAAACTTCTTAAATATCTGGGGAAGCTTCAACAGAAACAACAGTACTTGAATTGGGCTTGATGGCTGAGTATATCTTCCAAAGATATACTCAGTAGAAAGAGGCCCAGTAGGAGCTGTAGAACAGTAACTAAAAAATTTAGTGATGAGAATGGTTCCACTTTCGTTTGCCTATTTCTGATTTAAATTTTAATATTCCAGAAACTGGACATGAATTACAAAAAGTTTATCATTTCTTTAAAAGTCAATTTCTAAACATTCAATATAGGTAATTTCAACATCTATATTACATTATTCCTGTATACGTGCCAGTAAAATTTCGATCTTCTCAATACAAGTACCTTATTACATAGTATTCCCAATTCCTCCCTCTCGTCCCCTGTAACACTGTTGTCATTAATTAAATTATGCATAAACTACCACCACTGAGTACGTTGTTGTTATTATTAGCAACAATGGTGGATACATTTGTCAAAACCCAAAAAATGAACCTCACAAAGAGTAAACCCTAATGTAATGCAATGTGAGTTAATAATGTGTCAATATTGATTTACCAATTATTAACAAATGTACCACAGTTAACAGTAGGGAGAAGGTATGGGGGAGTGGAGAAAATGGGAACTCTACACTTTCTCCTGTTTTCCCGGAAACCTGAACCTATTCAAAAAGTAAAGTCTATTCTTAAACATCTGAAATTACAAATTACATACTGCTTTAAGAGAAATCTTACCATGGAACTTATTGGTTCAAACACTGATGTTAACATTTTTAATAAACTGGGCTGTATTCCAGTTACTTCTAAAATTAAGAATAATCATCTATGACAAACTGGCATCTGCCAAAACAGGGGGAAAAAAAGGGATATTAACCCAAGGTTTCCTCGTTTATGTTAATCCAGAACTTTTTTTCTATCACTCCTATTAAAGATATTTGGAAAATAGTGCTATTCTAGCTTCCAGTTATAAGTATAGTTCCGAAGAAAAAAATTGTAGTTCAGAGGATCTGATGCACAGCATTGTAATTGATTAGTTACCAACACTATGTTATATGCTTGAAATTAAATGTTCTCATCACACACACACACAAAAAGGTAACTATGTGATATGTTGGAGGTGTTAGGTAACCCAACAGTGGTAATCACACTGCAAAATATGTGTATCAAACCAATACACTGTACGCCTTAACCTTACACAATGTTATATGTCAATTATGTCTCAATAAAGCTGGAGGCGTGGGGCAGGGGGAGGGAGGGAGATGAGAATTGAAAGGAGGCACAAAATAAAATAAACATTTGGCACATAAAAAATCGTGCTGTTCTAAAGAAACCGTATATTTCAGAAAATACCTCGGAAAATGACGTTTATAAGAGAAACCAATAGTCAGGAAACCTGGATTTCTTTTTCTACTCTCACGTCACTAACAAACTAAATGACCTCTAGTATTTCACTTCCCTGTCTGGGCCAATAATTTCCTCTTCTGATAAAAAAAAAAGAAAAGGAAGAGTGATTACATACACTAGATAGATTATTTTTAAATAAGTCACTTTCAGTGCTAAAATCTATAGAATCTGGGAAAAATATCAGCATTCTGGAGAATATATCTTTCAATTACATCAAATTATCGATTAAATATATTACAAGGAAGGATAAAATCAAGGTCAGTAAAACATGTAAATTGACAAAAATAAACCCTAGGATGTAAGTTGTGGCAAAGATCTCTTAGGAAACATTTATTTGTATAAACTACCTAAGTAAAGAGTTTACTATTATAATCGAATAAAGGATGAAAATAACTGTGATTTAACGATACACATAATTATTACAGTGTATTGCAATAAATACTAAACAGTTCAAGGAAAATGTTTATTTAGTATTTTTTTTTTCCAGAGAGAAATCAAAAAGCAGTTAAGGAACAACAAGGTTCAAGAAGGCATTCTCATATCACTAAATACACCTTTCCAAGGGGCAGAACAATACTAGAGGGGACCAACTTCTACTTATATCCACCCAAGGATTTTTACTTCTCTAACAAAGATACTCAGTTAAACAAATTTTCTTTTTCTCCTTTCCATTCCCACAGCCAAACAATGCCAAAGAAAGCAAGTCCAGTATGATTAAATGGAAGCCCCTGGTCGCAATAAAAACTCCCTATTAATTACATTAATCAGACTGCTATCCTAATGTTGGAGGATGATCTTCAAGCAATGAAATAAAACTGAAGAATTTTATAGTTAAAAAAATGGGTTATTAAGTACCTGTTAGTATATACATTAAATTAAAAAATATCAGGGCATATATTTAATATATTTATGATTTAATTAAATAAAAGATACTATTATTACTAGTATAGCTATACTTATATACCTGGAAGATACAAGCATATCATCGAAAAATCTATTAGCAATTTTTTTAAGTCTTCAGTAGAATGTAGTAGGTAATAAATATGAAAAATCAATCCCCTCCCTCTATTTATATATCCAGATAAGAATATAATTAACAAAACAGCCCCATTCATACGTAACAGTAGCAGCTCTCACCTTCCCTCGAGTTTTTGGAAATAAAATAAAAAATATACATTACTTAATAACAAGAAATATGCATAGTAATAAGAAACCTGGATATGACAGTAAGAAAATCATAAACTCCCCTGAAGGGCACGAACTATTAAATAAATGGAAAACTTACCTTCCTAGAAAAAGATATGCTATTATAAAGGTATCAATTACTAAGTTGACCTATAAATTCAAAGCACTCTCATCAACATACCAACAAGAATTATATTTAGATCTTAATGAGTCACAAGTCCACCTGGAAAATTCTATGAAAAGCAGAGTAATAAACCACTAAATATTAAGCATACTAAAACGAGAGGGGGAATCAAGATAGCATAGTATCGTCATAACAAAAAAGAAAAACAATAAAAATCGACATAAATCGATTACGTGTATTTAGAAATTACTGATAAAGAAATAATTTTAAAGGTAAAAAGATAGTTTAGTCAACAAATGGTGTTACATCTGGTTAGAAGTCTGAATAGAATAAATCAAGATATTTCATCCCTTAAGAAAACTTAGGTTATTATTTTTATAATCTTGGCACAAATCCTTTCTAAGAATGTCATTAAATCCCAAAATGCATGAAGACTGACAAATTTGACTATATTAAAATTTAAACCTTTTATATGGAAAACAACATAACCAAAGTGTATAAGCAAGAAAATAACTGAATCCATGTGGAACACAAAAGGCATACAAATATGTAATAGTCCTAAAAAAATTTTTACATTTAACTTGCCAATGTCATAATTAGTAAGTACTAATAGGTTTAAACCCAGGCAATCGGACTCCAAAGAATATGTTCTTACATATTATACTATATTGCCTGTCTCAGGGTTGCACAAGTATTTTAAGATAGCTAATATCCAATTTGTTCAAGAATGTACATGGAGAGGTAACTCATATACTACTGGTTTAAGTACAAATTGATAAAAACTCTTCGGAGGAAATTTGATTCCACCTGTCAATTTTAACTAAACACACAGCAAATGTACTCTGAGTATTCATCCACTAAAAAAAAGGTCATATAAAAGTGAAAAAAAAATTTATGTGCAAAACAATACAGCACTGTCATGTATAACCTAGAAACAATGCTAATACTAATTAACACATATACATACCTACTATATCATCCCCTTATATGTTAATGAACTACATCTCCCATTTTTATTTAAAGACATTATACATGTACATACATGCACACTGTGTTGTAATATATAGAAGTGTTCAGAAAAATGCACAATACACTAATAAGAGTATCTCTGGGAAATGGAATAATGGAGAATTTTCAGCTTCTGTATTACGCATTTACGCATTTCAATTTTTATGACCAGAAAAAGAATTAGTTTTATTAGCCCTTTGCCTGTCAAAAGCCTCTCCCTGCTTGTACAAATATCCAGCCTTCCTAGGCTACTCTAAAGTATCTCACTCTATAGATACTAAAAGATAGAATTAATAGAAATAGTATTGATTTCAATAACTAAGGTCAGGAAGATAAAGAAGATGACTCCCAGAGTTTCTGGCTTGGGAATGGTTTTCAAAAGAAGAGAGCAGACAGGACACCATGTGGATATCAGGTATCTATAATCAAGCAAACTACAGTTAGCACCAGGACAATTAATTAAATCTTCTGAAGTCCCCAGAGGTTAACAGGGCATCCAACGAGTCTATTTGCTGCTGCCAGAATCCTTATCTTTTCCTAGAAGGCTGAGAGTAAATCTATTCTCCAGAAGACAAAATAAATCCATTTTAGTCAGAAAAAGATATCCCAGTATGCCTCTAAATCACTTCCACAACCTCCGCGGATGGGAAAGTCAAATCAACTTTTTCTAGGCTGGGTGACAGCTTTGGTAAGGAGATTCATTTTTAGGTTACAGTTTTTTGAGGTGGCTCTAATACAAACAGAACAACCTCCTCCTCACCCCATCATCCATGGTTCCAGAATAACTCTAAGGTTTGAAATTCCAAGGGCACCATTGTCAGGAAGAGAGATACATCCTCCAAACTTTAGAATCATATGAACAATATAACCCCAATATGGAAAAACACAGTTGCACCAGTCATTGCATTCATACTAAAATCGAGCTCCAACGTTATCTCCATAAGGAACTTATCAAAAGTGTACAATAGAAGTACTGATTCTTTCACATAGTAACCTGGGATTACTGAGGAATAAACTATTTCATGTAAGTGAAATATATCATATTTTAGAATTTTATCCCTTTAGAAATACTTTGGAAATTAACTGGACTATAGGGACTGCTGGCCAAAAATATGTCTGAACAAATGTTTACCTCATCTCCCTAACCAAAAAAAGTAGAGAAACAAAATTAGTTCTCACTGCCAGAGATAATTTACAAAATGGGAGAGAAAAACACTAGAATAAACCCTGTGGCACTGAATTAGAACTGGAGGTATCATTGTGAAATCATTCTTTTTTTTTGTTAATAAAAATATAGATGTAAATGTATACATGTGTGCACATAAAAATATCCCAAAGAAGTGCCCAGATCTTGGCCTTTAAGTTCCATTTTCCATTTAAAATAGCTGCAACAAGTTTGAAGGTAAATCTGAAACAACACATTGTGCTAGATACAAGGAAGTGCTTAACAAAGCAAGAACTATGTCAAAAAAGAAAAAAGGAAAAGAGGCCAGGTAGAAGAGGTTCCCACTTGCCAAATAAAGAACAATTTCGTCTAGAGCCATGTCACCCTGAACAAGCCCAATCCCGTCTGATCTTGGAATTAATGCTTTATATTTAGTTGTCATGTATCTTAAGTCTTTGTATCTTAAGGGTCAGATCTGTTAGAACTTGGATGGGAGACCACCTAGGAAAACCAGGTGCGGTAGGCATAAAAAATAAAAAATAATAATAAAAAAAGGGATTGTAAGCTGACAAGGTCCTTGCAATCTGTGAGGTCAAACAAAGGTTGCCTCGCCTAAAATAATTTAAAAAATAAAATAACAATTTCGTCAAAATAAATGATAATGGAATATAACCCAGTGAATAAGTAACATGAATATATACATGTAAATAAATGAATTAAATTAAATTAAAAATTTGATGAGGAACAAAATATTTATAGTTTTAAAGTACCTACCCCCAAAATATTTATTAATTACAAATGAGAAAAGAGTACCTTCGTACAGGAGATATTTGGTAGTTACAAACCATAATCACGTAATCAATGACTATCAGTAATGGGACTACTGAAAGAAACTGCCTGCAACCTAATAAGATGCAAGAAGAAAGAATGCAGTATCAGGGTTATCCATGGTAACCCTGCCAAAGATCTCATAAAATCTAATCAAAGATCTAATCATAGAAACAGAGAAATGCAAGTTAAGGGGTATTCTACAAAATAACTAGATTTATAATCTTCAAAAGTATCAAGACTCTGAAAGAAAAGACAAAAATTGTTTCAGATTAAAGACTTAAGATACATGACAACTAAATATAAAGCATAATTCTGATCCTTCTGCTCTAAAAGACACGGACCACTGGTGAGATTTAGATGTTAGTAATGTATTTTTCTTAACTTCCTAATTTTGATGGTTATAATATCATTATACAGCAGAATGTCCTTGTTTGTAGGAAACAAAGCTTTAAAGTATTTGGGAGTAATGGGGCACCAAGTGGGCAACTTACTGTCAAATGGTTCAGGAACAAAAAGTTCCTTGTACCATGTTTCCAACTTTTCTGTATTATCTGTCATTGTTCCACACTTTAAAATATGATGGAAATATTACAAAAATAATTTACAGCAGTACTGAAAAACCTGGGAGGGATATATCTACAGATGAGACAGAGATTTGTAGAGACTACAAAGTATATTGGGGGGAAATGACAACAAAACACAACACATATGAGGAACCAGACACACAAAACAAGCATAAAGTAGGATCTCCACAAAAAATGATACGTTTTCTTAGCAAGAAGGATTGGGAGAAGTGTGTCCTGGGCATTCGGTCAGGTAAAAAAAACCATAGCAGAATAGCTGCCATGGTTAAGGCCTCCAGCACAGCCCTCTGTATTATAGGACAGGGGTCCCCAACCCCTGGGCCACAGACCGATACTGGTCCATGGCCTGTTAGGAACCAGGCAGCACAGCAGGAGGTGAGCAGCAGATGAGCCAGTGAAGCTTCATCTGTATTTGCATCCACTCCCTAGCAACTACCATGGTCTCAGCTCCACCTCAGATCATCAGACATTAGATTTTCATAAGAACACCAGTCGCTGGTGCCAAAAAGGTTGGGGACCGCTATGGAGATATGACATTTGGGCAATATAACTGTGAAAATAGGAGACTATTATCTCCTGAGGGACAGGTTAACAGGTGTAAGAGGACAAACAACCCACATACCCTAAAGGAGAAATCCATTACGTAAAAATACCAAAGCCAGAAGAACAGGGATTCACTTGAGTTGGGCAAATACTCTTAAATGACCAATATGGTATAGTCTGGACCATTATATAAAACTTTAACCACAACAAAAAAAAATCTAACATCTGAGGAAAAACCAAAAGCATGATGAATGTATACCAAGTACAATAAGATCGAATTTCCTTTACTCTTCATAAACAGAAGACAATGTAAAAATAATAAAATCAACTCTTATAAAAAGCCAGAGTTCTTAGAAACTCTATGCCCCACCCCAAACAAAAGTAACAAAATAATTGAAGACCAAATTAGTAAGCTAAAAAGACCAAGCCTCAGGATTCTCCCTAAATATAATACCAGAAGCACCAGCCTCCCCCTCCCCAACCCTACTCCCACAAAAAAAAAATCAAAGTAATGAAAGCTCCATAAATCCCAACATTCCTGAGTTCTAAAAGCATCACGGTCTATGGGCCCAGGAAATCCTGAGACATTTTCAAAGAGTCTCTGAAGTCAAAATTATTTTCATAACTGTTTGCCCTTTTCCATTACTATACTGACAGCAATGGTGCAAAAGCAATGGAGGGAAAAATGCTAGCACCTTAGCAAATACAAAAGCAGTGACATCGAGCTGTGCTAACACCACTGTATATTCCCACTACAGGTTTTAAATGCCACTTTCACTTAAGAAAATCTCTAATGAGCAGTGAAAAATAATTTTATTAAATCTCAACACTTCAATACGTGTTTTTTTCACATTCCGTGTGAAGGAATGGCAATCTTAAGGAAAAACAGTTGTGTAATTACTTTTAGTTATGTGCTAAAATAGCCTTTTTTTAATGGAACACCATTCTAACTTAAAAGAACAAATGACAAACTATGGTTATACAGACTTAGGAATTTGGCAGACATTTTCTCAAAAATAATCCAAGTTAGCCTGTAACTTCAAAGGAAAGACACTAACATATTTAGACCAATTATTAATATTCAAATTTCCAAATGGAAATTTAGAATTGTGGAAAACTTGTATCTGCCTCCTAGAGCTTAACAATTTCACAATATTAGAGACTTTTCTGCAGAGATTCAAGGTGATATTAACAATTTTTTTGTGTTTTTATTTGCTATTGCATAATGAATGTGTTAACATTTGGAAAAATATGTTACTCAATGAACCAGTATTTCCCCAACTAACCAATATGTGGTGTTACAAAACCATGAACAGGTGGAAAGATTCAAAGTGCAAGATAATAGATCTTAAGGTAACAAGAAATGAAAAATTAATCAAAATGGTTTCGGATCTGACATTGAGCTAACCTTTAAAAAACTACTACTTGTCAAATTTTGGTGTGCTAGCAAAGAATATTCATAATCCTCTTTAATTAAAGGCTATGAAAATACTCCCTTTTCCAACCACATATCTATATAATGCTAAGTTTTCTTCATATATTTCAACTAAAACAACATATTGCAAGAAGCAGATATGACAATCAAGCTGTTTTCTCTTCAACTAGACATGAGACTTGCAAAAATATGTAACAATGCCACTCTTTTTACTAAAGATTTGCTTTGAAAAACTTTTTTTTTTAATTATTAAAACAGTGTTATGTTAACATGCAATGGTTTGTTATTTTAAATTAATTAAAAATTTTTTCTAATATGGGAAATATAATTTTAAAAATTTCCTATTATGGGAACTATAATAAATATAACCCACATAAACCAAAGCTTTTGGGATTCTCAGTAATTTGTAAGAATATAAAGAGATCCTAAGACCAAGAAGTTTGAGAAACGCTGCCTTTGAGCTATTTACTTGTAATTATACTATGCTATAATAGAATTGACTCCCCCTTAGGACAAATGAAATGTATAAGGCACTCTGCCCCAAAGCAAGCTGTAAGACCACTCTATTTTCAAAGTTTTCAGTATGCTTGCTTCCTTTTTCCTATTCCTTCACTGTAACACAGCAGGCCATAATTTTATGACGCTGTCAAAGTGCTTCTCTCACCCCTTCAAGTACACCAAAAAGACAACTGCATCAAAGGCAGTTGCAACAGCTTACTATCTACAAAATGAAATGGGCTCTGAAGAAGGATGCCCCTATGAATGAAGTCCCCAGACTTTACTATATCCACTTTGATTACTTAGATGTCTTTTTGGTTATCTAGTTTTTCTACTACATTCCATGTACCTAAAGTCACAGAAAAACCACCTCCATAAAGTAGAATCTTCTTTTATTGGCTTAATTTTTACATATTGTTTTCTATTGTCTTACACACTGCCATTTATAAAGCCTGGCAAGGCCTTTATCCAATGGTGCCTGGAACAAAACTTGAAGTGGCAAGAATAAAGTGAGCGACAGAATTCTACTATGCTTATTTCATATTTCAAAGGAAGGCAATTTAAAAATTTTAGGAACATTTACAGGGAAGACATCTAACTTTGAGAGGTAGGACAGAAAGGAAAAAGAACAACATGGAGAAGGAACAAAGATAAAAGCTTGTGTTTTAAAAGGCCAAAAAATAATAACACAAGAAGGTACAGGGGTTGTACAGAGTCTTAATCTAATAATACGTTAACAATCTGATCTTAACAGAGGTAATTCTGGGGATGGAAAATAATTGAGGAAACAAAGTACAAATAAAAAACAAAATATAATAATAAATAAAATTAAAATACTGCAACGTAAACTGAGTTGGAATGCAAAAGCAATATTCGGAATCACATGGGGCTGATCAAATAATTTTCTACTCATGTTTCAATCTTTTTTTAGGTGATAAACATAGACTAATAAAGTTTAGAAAGGAGAGAGAGGCAAAATAAAATTAAGAAACAACAGCTGAACATGAAGAAAGTGGGGAGTAAATGAAGCTAACTATAAAAATAGGAAGCTAAAAAAATTAGAAGAGAACACTGATTTAGATTGCTTTTTTACAATTAGAGAACCTAAGACAGAGGAGAAAGCTAAAAGGTAAATCTGAAACATGGGTGTAGCATGGTTCAAGTGTTAGTGATAGGCACCAAGGGGAAAAAAACAATGTGGAATAAATCAAAGAAAAGTGGAAGACAGAAGTGCTAAGCTTATTTCCTTAGAAAATTCAAACGCAGATATTACAGAGTATAATTAATGTACACATTTTCTATGCAAGAGCAAACTGTGTGCTTTCAAAACTGGAATCACCTATTGGGAACAACTAAACACAGGTACAATACATGTTGTCAGGAAAGGGAAAAAGACATCTTTAGGACTTTTTCTGGTGTTCCCAGAAAAAAACAAAGCATGTAACAGAGAGAAATGGACAGGCAAGGAAAAGAGTCAAAATAAAAATGCAAGCAACAAAGTGTGTTAGAAGTAGCAATTACAAAAAGAAAATCACTTTGCTATCTAACACCACTAAAAGTCTGCGTTATCCCAAATACTTTGTAAACACTGCCATAGTCCATTTCTAAACTCAAAACAGCTTAAACCCTTAAATCATGATATCTATAATCAATTATTTAAAATAAATGCCAAAATATGCACCCAATTTTCTGAAAATTTAAAGTATGTTTATTAAAGTAAGGTATCGTTTACTACCAAGAGTTTAGTTCCAATATCTCTAAAGTAACTAAACTTCAGAAATTTGCCAATGACATATGTAAATGTCTCTATAGTTATCACTTCATTAAGTAACATGCAATAAAAATTTGGTTTCCATATTTGAACCTCTGTAAGCTAGAAACACATGAAAAGTTTGCAACAGCTTGTTCTCAAACAGCAGGTAGACTTCATAACGTAATACTTGAATCAGCTGAAGGATTTAAGTTTATCACTATTGAAAACTCCTAAGTACCTTCAATAAACAGTGCCATTAAATGTGCATTTCGCGCAACATAAGCAAACACTTTGGAAATACTCTAGATTTGCCAACTTAATCTAAGAAAACTCACACAATACTAAGAAAAATATCCAAAATTTGAAGTCACTTAAAAATATTTCAACTGACTATCATTTCTTTAACCTCTTTCCAAACCACTGTCACATTTTAAACAAGGCGTTGAAAATGTTTATAGTTTGATAATTGTATGAAGCCTAACATTCGTTAAGTGTTAAACTAACAAAATCCTAAGGAAATCAAAGTAAATTTTGCTTATTGAGAGGAAAAAGGGAATTAAAGGCAACTACAAAGGTGAACAACCTTGCTTTTAAAAACTGTTGTCCACATCTAAACATATTATTGCTCCCTCAAGAAAAAAAAGAACTAGGTCTTTTAAAACAGATTTAAGTAGTTATTTTTGAGTGCTATGATACTTTTCATATGTAAAATTTACTAATTCAGAGAAACATCTTTATAAAGTGATAATTCTCTACTAAAGACTTGTTCTATTAAGGCTTTGTTGCTCTGAGGCCAAGTATAAGCCATATAAGGAAAATGAAGTTCAGTGCCATTTATTTTGTTCCGCTCTTTCAGATGCCCAAGAATAACCTCTTTTACTGCCTAATGATACGTTCCAAAATCATAAAGTAGATCAGTTATGCACTTAAATTCCTTGATAAAGTTACTTTGACTTAACAAGAATTTCTTGATGGTTCACAAATCTTACCAACAGCCTAAAAGAAAATCTCCAGAGACTAAACTCGGTGGGGGGGGAGGGGAGGATCAAAATAATACACAGTAATAGTTAAAAGAATCCCATTTTGAAATGTACTTAATAAAGTAACAATGAACAAATTGTGAAAAAAAATTGATCCTGCTCTTTAAAACCTGCCTTTTCTCTTCCTTGAACTAAAGAAGCCAACAGTTTTTCTTTGGGTAACATGGACAAACCAAACAATTTATATTTAAGACATACTTACCAACAGAATACCATATTTACCTAATAATTATTCAGAAGCACAACATTATCATTCACCTCCCTTTACCACAAAGCACTGGAAAAAAAATCAAAATTTAAAAGACACCACTAAAGAGACATTTCGTGTTTGCTGCGCCCAGAACTAGTTTAATCTATAAAAACTGCCCATTGGTTGAGAATTGTTTATAACTCTGGTGGAATGTCTGCCATGCTTCACTAATTCCTACCCCCAGAGTGGGTTACCTATCACTTATTAGGCTGAATGGGCTAAAATATCAGGCCCAACACTAAAATGTAAATACTGTATTATTCAAAAAGCACAGCTGCTTAACCACAATCAATGTGATTCCCACGAAAATCGTTTTACTTCCCTTCCTACGTTCTGTTCTGAATTGTAGACAAGTCCTAACAAATTAAACCACTTACAGGTGTCCGTCTTCTAATTTTAACTCCCTCTTTATCCATAACACTCCCTCCTTTTCCTTCCTACCAGGTCAGTAACAAGAAAAATCTAGCAGACACTTGCTTTAATTAATCAAACAATGAGGGAGGAGGGGAAGGTAGATGGGGCAAAGGGGGTCAATTATGTGGTGACAGAAAGAAATCTAACTATGGGAGGTGAACAGACAGTGTAAATATATATCCCTTACTGTTAAAATGTATAGCTGAAACTTTTCAGACTTTGTTAACCAATGTCACCATAAAAAAAATTTAATCGAACAAGTATTATAAGATTCTAAGTGTATGAAAGGAACAAGTTACTGAAAACATTACCAACCTAGAAAAACGACTAAAAATAGCAACGTTGTTTATAAAATCCAACGAAATATTTTGATATGGTTTAGAACTAAAAAACAACAAAAAACTGTACGATTAAACGCGAAAGTCAAATAATCGGTAACAATGTAAACAAATGTGGCAGCCATCTCAAAAAAAAAGCAAATCACTCACTGTAACGACCTTTCTTCCAAAACAAAAGTTGCCAGGTTCAGCAACTTAATAAAAAAATATACATTGCATACGCTCCGGGAAACTAAAAGTTCTGGACTTTGTGCTGAACAAAGGCACGCTTTCTTCACTCTCTTCGGATCGCTTAAAACTTTTCGTCCCACCGCATTCTTACGACCTCTTTTAAAATAACCACAGTCCAAAGGGTAGAAGAAGAGGAAAAAAATCAGTTCTATTTAGCACCTGAAACGCTACCCAGTTCGACATTAGAAAAGGAGAATTTCGGACAACTTGCGGAAAAGTGAAAAACATTAAAACAGTCTCTTTTCCGGCCCAGGAGCTTTGTGACTTCTAGACACCTTTCGTGACACTTACCTTTCGGTCGGGCAGTGTCTCAGGGCAGCTTTCTCAAGGCTTCGCCAGACATGATTTCCTTCCCTTCATTAGTCACTTTGGCTCCAGCCGAATCTCTCTCCGGTGAGAGCGGATGTGGAGTGGCCTCCCGCAGCAGGACGAGTAGGCTGCTTTGGTGGGGGCTGGGAAGCGGGCTGGTTTTCTGGTCTCGAGTTTTGCAGGAGTTTCCCAGCCCCAACTAGGATCTTCGCCGAAGGGAAAAAAAAGAACTTTTCACTCGTGACACCGCCCGGAATTACCGTGCGAAACTCACTTCCTGCCTTGGCGAGAAGCAGGATCCAGCTCGGTCCAGGGGAACCCGGAAAACCAGCTCCGCGCGCTCCGGGGAGGGGGCAGGGAGGGGGCGCCCGCGGAGAGACTCCAGCCTCGAGCGACTCGAGCGACCCGAGCGCCCCGCACTCCCGACGGCGGCGGGACCCAGCCGGCGGGGACGCAGGCGCCTCTGGGGCGCTGGGCGAACCTCGGCCGCGCTAGGCCGCCACCTCCTGCCTTCTCTCCGCCGCCCCCAGAGCCGGGCGGCGGGGTTATTGTCTCGATCGCGCCTGCCGCGCCCTTCGCCCGCGTCGCCGCCCGGAGCCGGAGCCGAGGGGCGAGCTGGCTGGAAGGCGGCCCCTTCTCCGGGCTGTCCGTCGGGCCGTCCGTCCTTCTGTCCGTCCCTCTCCGCCTCCCCTACCTGCCCTCGCACCCTCTTCTCCCTCTCCCGGTTCCCCGCCGCCGTCCCTTCGCTCCCTTCCTCGTTCTTCGCCGGCGGCGGTGGCTCCCCCGGGAGGCGCAGGGGGTGGGGGCGGGCGGCGGCTGCGTCGCTTCACGGGCTCGCGGGGCCGCGGCAGGGGCCGGGGCTGCGTCCCGCGCCGCCGCGCCACATTCACTCGAGCGAGAGACTGAGAGGGGAGGAGAGGAGTGGGAGGGAGAGGAGAGAAAGGAGGAGGAAGGGGGCTGGGGCGGAGGGGAGTGACTGCCTCACAGGCCGCCGCGGCAAGAGCGCCACCGCCCCGGCGGCCGGGGGGCGGGGGGTAGAGGCTGCGCGCAGCGACTCCGCGGCGGGGGCGGGGCGGCCTCCCGCCGGCTCACCCCAACCGCCAACAGCCGTGCTAGAGGCCGGCGCGAGCCAGTCACTGAGCGCGGGGGCGGTGCGGGCCGACGTCGGCGGCTGCGGCGGTGGCAGCAGGGGGCGGTGGGCTGGTGGGCCCGGGGCCAGGGAGGAGGGGTGGTCGGCGCCCGAGGCTTCGCGTGAGAGGCGCAGCGTGAGGCCCGCGCGGTTGCCCGGGCCGGGGAAGGCCTGCCTGCGGCTCCCGGCAGCCCAAAGTGGCGGTCGCTTAGGACGCGGACCCTGCCTGCCCCGCGCCCAGCCGCGGAGACCGAGAGCCCGCTGGCCACCGCCGGCTTGGCCGCCTGAGTTTCTTTGTACGACAGTAATCGATGCGCAGGGGTCGAGTCTCGCCCGGATTTTAAGGCTGCAGGTATCTCTTTGAACTGCAGCACTCCAACTTCCTCTAATGGCACGCTCAGTCTGCAGGAAACCACAGCCGTAGCTTCGTGGAGCTTCCCACGCCGGCCCTTCCTCCGAGCTTGTTCGCACAGCAACGCAGCTGGGGCTCCTCCAAGTCTCAGCCTCACCCCGCCGGGAAGACAAAGCTGGCGATGGGAGGGGGAAAACGGCCCGCGAAAGTGCTTCAAGATAGTGCCTTTGTTAGAAGAAACGTTGGATACACTCCGAATGCGACGCAGGCTTCCACTGCCAGCGGTTTCGGTGATGCAGTCGTTGAATTGCGCTGGCCCTAATAATTCCGCTTGGCAAGGTTCGCGTTTATTGCAGAAAGAGACTCTTAAGCTTTCTGTCAACACATATGGCAGAAAACGCCTCAACCATAACATTGCACAGTTTTTGCAGTTACTGTTTTAAATATGTTAACAGACAAGACGGCCTTGTTTTACCCGGAGGAGGAACGTAATAGATATGAAACAAACCATTCCCCGCCCCCAGTCTGCTGTACTTAACCGTGTACGGTGGTGGTAATTAGTCTCTGAGTCCCTGAAGTCACTGTTTCAGTTCTAACGTCTGTATTGCAGAGATAATTATTTATTATCAAGTTTGAATAAAGAGCTGTATGCCCTACAGATGATTTTTGGCTTTCATCCAAAAGAAGGAATTTATAAAGTCCATCAGAGTTATTTATCAAAATGAGTTGTACACTACCGACGAACACTCGAAATAACTCCAAAGATAGTCAACACATGCTATTAGGGGTGGGAGCGATCAAACTACTTCCAGAACTGCTAAAATTAACACAGGTAGTTCCTTCGTGTAGAGCAGAGGTAGATAGTACCAAAGTGTTTAGGCTTATTCGGTGCTGGAGTCCAGAGAGCATTAAACTAGAAGCTAGGAAACGAAAGGGCGCCAGGTATACTAGTAATACCAAGCTAGTTATCTATTTTATGTGAATGTGAGTCTTAGCCATTGTACAAATTCTAAAGTTAACATTGCATTTTTAATCATCATAAAGATTTCTTATTTCACTTTCAACAACTGGTTTCAATGACTAGACTCAGTGGTCTAGCTCTGAACTGAAAGTCACTGTCCAGGATGCGGAATGTCTCATAATCCCACCTACAGCTGGGATTCTGATGTCGCATTTAGTCTCAGGTTGATTCAAGATCCCTATGTAGCATCATAGATTCAAGTAAACCTAACTCCGCCCTCCCAAAACCTAAATAAATAGGACCTGTCCTGGCCCTAGCCTGTTTTTAAACTGATCTGGGGGACCAATCTGGCTGATTACTATTTAGGCTAGAAAAGTCTGTATAACCAAAAACCCTTCCTTCAACTCACCTGATATTTTACCACTAGAGTTTAATCCCGTTTAGTATATTTCTCTAGCACAAAGCCATAATCCTGGGAAAGCGAATATTTTAAGCCTTATGATTTATACTTAACTCAGATCGTTTCCTCAAAGCAGCTTTTGGTGGAAGGAAATACAGAGATAGCATATGTTGATGTAGAATAGGTAAGGAGAGGGAAATGTGGTTTAGTGTGGGGGGAGGGGCAATACACGGAATGTACAGAAGTATAGACAATAAAATGCTCCCCCATTTGATTGTTAAATATGTCCTACTTACTCATATTGTAAGAAAGAGCCCCAAACACTGGTTTTAAAAGGATAGAAAACAGGATGCACTTACCAATGTAACCTATTTTGACAAATATTTCTTTAAAAATCCCTTTGTAAAGTATCTTCAGCAGGAATTCTGCATCTGTGCTCATAATAGAAAGGTGACATAACAGCTATATGATCAAGATATTCAGTAATCAGAAGCAATGGTTCATCTTTGTTACTCATTAATGACTACTTAGTTCCAACTCATATGAACAGCACATACAGATAGCCAAATCTTCCACTTGTTCTTTTTTTCCAATGCATTCCTGTTCCATTCTTTATAGATTAGCTTCCTTTGAAACTCCTCCCAAAGCTGAACTAAGATGGACTTAACAGTTTCAATTATGATTAAAAGAACTAAAACAGCTTAACCAAGGCTGCCTAACTGTGATTTTATAATAATTAACTGAACTCCAGGACCAACTTAGAGAGTAAGCTAATAAATATTTGTTGATAGTATAGCTTAATCTTCCCCATTGTAATTCTTTCCATGATTGTGAAAGGCAGAGAATTCTTTCTTTGGGATTTCCCTTCCCAAAGGCTGGGTTCAAGAAAGAAATTACTGTCTACTAGAGATAAACCACATATCTGAAGGAAAGCCTTAAGGGCTTGCCTTACACATTCCAGGGAATGCACGCAGTATCCATCAGAAAAAGGAAAAAAAATGTCTCAACAGAGAGCCTATCCACTGCTTTTAAAAAGGTCTGCCTTGTCATTTCCCCATGCCAGCCAAGCAGCTGTGCAGAAGCATTATGGAGACAAAATTAGCAGAAGGCAAGGAAAAGTTTAGGATGTTCAATTCTTCTTTTGTCCCTTTCTCAACACCTAATAAAGAGTTGGTTACCTAAAACCAAAGTTTTTATCACAGTAGAATTAGAAGAAAAATTAATCTTCAGGCTAGATTAGAGTTAGATTTTTTTTTAAAAAGTCTAGAAGCATTAGCTCAGATCAAAACACATTGTAACATGTATTTTTAATAGGGACTGACTTCCTATTTTCACTTCCATCTTAGCCCCTTGATAGAAAGGGCAGGAGATTAAGGTGGCAAGTGTGTGGGAAAGGGATGATTGGGCTCAAAAGAGGCAGTACATGCAAGAACCAAAATTAAAAATTTATAATAATTTGGGGATAGAATCATCCCTTCCATAGCATGTTTCAGCCTTCAGACATTTTTGAGAAGTCGTCCTCTATTTGTGAAAAACTTCATGACAAGTTTTGAAGTTTCCCCCTCAGTATGTGCTCGATAATCTTTTTTTCTATCATATACCTTTTGTGGCCTATCAAAGTTAAATTTCTTTCAGATGTCTTACAATTTTTTTAAGTGTGGAGAAAATAAATAATGCATGGTGATTGTGTGACTTCTGAAACAAGACTGCTTGATTTAGAAACTTGGCTACTGAGTGACCTTGGGCAAGTTCCTGAACATCTATAAACATATAAACTTGAGTTTCCTCATCTCCAGAATGGGAACTGTAATACTTATAGTCTCATAGATTATTGGGAGAACTACATGAGACAATGCTCGTAAAATGCTTAGCACAGTGCTTGACAGACTCAAAAGTGTTAGCTATTAGTAGTAGTGTACTTTAAAATGCACTGACAAACATATACCATCAGAAGGCTTCTATCATATGGTGTATCATCCAAACTAGAACAATTTGAGAGTTAATTAATAAACATTAATAATAATTACACAGAGATAACAAATGTAAAACCAGGACGTCCTGGGCCAACTGCGGCATATAGTTACCCTAATAATTTCCAACTTTATTACCTTCTTCTGATCCACCTCCCCTCTCAACTCTTCCCTGGTATGAATCATAATCTATTTCAATCACATTTCAATATGTATACTTTTTTCTAAATTGTAACTATTAAATCAACAAATGAAAAGGTTAAATGCTGCTGCTTAACGCCCTTCAATGTAGGCTTTCACTTAAGAATATTATCTTTCTTTGAGTAACTGCTTTTTCCTACTCCCTTAAGCTAACACTTAATAGCTTTACCTTTTTTTCTATAGCTTTTCGTTTTTTAAAAAAATGTTTAGCATCAACTACGCAATGAAAATAGGCAATACATAGGTATTAAGCATAATTTGAGATGTAGTAAGGAGCTAAATGCCCTGCTCTAGCATGCCAACTATGTTACATAAAAACTTTTTTTTAGGCAGCATGTCATTCCTGTTTCAAAGTAGGAGTAAATCATTGTAGATGACGACCATATCATAATCAGAATGTTGGGTAAATCTCACTTGAATCTAATTTAATCAGTATTTGGAAAATAATATTTCTCAATTAGACTTTTTAAAATAATCCTGGATATACTTTCACATTCACACTTTCTTCCTCTGAAAAAAATTTATTTGCTGGGAATTTACTGTAAAAATCGTTCAAAAATGCTGATGTATACCAGCAGATATTTTTTAAATGTTTCCTCTCTTTTCTGTTTTCCCTAGTCCCTTTGTTTTTATACCATTAAATTAATTTCAAGCATTGGATCAATCACATAGCATTTTAGTTTTCTTTATTTTAAATTCTTTTAATTTTCTTGTTCTTCCTCTAAAACAGACACTGAATTTCTCTTCCTTTGACCTCTGAAAACTCCCCTTGAGGGTTTTTGTTTTCTTACGCAAACTTTATATAGTATATTTTTCCTATTTTCTGCTGTACAACATACTAAACCATTAATAGAAATGTCACTTTCCTTCCAAAGGGTTTGTACTTCTTCATGTAGAAATAAATATATAGAGAAGTAGTTTTTAAAAATTTTATTTTATAATTTTTGACGTAATTTTTCTTTTTTATTCTTGATATTTCATTTCGTTTACCTGATTTCTGGCCACCATATCCTATAGATGACTGATATTTCTATTTTGTCTTCTGAAGTAATGAAACCTAACCAGTAAGTTTTTTCTCAATATTATCATCTTTCAGAAAAGTTCTGGCACTGGCATTACCATGTACTAGCTGGTGACCTTGGACAAATCATTTAATCTTTCTATGCAATTGTTCATGATCTATATAAAACACAATAATAAGCCCTGTATCTACATCATAGGCTTATTGTAGGCACAACATGAAATGATGTATAGAAAATACACTATAAACACCAAATAAATAAAAGATACCTTTTTGTTCTTACATCGATAATGCTTTTCATTATAATCAATAACATAACATAAGCCATATTCAATGTCCTTTGACATAGCAGCTCTATAGTATGCATACTTTAGATTACATTTTAAATGCAGGGTCCATTCTCTATAAAGTCTATAACCTATGAGAGGATGTAGGTATAAACATCACATTTTATATAAAAATTCAAGTCATTAATTCAGATGCCAAATATTCATTAGTTTTGATAAGTGAGACACTGGCTAGATTTTACACTAGGCAAATTAGAACTGTTAATTTCAAGAAGAATGTGTGGTCTTCTTAAAGAAAATAAGCTTTAAAAAATCTAAATTCTGAGAAGTTTTAGTTGTAGTTGAATAATCAAGAAGAGACCTTTGAGGTCATCTGGTTTCTAATCCAGCTGCATTTTACAGGTGAGGGAACTCAGGTTTGAAGACTTGCCCAAAGTCACACTATTGCTTACTGGAGAAACATAATTAGAACCCAGTTATCCCCCAGTTTGATCTGTGTTCAACTATACCACATTACCGCACATAGTAATCAAAACATGGAACAACCAAAAACCACCAAAGAAAAGTCTGACAGAACTACTTAAATTTTTTAAATTGTTGACAAAAGATACTATAAATAAAGTTAAAAGACAAATGACAGTTTCAGAGAAAAATATAACATATATAAGAAACAATAATTAATAATCTTAATATATAAAGAGCTTTTATAAATCCAGGAACAAATTAACAACCTAATAGAATTATTTACAAAAGGCATAAACCAGCAGTTCACACACACACACACACACACACACCCACACAAAATACAGAGGCAATAAACATTTGAAACATGCAAGGGCCTTAAAAATTAGGTGGGGTGCAACCTCATTTAAAAACCAGGATAACTGAAACTTCAGCCAGCTTTTGTTGTTATTGTAGTTGGGATGGTAGTTCCTTTTCAGCTCTCTCAATGAGCAAAAGGAACTCTAGTGAGCTATATCCAAAGGGCTATGACCTTGACAGAAGGAGAAGTGAACCAATCTGATGACAAATAAATCGGAATTAAACCGGCTTAAACATGGTCCCAGAAACTAGACAGAGAGTCTTTCTGGTGCAGTTGTCTATGAATGTCTGTAGGGAAGCTCAACAGCACCATCTCAAAATAGTCAGACCTGGGTACATACTAATGAGCCCCTCTCTGGGCATATTCTCCTAGGCCAGACCACCAGGCTTCTGGATATGTATGTGGCATTGTTTGCTCAAATTCCAATGATTATATTCTTTGGAAACCATA
This sequence comes from Pteropus medius, assembly GCF_902729225.1. NCBI lineage: Eukaryota > Metazoa > Chordata > Mammalia > Chiroptera > Pteropodidae > Pteropus > Pteropus medius. Next base: position 11,067,378 of record NW_024344370.1, on the reverse strand, counting down.
GATTTTAAGACTTTAGATTCCTCAAATAAGGACTGAACAGGGTAAGATGTTAGCAAGTTGTACTAGCAAACTTTAAAAGTGCTGTATATGTAATGAATTTAAGGCCATGGAAAGAATTAACTCTCAAATATCCCCAGGTTCATGGACTAAGATTCTGTTGGGGATGGAAAATCTTGTGAAAGATCCAAGGAGGCAAGTGCAGGAGTAAGTAGCCATAGGAGTGAGGGAGGGGATGGAAGAATGCCTCTCTCCTTCTGCCACTGTTTGTAAGGGTCACACTTCCTTGAACTTGCTTCTGCCAACTGTTATAAAGATAAATAATAGAGAAAAAAATATATGGGATAAGGTAGAAGAAAAGAGTAGTCTTAAAATAATTTCGTAAAAAAGACTAAGAAGTAAAATTAGGAAATGAAGCAAAATAATTTTAAAAGATTAAAATAAGTTTGTAGAAAACACAAAGATGAAGGAAGAGAGAAACTGAGAGTTAAAAATTACTAAAAAGAGCAAGTAGAGAAGAAAAAGATTTAAGGGTAAACTCTCCTAAAAGCCAAAAAAAAAAAAAATGAGATTGATTTCAACATACTATATATAAGGAAAAAAAATTTTTTAAAGATAAATAGCATTGAGTATGGATAAACCAAACAAATCTATAATATAAAAAAAAAAATAAGATAACAGTTGTGAATTAGTTAAAAAGAAAGAGAACTGCTAAAGGCCATTAAGTTTTTGAGTGAGTATGATATCTTGAGTGAGTATGATATCCCAGGAAACAGGGTTCTGCTGTACCAGGAGCCTTGTAGGCAGAAAATTAGTGGAACAGAGGGCTACTCTTAATACCCTGGGACACCCAGGGGATTCTGGCTCCCAAATGTCCTCAGTGACCTGTGGAAGAATGTATCTGACTTCTACAGCTGATCCAAGCAGCACATCCTGGCCTTTGTAAACTCGCAAGCCCTTGACTCGCTCCTCCTCTTCAATACATCCTTATCAGAATAATATATCAGTATGACAATTAATAGATAACATGCCTGCTCAAGATCACCTTGCCAGGAAGTTGTAGAACTGGAATATGAACCCAGCAGCCTGAGCTCAGAATGTAAGTGCCAATCATTAAATTCTATGTTGTCCTGTAACCACTTTTAATACCTGTACCAGTGGATTTTCCACATAATATATATTTGCCAACATTTTCACTTTTGATCATTGGGGATTTTTTTGGTTTTGTAATTCACAACCTTCTGTCGAATAAAAACAAACGCAGTTTTGATTTCATCTTGAAATACTTCCTGTTTCTTTGTCTTCCTCTTCCTCTGCTCCTTTGAAACAAAAGCTGGTCCCTTTCTTTTCTTCTCTTTTTTCCTCTCTATTATAAAGGCAAGGTATATAAATTGATGAAAATAAAGGACTAACAAAGTATACAAAATAAGAGGAAAATATTCTACCACGTACAAACAACTAAAAATAGGACCCTGATAATGGTGTTATTCAAGTGCCTGAGCATAACTATAGAGACTAGGTAATTCAAAGCCTTTTCTCTAGAACATAATGCTCATTTTTGTGTAGCAGCAATCAATGACAGTGCTAGATCCATAATTAGAGTAACATCTTCTTTATTCTTGAGACTGAATATTTAAAAAATGAGCCATTCCAATTTGATACTACAGTAGTTTATCTTGAAGTAATGATGCTGTGTTTTCTCTTAACCACATTTTTAATTATTTCATCTCATTTTACAAAAAAACCACTTGCATTGGAATCTTACTGATAATCATTCTTTACACATGTCTAATGGAGCGTAACAAAAACAGAGCGATCATGACTTCCATACTGATATGTTACAATGGTATCTAATATTTTGGTGTTCTTTTACTTTAATGTACATATGACTCATTGATGCTTCTGAGTGACTAGTAGAGAAAGTAGTTTTAGAATCATTACTAACTTAAATTTCCATCCTCAGATTCTACCTTACTTTCTCACACCACCTCATTTAAAGTCTTTTGTGTTGAAAAGTATGTAATAGCTCTAAAAGAAGGTATTACGTGTTTCATCTGTTGCTCCAAAAGAAGCGAAAAACTAGACTATTAACCCGCTGTGTAATCCCTGCACAGACTACAATGGCTTTCAGTGGGAAGCCAGGCTCTGCCAAGAGCAGGGAGGATAGCAGTTTAAACATTACAGGGTCAAGTTCAGCATTTGTTCCATTCACAGAACTCCCACTGACATCAATGAGAGTTTTGTGCAGAGTAGAATTTCTTCCTCAGTTAAATGATTTCTGTAATGCCTTCTATTTTGCCAGAACATATCACACAAATAATATACTAAAGAAAGTATATGTAGTACTTCATTTTTTTTCAGGCCTACTCTTGATTTTAATAAAATGTCATCTACAAAAAGCATTTTTCTTATAAAATGCGATTTAAAAGGTAAATAAGCAATTTGACTGAGAATGTAAAGACTCATTCTAACCTCATCTGTTTGCAATTTTTTAGATTTGTTTTTGGCCTGTGATATAAAAATCACAATTGAGTTCAGTCAATAACCTTTGAAACTCTGAAATTTTATGCACTATGATATATCATAATTGACTGATTGGGAACATGGAGTTCTTAAAGTTATTAGGCCAATGTACGTGGAGCTAAATATTGATATTATTTAGCAAATATCTCTAGGTAAATAAAGTCTGCCAAAGAGAAAAGATGAAGGCACTGAATTTTATGTAATCGTTGGAAGGATAGGCAATCAATATTAGTGAAGAGTTTGAACACTACAAAGTAAATTTTACTGTTGTTAAGTAATACAATAACATTAATGAAAATTAATAAAATATTTTTTTAAATGAATATTTATAATTTATAATTAGCCTATTGTTTAATGACAGTTTAAAGGGAACTTTTAAGGGAAAAGAAAATATTAGAATATTAAAATATTAAAATTCTTTTAAGAGAAAGAAAATGTTAGATTTTCTTTCTTTGAATAGCAATAGTAATTATCTGATTAACATTTTATCAGTTTGAGAAATTACACATTAATTTACATTACAAATTAATTTCAGTGTCTAACATCACCTTTGACTTTCAAGATTTAAAAAAATCTGAGGTTTCTTATAGACTCAAAAATCTGGTGTAAATTTTGCTTAATCTTCAGAAATATTTAAAACAGGTTGGATTCTAAACATCATTATTATTCTATTAAATAGCTTTGGCACAATGTATTCTTATTTTCTATAAGGGAGATGCCCCTATTTCACTGTTGCTCAGAAAAGTTTTTTAAAAGGTTATTTGGGGAAGAAGAAGGAGATAGAAAGTAAAAACAAAATGGAAAACAAAATAGTGATTTTTGGCTTATGTAACAACTCGCTTCCTGCTACCTCCAGCCGTGGTCCAACTGCAATGTTTCAGAACGAACTTTAGTTTCTACAGAGGTTCCATTCCTCCTTCAAACTGTAACAGTGCCAGGCCTTTCAGAAAATCATGAGGTCATACCAACTATGATTTCTTAATGGTATACTCAAACAGTAAAAAATTCTGAGGAATTCAAACAAGTATCAGATATCACCAACATTTGTAGAGTATCTATTATGGATCCAGTAGTGGGCTGGGCATCTCACGTGTGATATCTCCTAAGGTGATTTAAGAAATAGCAAGTTATGGCCATGCCACTCTGAACGTGCCCTATCTCGTCTGATCTCGGAATCTAAGCAAGGTCGGGCCTGGTTAGTACTTGGATGGGAGTCCACCTAGGAATACCAGGTGCTGTAGGCATTAAAAAAAAGAAAGAAAGAAATACCAAGTTATGAAGTTTTAGATAAAACCATAAAGTATATGGGAATTTTAGGAGGAATCAGTAGTTCCATGGTCCAAGGAATCAGAAAAGTCCCCATTTACGACTAATCATGATAAATAGTCAATTCTTTTGTGGTCTTTTGAGTTGGAGACTATTCACAGATGTGTAGGATGATGTGGCAGTCTTAAAATATATCCGCAAATTCTCTGACATTATGCTCACCAAAAGTGCAATCTATTAACACTCTCCTTGAAAATGGGCTGGCTTTTGCTTCTGCTTCAACCAATATAGTACAGAAGGAATGGCACTATGTGACTTCCCAGGTGAGGCCATAAAAGGCATTGTGCTACCACTTTGTTCACTGGAATACTAACTTTTGAAGACATCTGCTTCAAAGTAAGACTTCTGTCTGTCCTGAGGCCATCATGTGTGAGAAAGGTCAAATTAGCCCTCTTGGACTTTTGGCTTCTCACTTCCAAAATGACCAAAAAAGAAACAATGGACGTGCCAAAAAGAGTCGGGGTCTTGTGCAGCCTATTCACTGCACCAATTGCGCCCGATGTGTGCCCAAGGACAAGGCCGTGAAGAAGTTTGTCATCTGAAACATTGTAGAGGCCGCAGCTGAGAGGGACATTTCCAAAGTGAGTGTCTTCAATGCGTATGTACTTCCCAAGTTGTATGTGAAACTACATTACTGTGTGAGTTGTGCCATTCACAGCAAGGTAGTCAGGAATCACTCTCGTGAGGCCCGGAAGGACCGAACACCCCCACTCCACAACCTCCACCAAAGCCCATGTAAGGAATTAGCTCTGAAGAACTATTCTCTGGAAAAAAATAAAGCGGAAATTATACTTAAAAAAAAAAAAAATTAGCCCTCCTGGAGAGACTACAAGGGGAGGCCCTGTGACTACACATAGGAATTGAGAAAGAGAGCTGCCTGGCCAGTCACTAGCTGTTCCAGCCTTCCTTCCCCACTCTGCCCTGTAAAACTTCCCTGCTGATCTGTTATAGCTATAGCCACCATCAAATGAGAAATTTCAAGAGCCAGAACTCCCCCAGCCAGCCCTTCCCAAATTTCTGACCCAGTGAAAATAGGAGATACAATAAAAGGATTATTGCATTTAAGTCATTAATTTTGGGATGAAGTGTTACACAGCAATAATAACCAGAACATACGTGAATTTTGTAATTTAAAATCATTTTGATATTGAAAAATTTTAAATATATTCAAGAGAGACTATACAATGAACTCTCATGTATGTTACCCCGATTCAACATATTAAAACTTTTGCCTCATTTGCTTCATCTATTCCCCGTTTTTGCTTTGGTGAAATATTTTGAACTGAATAACAGACATTGTGTCATGTCAAGTGTCATATGATACTTTCATATGAATATGTATAAAGAATGGACATTTTCTCACATAACCAAAAGATCATTATCACACTTAACAAATTTAACAATAATTATTTGGCATCCTCTAATATCAGAGGATATTTCTTGATTGTCTCAAAAAATACATTTCCTGATTGTCTCAAAAAATGTGTTTCTCTTGTTCTTAGAATAAGAAGAATCCAAACACGTCTGCACACAACATTTGGTTGTTGTGCTTCTTAGCTTCTTTTCATCTAAAACAGTCACTCCCTGTCCTTCGCTTTCCTCCCTGCCATTAACTGGTTGCAGAAACCATGTAAGTTGTTTGAAAAATTTTGCTTTCTTGTGGTGTCTTTTAACTTGTTCCTTTATCCCCTGTACTTCCTGTAAATGAAAGCTGGATCAAGAGAATTAATTAGATTCAAGGTCAACTCCCCCCACCATGGGGATACTTGGTAAGTGCTGTGTGTTTCACAACACATCACATCAGGAGGCACAGGATATCTTGTTGTTCTACTTTTAGAGATGTTAAGATTGATCAATCATGTGCTGACAGCCTTATTATTCCTCATGGTAAAGTTCCCATATGCCTTTCAATAAATGGTTGCATTCAATGATGATTGTTGTCTCAATCAAGTATTTCATCATTGCTACTGGGTTGTCATTGCTTTCAGGCCTTTTCAGTGAGAGTACTAAGAAATACGTATATTCGAAAAAGAAAAATAATGCTGATAGAAATGATATTTCTAATTGAAATTTAACATTGTAACAATGTAATCCTGTAGGATTTTTTACTTATGTTTTTGATTTTCTATTTATTTTTCTTACACTGAAAATCTTTGTTCGTAACATCATCAATATGATTACTATTTGCATCAATCCATATTTTAAAATAGCAACATTGCCTCTAACAATTAGATACAGAATAGTTTCTAATTTCTTTGTGCTTCTATTTGTTCTTGGAATGTATTCTGTTAAGGTGTACCCTTGAAATAATTTTCTTTTTATCTTTTTAGTTGTGTCTCTTTGTGTTACTGACTTGACATTAAGTTCATTAGTTTCAATTCATTCATTTCAGTTCATTAGGTTCCTTTGTTTAAGTCTGTTTTTTAATTTTTATAGATTTATTTTATGTTTTGAATATGTGAAATGTTTATATATTTTACATGGCCAAACTACATAACAAGATACATTCAGATAAGTGATTTCATTTCTTCTCCCACCATCCTGTTCTCTCCTTTTTGAGATAGTCACTTTTATTAGTTCTGGTTTGAGTGTTAAATTTTTAAGAGATTTTCATTTATTTTTATGTTATTTTGAGAGATTGCGAGGGATGACAATTAGGCTTTCAGTTTAGTTGCTACATTAATTCTAAGGATCATGACAACTGTACATTTAAGAATAATTAGTCTTCAGATGAAGACTTTTCATAAAACCAAGTCATTTGGGACTTTCCGCCCTCTTGCTTCCCCATCAAATCCTTTTTAAAGTGGAGAAGTAGTTCTCTGCCTCTCTTCATCAGGATTATTTACCACCTCTACTGAAATGTCCTTATCTAGTTAAAAGATTTTTTTTAATGGTTAGAAAATAGAATTTATAATAGGATTCCACTTTACATAAATATGTTAGCAAGAGGCAAATTAATGATGTAATAATACCAAAATATTAATGTTACTTATTTATAAAGAGTGTAATTTCAGAAGATTTAACTTTCATTTTTATCTATATTTTCTAATTTTCCACAGTGATGACATACTTGTATAATATTAAAGGGAAAAATGCTTTCCAGTATGTAAAAAGATCGTCATTTTATTATAATAATTTTAAAATGTTTTATTATTATAAAATGTTACTTTATAATTATTTAAAAATAACTACATGAATGGAGAATTATTGTTAAGGGTATAGAATTTTTGTATGGGATGATGAAAAAGTTCTAGAAAGGGATAATGGTGATGGTTGCACAACACTGTGAATATACTTAATGCAGTGAATTGTACTCTTAAAATAGTAAGTTTTATGTTCTGCATATTTTACTACAATAAAAAATTTCAACAAGGTGGTAAAAAAATTTATCACTGATTGGCTCTAGTATTAAATGCAAATATGATGATCTTGCCATACTTCAGTTATGTTCTTTAGACAGGTATCTGAAACATTGTACATGCTCGGTATGTAAGAATAATAAATATAAACTAATATTTATTGAGAGACTAAATAAACATTTTATACTCAATAAGTCATTTAATAGTCTCAAAAGTCTATGGTGCAAGTACCATTATTATCTCCATTTTAAATAGGAAGAAACTGAGTAAGTTACTTGTCAAAGTCCACTCAGCTATTAAGTGGCAAAACCAGGGTTTGACCCAAGGTCTGCTTGACACTAATCACTGCTCTTAACTACCATGTTACAGAAGTTAAACTTTGCCAGCTGTATGTTACTATATAGGGACTTGTTACACAGCATCCTTGTGGTTATAAAAAATTCTTTCATAACTTTGCAGCTATGAGTTTACTTTAAAAGTCTTCCATGTTCACTTTAAAACTTACAAAAGTTTTATTTTGTTTCAATTACAGTTGACATCCAACATTATTTTATATTAGTTTCAGGTGTACAGCACAGCAATCAGACATCCAACTTACGAAAGTTTTACATTTTTGTGTTTCTGCTATGTTTAAAAATTGCTTAATTGAGCTTCCATGAAAATCATTCCCATGGTTATTATTCTTATGATTTTTATAGTCATGTTGAATAGTGATAATCATGATATATTTACTTTATTTCAGCTAGAGACAGAGTCGATAAGAAAATACAATTTAATTTAAAAAAAAAAGAAAACGCAATTTAGGATGCATTTTTCTAAGGTGAGATCAGCAGTGTTCTAGAAATGCTGGAGGGAAAAAGAAATCACGCAATTATCTTTTTAAATCTGGCAACCTCAGAGTCTCCAGGGGAGAGGAACAGCGTTTGGGGCAAGCTTGACTTTAAGAAAGTCACCTCATACATTCTTCTTTCAATTTGGAAACTTAAAGTACACTTTGATAGTAGACTCCTACGGTAGCATATGGGTCCTCTTGCCCATTCTTTACTTATTCCTTATACTCCAAAGTTCTTGGGAGCAAGTTCTGATTAAGGGTTGGTAGAATTTGGACCCACTAAGATCTTCTGGCATGGCTTAGAGCTTCTGCAAGGATCCTGGAACCAATCCATTCCCTCAGATGCCATTATGAATTTCAATTCTGAACCAGATGTGTGGCCACACTCTAGATGGGCTATTAATACAAGCACATTTCTTTGGATCCTTTCAACTGACCCTTCAGACGCTGAAGACTCACATTTGGGATGCAGTCAGTAAGCTACCTAGGGTTCGAAGTGCAGAAGAGCAGCCACAAAATGAAAGTGTCTCTACAGGGAGCCTACTTGTAACTTTGCATTTGATTGACATAATTTTCCAAAATAAAATTTAATTTATTTATTTAAAAGAAGGAATGTTGTTTCTGTCGAAACAAATGTAAATTTAAGAGCATTACAAGCTCACTCCTGAAAGAAAAGTGAAAAGCAATTAAAAATGATCAATGTTAACAATACTTTTAGTATGAGGATAAGAAAGTAAGGTTCATGCCAAGAATTTGTCCAGTCATGCAGAACTGAAGTCTGAGCATGCGAGTAACTCAGTTAATCAGGGTCAAAGGAGGATAATGAACTAGGCCTTTGATGTATAAAAAGAATGTACAAAAATTAGATGAACATGCAGAAACCAAAAAATCCAGAGTCTTGACCTTCTTGGAGTCCAAAGATTTGACTCTATTGAGAGTATTTTTCATACTCTTAGTTAAAACTCCATAAAAATTCTTCACATGAATTTCTACTACCCATAAATATGCCTCAGCCAATGTGCAAATAACCATCATTAGATATTCCCATTTGAAAAGAAGGGCGTGTCTACCACTGAAAGGTGTACACAAGGAATAACAAATGAATATCCAATGTCCATGACCATGAAGGGAAACTGTGGAATAGAAAACCTGAAACAGAGGATAACCCCCTAATTACTCATACTTCAATTTGAAATATGTTTGTTAATTGTGAATTACTTCCCTATTTATCTTTAGGTAGGCCAGGATTTCTCAACTTCCGGACTATTGACCTTTTGGGCCTGGTAATTCTTTGTTGTGGGTATCCTGAGTATTGTAGGATGTTACCAGCATCCCTGGCTCTGATCATTAAATGCAAGTCATGACAACCCAAAATAGCTCCTGGGGAGGCAAAATCAGTCCCAATTGAAAAACATTGATTTACACCAGTGTCAAAATTAATTTGTCATTTCTGCTGGCACACACCAACTGGATGGTAGGGAAAGTGGCCTAAGAGAGTATAGGAATAAGCTGGCCTACTACAAAGAAAATTTAATGCAGATAATCAGCAGTATAGATAGTCACAAGGAATTTATAAAAATTAAATATTCAAATCAAGGTTCTCAACTAGTAGACAGTGAATGACTGAACTGGACATAGTTATAATTACCTTTAGCGGCCAGATCCCAGCACCGAAGATCAAATCAGGTATTCCTTTCATTGAACTGCATGACTTGATATATGTTGTGCAGTTGAGAATTTGCTTGTTTTTCATTCACTGACAGCTGGTCCAGCAGAAAGGCTACCAGGCGCTTGGGTCATGCAACCAAATCTCAAAAAGAATATTGGGCCTAAGAAGATATAAGAAAGAAGAAGTAATCACTTCTAACTTAAACATAAATTTGATGGTGTTTCTGACAAATTTATGCAAAGTGTATTTTAGGCTCCTTTACGTGTTTTGTATATAGACAAAACTCATTTCTATCAGAAAGTCTTAAATAGGATGGCATACAATTAGTACTCTAAAGACAAGTACTACAAAATACAGACTAAGCCTGTTTATGCTCTCCTCTAGTCACTCTCTCTCCCAAGGGAAACTACTAGCCTGACTTCTAACAGCATAGATAACTTTTGCTGTTTTTGTACTTTATTTAAGTGGAATAATATAAGGTGCGTTAATTTGTGTCTGGTTTTTCTCACTAGACGTTATTTTCTAAGATTCATCCAGGTCGTTGTGTGTAACTGTAATTTGTTCCTTTTAATTGCTCTGTATTATTCAAATGAGTTAATATATCACAATTAATTTTATTACTGTTTGCTTTCAGTTCGGGATTATTAATAATAGTGCCTCTCTGAACAAAATAGAGTCTAAAATAGGTACATTTCTTTAGGAGAATACATATATTGACTGCATTTCTTTTAGTTCTTTCATTAGCCATACCAACTGGGTCCTGAACTCTGTTGTCTGCCCAGTGCGAACCATTTTACAAAAAAGTTGTACAGATGTGCCTGTGGACTAAGAAAAAGTTTACTCAGTTGTACTTATGTCAGATTCAGCAATCATACTCCTTATGTGTTCTTTAATAGGTTTCTATCAACTGATCCACTTAAAGAAAAAGATAGCATTAAGAGATGTATCCAGGAGTTGATTCTTGAATCTAGTGTGCACAATAATTTTATTAGAGAATTTAATGAAGGCCCCCATGAAAGGCATTTGCTGTATATCTAAAACAGTGTCTGGCACAAAGGAAGGCATACATTTGTTGAATGAATGAATAAATGAATGGATGGATGGCAAAATGGATGTCACATGACTAAGTTAGGGACAAAATCAATATGGCTATTGAAAAAAAAGAATGCTATTTAGGCAAATATTAATAGTAACAAGGTAAAGCAGTTTGCCCAAGGTTGGACAGCCAGAAAACAGATGAGCTGGGTTCCAAATCCAGGCTGTCTAACTTCAAAGCATTTAACCTTAAATGCTCTGAAAAAAAAATGTTCATAGGGATGAATTTGAATTCCAGAACTTAAGAGAAAAAAATAAATTGCACAAGGGCAGAATTATGTACTACTAATGGCCACAGTTTATAGTTCATTTAAGAGACCTGTTGGCTTTGGTTGACCACAATCTCAGCTGAGCCAACAAGTTTAACCTTGACAAGAAAAGGCAATGATGTATGGTAGCCATGACTGTGTTCTGTGTGTGAACAGCTGTTATGTAAAAAAGGGAATAGCCTTAATCGCATTTTATAAGTAGGAAATGCAAATGGACGGAAGCTTTAAGGGGTCTGATGGGAAGAATAACGATCATAAAGAGGCACCGATATTAGTCATTTTTACACACTGAAGAGAATGTACTGTCTTTTGAAACTGAAAGATTCAGAGGGAGGGTTGGCTTTAGACTTGAGGGGGAAATGGAGCAAAATACTACAGAGGTATGAAATCCACAACATTGTTAAGTCACTTTAAATGATCTCCAAAGATTGGAGTGTTTTAGTGTCAATTTCTTGGAAGAGATTGTTTTTAAAAATATTTCAAATAATAGAATGATGATGCAGGGAAACAATGAAATATTGTTAAACACAACACAGCTGGGGCTGAGAAAAGAGAATAATGGGTATAGAAAGGGATTTTCTGTTTTACTACATTGGAAGAAGAAGTGTACAGAAGAATGAAAGAATAGGAAATTTGAGACAGTGGCAGAATAATTGATGAGCTAGTCTTATTCTAGCTCTTATGGTATTTATAAAACACTTTAGGTCATGGACTCCTAAAAGTTCTTAAATGTTTCCTTAAATGTAAAATGAGATCCGCTTATCTAGAAAAGAATTATTATATTTATTTATAAAAATATCATGATATGTTATTAAAATATGTTATTAGATAATTTGCCAACAGGTCTATGACAGTATTTATAGACCTGACATTTCTAAAACATATATCAAAGTAATATATAAAGTATCAAGATGCTATATTTTAATTCATGTTTCTATATTCACAGCACATCTTTGGAAAAAGACTCAAGAAATAGATAATAATTAACTCTAAGAAGGAGATCTAAAGGGCAGGGGTTGGAAGTGGCCTTTTGGTACTATTCAAAAATTTTGTATCATATATATGTATTACTTACTCAACCTTAACTAAATTATTAATAAATGGTAATCTTTTACTCCTATTTTAACATCAGAGGTTTGAAATACTTTATATACATTTTCCATTGATCTGGCTGCTGGTTTTAATCTCTCCTCCTTTCTACAGAATTTGGGTATTGTTTTAACATGTTCCTTTTGACAAGGAACATGGCTGATTAAAATACCTATTTGATCTAACATGTTATTTGAGGGCAAGCCCTTCAACCAGACTTATCTTCTTTTCCTTGCCATTGGTCACTGTGGTATCTTGATAGGAAAATTCCTGAGACAGAAATGACTTGAAATAATTTGAATGACCACCTCTCAAAGGTGTCCAATTTTACCCATTTCTGTCGCTACTACCCAAACCTAGGCCATCAGATGTTCTCTCCTGGTTACCTCCACAGTCTCCTCAACATTCTGTCTTTAGTCCTGTCTCTTTCCATTTTTTTCTTCACATTGTGGTCAGTGATCTAATCATGTTGCTCCTGCTCAAAACCCTTGGATAGTTCACCATTGTCCTCAGCAAGAAGTCCAAGACTCCTTTGTATGACTCACAAGGCCTTTGGGATATGGTCTCTGCCTCTTCACCATCATCTCTTGCCACCTTCCCTTCTGTGCTCTATTCTTTCCATTCCTGGAGCTCACCATGCCCCCTCTTACTCCTGGAACAGTCTACAACACCATCTTTGTCTGGCTAAGTCCTATTCTTGAGTTCACTTAGATGTCATATCCCCAGGAAAGCCTCTCTGGAAGCACATGGGAGGGTTTCTTAACTCAGATTTAGGGGACTGAGTTAAGGAGACTAAATCTGAGTTAAGAAACCCTCCCATGTGCTTCCAGAGCACATTGTACTTCCTTTCATTGTCTAATATTTCACTGCACTGTACTTACTTTATTTCCTCTGCTTCTCACACAAGACTCTTAGCTCCATGAAGACAGGGACCACATGCATGTGCTCACAGTTATATGCCCAGGCCTTAGGACAAGTCCTAGAATGAACAAGCTCTTAAGTCAAGTATGCAGAAGAAAGAAAGTACTCTTTCTTATGTGTTGAAAAATAAGATTGTCACATTTGGTAATGGAGACTCGCCTGACAGGAACCACAGAAAAGAGGGATCTTATCGGTTTTATTTATTAAAGTGTGTTAGCATAGTTTTGTCCATGAATATTGTCTTTACTGAATTCCTGGAAGGAAGGCATTAGAATGCTTCCTTTGGGTTGAGGGAATATTTATAATCAGGACACACATTAATAAGGCTGGCTCTTCTGTTTAGGAATTCAGCAGTATCAAAATATCTAGGCATCTTATTTTATTTGATTAGGACTTTATTAAATATTCTGAGAGATCACCTCTTGCTTGTCACTGCTCTTTCTCTTATAGTTCCTTCTTCTGAAACAAACAAACAAACAAACAAACAAAACAAAACTCCTAAATAACCTCTTTCCCAGTTTATAATATTTTGTCCAAACATGAGCACGTTGCTTTTACCTCTGAATAAAGTTGTATGAAGTTCAATTTTTAAAAAATCATACATTGTAGTCGCTCAGTTTTAAGATGTCAAAGATTTTTTTCTTTTTCAGGGAAAAAATATGAGATTAAATGTAGCTAACAAGACTTCACTACAATTTCAGATACATTATAATATGAAAGAATCTGTGTCTTAAACACATCTACATAAAAGCATATATACATTTAGAAAATAGAATGGAAGAAAATACAGCAAAATATTAAGGTTGCTGAGATGTGAGATTGTGATTAATTTTTTTCTTTTACATTTTCTCAATATTTCTACAAGGAGTATGGTTGTATTTTTTTTTCATAATGAACAAAAAATAAACTTTAAAAATAGGTATGATATATTTAACATGTCTTTTGTTTCTCTTCCAGATGCTTAGGTCTCTGAGTTCTCAATTTATGAAATGAATCAACACACTCTCGTCTTAACTTTGGGCTGCATGCATACTCTATCCATTTGAGTCTAGTATTACAGCTCTGTTTCTATTCTTTGCACAGGAATGCCATTCTTCCTTCTGGATGTAATTTTATAGAAATCTTTTACATAGTCTTCAGTTCATTATTTCTTGTGTGGCTGCCAATTTTTCTCTTCATCTGAACTTGTATGTTTTAAGACATTCAGAGAATGAATTAGGGCCTCTGACATAAGAACACATTCTAATACAAACGAGATATTACAGAAATCAGTTTCTAAGAGCTTACAGATGGTACTAAATTTTGTGACTATACAATTGAATTAGTTAATGATGGAGAAAGTGCTTAGTAGGTGTTCTGTAAATACCCTTCTTTCCTTCTCATGCTCATGATGCCTGAGAAAAAAAACAAAGCAGATCCAGAACTGTTTTTTCCTTTCATTTCTTTTATCTCTGGTATTTCTTACCCCAAAAGTCTCCAGATTTTATACATTTTCTTTCTTCATGAAAATTTAAACAAACAGCTTGGAAAATGGCACTTCCAGTAAAGCAAAGTTAAACTTTGGTTCTTGACAGTTTTCTGGAGAACTGCTACACTGGTTCACAGGGGCACTGAATTTCTGGAAGGAGTAGGACAAAGGTATTACTTCAGGAGAAATAGCCAGTATGATCAACATTTGTACATCTCAACATACTTTTCAACAAACTCAATAGGTAGAAGAAACATGAAAAAGCATGGGCTTCCTCAACTAGTAGTGTAGAACTTTCCAAAAAGAAAATTTTCTAACCTGCTCACTGCTTGGACATTAAAACTTTTGTGCCATGTTGGGCACTTAGCCTTAAACTTAAAAGCCTCCAAAATCTGACAGCAATAATGATACATCGCTTCAGTGTGTCTTTTGTCTTTTTGATAGCATATTTCCATTCATTGAAGAAATCAATAGCTTCTTAAAAAGTTAACTGATTTTTTTTTTTTAACATGCCCCATGACGAACAATAGATCTTATCTATCCCATGATTCCAGTTACCATCACTACGCCAGTGGCTCCCAGTTCTACATTTCTTGCCCAGATCCCTTTCCTGAGCCCCAGATGACCAAACTGGCAGCTAGATATGTCAGTTTGGATGTACCAAATGCACCTCGAGTGCTGCGTATTCAAAACTTATCGTCTTCTCTATACTCTTCTCTCACCTTTAATTTTCTACCTAGGTGAATGGCCTTACCATCAATCTAGTTTCCCAAGCCAACTTTGACTGAAAATTGTCAACTTTGACCCATTCCTACCCGTAATCCCTCACTTTCAAATGCCAAGTCTTGTGGATTCTACTTGCTAAACATATCTCAAAACACTTCTCTCCATTACCACTGCCACTAACAGTTCAGGGCACTGACATTTCTTATCACCACTACAGCAAAAGGCTTCTATCACTTCCTTGTCTTTGGTCTCTGTCCTTAAAGATCCAATCTACACATTGTGGTTAGAGTGATCATTCTACAACACAAACTTAATCATGTCACTCTCCTACTACAAATAATATATTCGATGCCAACTGCCCTCAGAATTAAGTCCAAATTTCTTAACCAGGCTTTATAAGATTTTCATGATTTTGTTCCTACTTATTTCTAGAGCTTCACTCCTTCCTACCACCCCTTCCCCCAAACCTTGCTGTAATTACAATGAGCTTCTTTTTGTGTTCTATTATTTTCTGGTCTTTGTGTATAGTACACTAACCACTTGGAACACTCTGGCTTCTCTGCATCACCTGAGACTGCTTATCAACTACACTCAGTCTCAGATATCAGTGTAAGTGCCATGTTTTCTGAGAAGGCTTCCTAGCATTACTTCCACCTAGACTGAGTAAGGTGCCCCTCCATACTCACATAATACCCCATACTAACTCCTGTATTTTAACTTTTTGTTTGTTTGTGTTTCCCTAGTAGATGTTAGTTCCTTAAGGACAAATATAATATCTTATTTACTCTTTATCTCTTGTAAAGTGATCTTGTAAAGGTCTTGTAAGGAACTTAGTAAAGTTCTGGAACAAGTCTTACTCTCAATTAACATTTGTTGAACTAATGAATGCAGTTATGGAAGCAATAGGTTCCCTGGCTATTAGAACATTTGCAAATAAAGTTTGAGTTACTCTGACTGCTTAAATTAGCAGACCTAGGCCTTCAGACCTAGGCCAGATTGGGGAAAATCAGAACTCTCACTTTCGATGAAGGGCCTGGCCTAAATTAAACTGAGTCCAGAGCCAGCTTTTTCCTTACCAGTCTGAAGCATATAACTTGTAAAAGACACTAATCCTGGATTCTAATAGGAGCAAGGTCATCCTCAAAATGGGCTATAAACTAGGCAAACTGAGTTTCCTATTCTTTTCTTTGCTGGAGAATTGTTCTAGAGATCAGATGGTTTCAACCTTAGACTCCAGAAAAACAGATAGGTAAGAGAAGATGAAGATTAGTGCTGGAGAACAATGTAGAGACAGAGTTTTTGAATGAATGTATTGAATATTTGGAATAGTTTTATGGGACTATGCCAGAAACCAAGGTGAACAAGAGACAATGCCCCTGCTGAATAGAAAGGAAGAGTCAGAAAACAAGCAAACAGATAAATCAACAAGATAAAATCAGAAAGTATTCAATGCTATGATGTCAAAACAGAGTGATGTGATAGAGGGTGGGGGTGGGGTAGTGGCTGCTTATAATAAGTGGCTGCTTATAATAAGGGATCACCTTTGAAAAGGTGACATTTGAGCTGAGACCTGAATGGTGAAAAGGAGGCAGGCAGGCATGTAGAGAAATGAAGGAAGAATAATCCTGTTGGAAGAAATAGCAAGTGCAAAGAATAAATTTGCAAGTTCAAGAAACAGAAGAAAGAGCAATGCGAAGCGAGTGGAGCACGCTTGCAGATGAAAGCAAGGAGGTGGGCAAGGGCTGGTTGCGCAAGGCCTTTAGCTTGTGCTGGGGAGTTTGGGTTTAATAATCAGTGCACTGGGAGGCCACTGGATAGTTCTAAGCAAGTGATTGACTTTACCTAAATATCCTTGAATTTATAGACTGAGAAGGAAGGAGTTAAAAGTAGAAAAAGAAGTATTTCTTTTAACCTCTCTTGCTTAAATTAAAACCATGTGTTTGTGCTTTTTCAGCATTTCAGAACTCAGAATAAATTGTCGACATAATAAAATGCATTTATTACACAGTTAATTTCCTTAATTGAAGGAGAACTTGGAAATATTCCTGCCATTGGTGATTCTAGGTGAAGAATCAATATTCCCTGCACATTTAATTTTTTTTTACTATTCCTACCCAATGGGAGATTAGAAAGTAATTTTGTTTAAGAACTAAAATTAAAGTAATTACTAATTTTAACCTCTTCTGCTCCCATGTGGTTATTGCAATTAAAAATCAGTATTTATAACAGTCACAGCCAACTAGAATGTCAGGGTTTTAAAACCTTTCATTCTAGACCTTTAAGTATGTAGCTCAAATCTTGCAAATCTTCTCTGTTTAATTGCAATTTACACAGCCTTTCTAGTGAAACTGTAAGGTTTAAAGGTGAATTGAATCTGAGGGCAATTAAAAAGTTATTTGGACAGCATTCCTTGCTAGGAAATGTTATCTATGTCGTGTTTGTTGATGATTATAAAGCTTGGTTTGTTATCTATAATTCAGAAACGCTATGTGGTTCTCTGTCAAAATAAAAATGTAATATACTATGGTACTGAAAAAATATTTTTTTTCCTGGGGAACTCAAAGCACTTCACTAATGTTTTCTCATTTGTCATCACAATTTCCCCAAGGTAAATAGATGGAAAATGTTATGTACATTCAATAGATGGGGAAACAAAGCCAAGAGAAGTGAATGAACATGCCCGAGGTCATATAATATGTCTAATTCCTACTTAAGGAATTAGAAATATAAAAGTACACACACATACACACACACACATCTACACACTTCATTGTACCATTTTACCATGGTATGTCAGTGGCGGGGGAAGGATGAATTTGAGGTCTTCTAATTCTCAGGGATCTGGCATTTTGTAATGTAGGGCAAGGTACCAAACAAGTTCTGGCTTGGTTTGGTACATACGAGTGCCCTTGTATACAATTACAGTGGACTAACAAGACATCTGTTCTGTGGTACGTCTCTATGTTTGGTGTTTACACTGGCTAGGATTCTTAACTGTTATTTTTAAACGAAGACATTGGGAAGCGGAGGGTGGGGGGTGTTAAAATTTCAGTAAGATTAAAATATTTATCTCATATATCACATGTAGGCTGTCTGCTTAGGAACCTATACTGGCTATAGGAACTTTATCATTTTTACTAAAGACTAGATGTGTTGCCTGCTATTTAAGGAATTAGAAATATAAAAATACACACACACACACTCACACACACACACACACACACACACACACAAACCCCTACACACTTCATTGTACCATTTTACCATGGAATGTTTTTCCTCTAAAATAGGAAATTTGAAACCTCTGAACTCTTAGAAAAAAAGCTGTTTAAGCTTTGGTTTCTAGGTTTTAAAACGTTTACATGTCCTTTTATATTAGTGTAAGTTCTTGCTTTTTTGCCTTTTCTCTTTCTCCTATGCCCTAGTCTTTGTTGTAAAAAATTCCAAATACAATAAACATAGCAAGAATACAATAAACCTCCAGGTATCCCTCACACTGATTGTAATTACAAGTAATTATAATCACATAATTATAAAGATTTTGTAACATTTATTTTATTCGGCCCCTGTTTTTGCCTTTGCTGAACTTTCAGAATGTAAATCTTAGACATCAAATCATCTCATCCCAGTATACTTGACCCATAAACTTCTAAAAATAAGAACTTTGAAATCATAGTCATAATGCCATTATCACACCAAAAATTTAACAGTAGTGTTTTTATATTATCTAAAATCCATTCCTCCAGAGGGAGAAGAGGGAAGAGGGAGGAGAAAAGTAGATAGGGTAAAAGGGGTCAAATATGTGATGACATTAGATAATTAAAAATAAAATGACATATTTTGGGGGAAAAAAAATAAAATAAAATCCATTCCTTATAAAATCTCTCAGATTGTTAACAAATAAGTGATCTTTTCATAGTTGATTTGTCCAAATCAAAATCCAAACCCATATCATATGGTTGTTGTGTCAGCCTCTTGTACTCTAGAGCAGCCTTTTCCCTTTTCCTCCACCCACTGCTGTTGCCTAGTTGCAGAAATCAGGTAAGTTGCTCTGAAAAATGTCCTACATTCTGAAATTATCTGTTTGCTTCTTTGTGGTATCATTTAACTGATTTCTCTACCTCCTATATTTGCTATGAATGGAAGTTAACTCTAGAGGCTTGATTCAAGTTCAATGGTTTTAAAATTGTTGCTGCAAGAACACTTTAGTACGTACTGTGAGCTTCCTATTATATCATATGAGGAGGCTCACAATGTCTGGTCGCTCTATTCTTGGTATACTAAGGGTATCAGAGAGTTCACATGGTGACAGCCTCATCCCTCTGTTTTTAAGTCAGCATTTCAACTAATGGTATCAACCATTGATAAGCTTTGCCTGAATTAGTTGTTGCAAGGTTTTCAAATAAAAAATTATTATTATTATTTTTTAGTAGATTTAGCTACTCCACCATCTTGACCAGAAATCTCAAATTATTTTTCATTTTTATCATTCCTTCCACATGTATTAGTTAAAACTCTATAAAGAAGAACTTTTTCTCCTCAACTAAGCCTACTAGATTAAAGAGAGAATTGATGCTTTATTCTTTCCCTTTATTTGACAAGGGATTAGTATTCTAGTTACATTCATTAGTGTCTAAAAAGGTGGGTTTCAGTTAATTGCATTCATGATTCTTCTTAATACTCAAATTCATGCACTGAATTTTTACTTCTAACAAAAGTAAATAATGGGAGAATATAATACATGTAGAGTACTCACTACCTACTGGTTTTTGGGAAAAGCAATGCAAGAGCACATAGACCCCTTTCTCTAGTACGAGGTACTTCCTCGTCTCAACCAAACCTTTTTTTGGTCTCCTTTGGCTTTTCTCCACTCCCTTGTGGGTATGGATGAGATGTAGAAACCAAAGAGGGGGAAAAAGAGGGAAAAAGGCCAATTTTAAACAAAAGAGAGAGAATTGTTCTTTATATCTCTGTTCAAAGCATGTGAACTTAGTTTTATCAGTCTTTGGCCTTAATAATTATATGACTTATTGGTGAGAACAGCTTAAATGGAGAGATGCTGATGACCAGAAATTCTTGCAACGCTAAAACCGTCCATGTCGTCCATAAGAACAAGATCACTAGGGGTAAGTACCCTTAAAAACCCATGATCCAAGGTGGATTGTACTTTTGGTTTACCTATGAGCCCACAGAGTTTTTGGGATACTATCATGAACAGGGAACACTCCCCTGTTTGCGCAACTACCACAGGCCTAACTGGTTAGATAACTCCTTTCTAATGACAAGCCTTTATTTAACAATAATATATTTTTTATTATAGGTGTCAGAAAAAATTTTGCCTTTTGCTCATGTATAAGATGACGTTGGGCGACTAGCTTTCAGCAATGAAATTTATACCAACATTTTACTATCTTTTAATGTTAGAGATATTTACATAATATTAAAAATATTTATACAAATTTAAAAGGAAGGGTTAAGTCACAATATTTATTAATCATCCAAAAAATTCATGTTGAAAGTTATCCCTCATAATAAGAATGCTTTGTTTTTCATCCACCTTCCTGTAATGGCTATTAATCTCTTTAAGTATAAAAATTGACAAATTACACATTCTAAAAATCAAATCTTATAAAGCAGCCTGACATTCCTTAAAGATAAACAACTTTAAGGATATAGGTCTTAGAATATTGGAAGACAAGGAGGAAGTAATAAATTACTGACTTTTTATAGACAATAAGCTTAAATGGTGTCTTTTTCTAAAAACAGTTTAAAAGAATCTTGACACTCAATTTTGCTATCAATTTAGTGGCAGTCCTTCTGGGGAAAGTTATCAAAGGTTAGATTGCGAAAGTTTGAAAATGGGTTCCCAGAGGCTAAAGTGGAAATAATTGATTTTGGGTGTCTTGACAGTATTTCTCATTAAGTAGCATATGTATTTATGGATAGACATGTGACAGTGGACATGAAGTGCGAAGATCTTATATCACACATTTATGCCCACCAGGAATAATCTACCATGAAAGAGGCACTAAATAAGCAAACAGACAACATAACTTGGCTAGTTGACATCAGTTAGCCTATGTCATCAGCAACCCCAGTGCTGGCATGATGGACACATGAACAGAACCATGGGGAAAGATGAAAGCTGTTCATGAGCCCAATTACATGAGCTATCACTCCCTAAATCTGATCTCACTAGTGTCACTGCCCGATTGGCAACATGTCAGCAACAGACACCAGTCCAGTGTTGAGTAACCACTGCAACACTATCCCCCAAAGTGGCCAAACAACCACTTGGTAAGAAGTTGAATACATTAGGCCCCTTCTGCTCATTTTTTTCTGACAGTGATAGACAACTATTCTTATTATGTTAGCTTTTCCTGCCTACAGAGCATCTGCCAGCACCACTATCCTAGAGCTTATGGAGTATTTACTGCACCAACATGGGATCCCACATAACAGCCATCATACCAGGGGACCGACTTTAAAGCAATGGAAATGTAAGAGTGGGCCCATGACCATGGAATTCCCCTGGCTTTATTATGTACCACACCAAACAGAAGCTGCTGCCATTTAGAGATTTAGAATGGCTTGCTGAAGACATGCTTAAGTGCCGGCTCAGAGCTAATACTTTGTAAGGGCACCATTCTCTAGGCTGCAGTGTCTCCAATAAGAAAAATTCATGGGACTGGGAACCAAGGACTCAAAACAGGAATGATCCTGTTTATCATCACTCTTTTTGAATCCATCTGGGAAATTTGTGCTGTCCACTCCCATCACATTAGGCTCTGAGGGTTCAAGATTCTGATCCCCAAAAGGGAAACATTTCCTCCAGGGAACAAAACAAGAATCTCATTGAACCATAAGCAAACCGTCTCTGAGCATTTTAAGCTCCTTATGTTGAAGGACCAGCAAACAAGAAAAGGAGTCACTATTTAGGCAGGGATAATTGACCCTGATCATCAAAGGGAGGTAGGGCCACTATTACACAATGAGGGCAGGGAGGAACATGTTGTGGAACTCAGGTGATCCACTTGGACACCTCTTGCCAAATCGTGATGGAAATAGATAAGAGTAGTATCTTGAGCCTGAGAAGGGCATGAGGACAAGGGACTCATTCTCCACAGGAATGAGAATCTGGGTCTTGCCACCAGCTAAGTTACCAAAACTAGTAGCAATGCTAGCTACAAGTGAGGGAATTTTAGAATGGTTAGTGGAGGAGAGACAAATTAAGTATCAGTTTCAGGCCCAAGATCAGTCTCAGCAGCAAGGGGTACAGGAAGCAGAGAATCTGAGTAGCATAAAGGGCAGTCTGGGAGTGCAACTGATAGACAGCCTTCAGGTCCTGTAGGGCTTGTCCCAACGGAAGAAATCCACCTTACCCAAGGTCATGTCCTCCTAGGGGTACCCCATATCCAATGAATGACTGAAGTGAGGATATAAAGGCCTGGCTAATTTGGTCAAATGTGGGATGACTCTGAGACAATTTCAGCTCTGGAGTTCCCCAGGGAGGTGGTTGAAGTTGTCAGGCTCTCATCACAGCTTGACTTCTCTGCCCATCCTTCTTTCTTCCCTTCCCTAATAAATTTCCCAAATACTAGCTCTGTCTCAGAGTCCACTTCCCACAGTACACAAACTGTAAGTATTAGTTACGGAGAATCCTGTTCTTGTAAATTTTCCTCAGTCTGCCAATTTCTTTTGGTAGTTATGTCCATGGGGTCTATAGGTTGCCCGGGCAGAGTTGGCCCCTCACCTCTGTGTCACTATAGCACTGAGTTTATTCCTTTCATTATAGCACTCACCATATCATGTTGCATTATTTATGTCACTGTGTCATTCTTGAAACTAGTGATCTTACCTCACCAACCTTTGTGTTCCTAGTGCCTAGTGCATAATCAGCACTCAAATTGTGGAGGTGAATAGCGATGAATGAAATAAGAAGCCTTAACTTTCAACGAGGCTTTTGTTTCACTCCTTCTTGAAGTTGTAAGCCCTTTATGAAACAAACAGAAAAAGTCTTTATTAGACTATGTTCTACATTTGACTCTGTGTCAAGGAAAGTCATACTGATCACATCAGAATTTATTTTCCCTTTGTGTTAAATATGAGTCAAGTGGTAAATGACTACCAGTAGCAGATAGCAAGAGATTTTCCAACCACGGGTAAAGGGTGAATGAATCCTCTCAACTCTTCTGGCCAATATCCCGGAAGTCAGTCCTTGTCTGCTGACAGAAGCAGCTGTCATTCATTGAGAAGCTGCTATGTACCAGGTACAGAGCTAGACCCATGGGTTGGAGAGAAGAAAGACAGTCCTACCCTAGAAATGCTAATCTAATGAAAAAGACAGATAAGGAAATAAAAAACTTAGACATAGATAAGCCATGTTCCTCCTAAAATACCCATAAAGCATTAGTACCATGATGAGAGTAAAATGTGAAGGATTCTTTGGAATAAAACAATAATAGCCAATAATAACTAGAGTTTCATGGGACACACACACACACACACACACACACACACACACACACACACACACTTCTCTCCATAGGTAAATAGCTAAGGAATCACAAACCTTTATAGCAGAAGACAGTTATAGAAAGGGCAGGTCATTTAATGGGAAAAGAAATTAGGTGATTAGGTGACAATGAAGGGTTTGTCCAGCAAAAGCTCTAGGAAGATTGTATCAGAGGTATACTTGGGGATCGATAGGTGACACCAGAAGATTTGTGTTCTTTCTTTTTTATCTATACTTTGAGGGGGATGAGGATTCAGTGGACAGACAAAGAAAAAGAAATTCATAGTCATTTCTTATAAAATGAGCTATTATCAAAATGGTATTATCCATCAGTGTTTAAATGCATAGGATAAGAAGAATGAAAAGCTTTGTACCAAGATATCAATTAATTACTTGCACCTGGAAAAAGGAACAAATTGTCAGAAAGCTAACTCCTGGAAGACTAGCACAAGAGGCAACATCAAGGAGATAATAAATTTTACACTTTATTAATGTATTGCCTTTTGTCCACAATAAGGATGCCACAGCAGCCCCATCAGTAGGACTTGCTCTTAGAAAAATAATAGTAGATTTGTCCTAAACCAGCTCTACTTTTACTCGTTGGTCAGGAGTGAGAGCAGTGAACAGGTTAAGAATTAACAGGATCTATAGTTAGACATTCAGAGAAGATCACATGATCAGGGGAGAACCCTGTCTAGGCAAGTGTGATATTCAGAGGAATAAATAAGGAAAGATGCCAGAAGATAAGTGGAACATAGTACTGATCGGGGCAAGATGGAATGTCTGGCCATCATCCAGGTGCCTACTACAACACTCTGGGAAAGCTACTATTTTGCTTTGGTCCTAAAGCCTACATGGAACCTTAAGCCTTACAGCTGGGCAGACTGTATGAAACTGCTTCTCCTCTGACCTAAGGTCTACTTTAAAAGCGTACCCTCTCCTCTAGGCCCAGTGCTGAATCTTGATTTTACCAATGCAATAGAGAAATGAGCCAAGGGGAGAGATACTCCTTTAAAATCAACCAGTTAAAAGAACATAGACTAATAACATGAATTAATCTCACAGATATAACAATGAACAGAAGAAGCCAGACACAAAAAGAACATACTGTATGATTCAAGTGATCAAGTTCAAGAACAGTAAAACTAACACGGTGATAAAAGTTAGAATAGTAGTTATCTCCAGGTCCTGGCTGGTGGCGATGTTAGACATTGCCTGGGAAGAGGTTCAAGACCTCTTTCTGGGGTGTGGGAAATGTTCCATACCTTGTTCTGGGTAGGGGTTACCTGGATATATCCAATATGCAAAAATTCATTAAACTGTACATTTAAAATTTGTATACTTTACATATACCACACTCGACAAGTAGAAAAAAATCCACTTATTTTTAATCCCATATCTCTTCCTTCTACCGCCCCCCCATCCGCCCCCACACACACACCCCTCACAAGTAATATAGCCCAAGTGCTTTGGCCAATTTACATCTGAGCTCCTCTTCCTCAGGAAGTAGAGTACAGGGAGGGGCAACCTTACATTTCCCCTAATGGTTATAGGGTGTCAGGTATGCAGCAGCACATAACACAGTCCCAGAAAAGGGGCTGGGTATCGGTAGAACTTCATTTTCTGATATTTGGGAGTGAGGTGGGCAAGTCTGGAACCCTAAAGGAAAGGGGCATCGACAGAGATAAGACTAGGTACTTACAGGGACATGAAAAGTAAGACTAGAGTCCTTTCCTGCTTGAAAGGTACGAGAACAGAAGAGGACCAGAACCAGCAACGATTTTGCCGAATACCATTGAGCTAATAGCACAGGTTCTATGATTCCCCTGGTCTAAGAACAGGATTAGTTCCAGAATCTGCAGTGGTATTAAACTACAGGTAAGGATTGTTGCATGGCCCCATTTTTGTGAAAGGAGCCAGAGCAATCATTAGAAATATCATCTGAGGCCATAGAACCCAGAGAAAACTAGCTCTCATCAAAGGATTCACCCGAAACCTTAGGCCCATTAGCATTGTGTTTTAATCAAGTGTCTTCCAAAGAGGTTACAAGTATTCAAAACAAAATCAATGTTGAACCTTTTCAGGCTGTAAGAATATCAGGATATATTTTATGACTTGCATGAATTTGAGAAAAATATAATGTGTCACTGGGATAGTGTACACAACAGAATGTCAGGATAGACTCTTATTGTAATTAGCAGATTCACGAATATAAGCATGGCTTGTCCAAGAGCAGACATAGATGCTATTGTGATCAGAAGGGCAGAGCAGTGCTCCATGCAGTCATTTAAGGACGACACTACTATCTGAGCTTGCAAAGACAACAACGCTTTCAGAACAGCTGCACTGGAGAGCACACTACTCGTCAGAGAGCAGCACCGAACCCGGTAGTCAAATAGAAATACAGTAATTAAGTTTAGAGATTATTGCAAGCACGCTACTGATCTTAGCCACCAATGCCATTTACTAGAAGCATTTTTTTTTTTTTTTTTTGGTCAAGACAAGAGTACACATTTATAAAGGTGAAAATACTATGACCACAGGCAAAAACTGCTGTTGGATTCCCCTTCCTGAAACATTTCCTCCAGGATGCTGCTCCTCTGCTCACAATTTTTTCCTGGCTTTTCTTTCCCATGTATCAAATATGCATCATTTTGCTTGGCTTTCAAAATACTCTATTATCTGGCCTTACTTATTCCATGTAGCAAAACTTCTTTGTAACTTCTTGCCTGACTCCTGCTTTGGCCAGGTTAGAAAGCCTTTGCTGGTGAAGTTCCCCTTACCTGGACCACCCTCTTGGCTTCCCTCCCACCTACTCCAACTCTGAGCAGGCTTCAGAATCCACTTCTGGATTTTCCTTCTACAGATATGCCACTGATCTTGATTCAGTCAACCGTCAGTGAGCTCATTCTCAAGTCCCGCAGCACTTAGCCCTTCATGTTATAGAAATAGTCTTTTGTTTTTTGTTCTTCTTGGAGACTATTTATTCATTTCCAGTACCTTTGAAGCTCCCATATGACACCTTTCTGATAATATCTTCATCTCTCCCCACCAAGAAGAACCCTATTGTATATTTTTGTGCAAGGTTTTAGAGCATATACTAAGGAATGCAATTGTAAGTTGGAAGGTACACGCATCTTCAACTCTACCAAGTAATTCCAAACTGTTTTATAAAGTGCTCATATTGACTTACATTGACACAAGGGAAGTAGTCTCTGAGACAGAGATTATGAGCAGAAAGTTTATTATGGCATACTCTCGAGATCAGCACCTGTGGAGGAAAAGGAAATGAAGCAGGACTGGACAGAGGGATAAACTGAACTTAGATGTAATCTCAAGGAAAACCTCAGCTCCCTCAACAGGGAGCCCTGAAGTCAAATTATTTCAGGATTGTCCTGGCTGAGGCTAGGCCAGGAGGCCTTTATAACCCTATGCGACCAGTCATTGGATGCAAACTGCCCCCAGGAGAGTGTATAACTTCGGGAAGACAATTCTCTTTATCCAATTTATGACACTTTGTCATAAATCAAGTTTCCAAAATGTGTAGTTTTGTTTCTGAGCTCTCTATTCTGTTCCACTGGTTTGTTTATTCTACCAATACGACACTTGTCATAATCACTTTTCCTGAATTATAGCTATAGATCAATTTTGTGAGAATATTCTTAAAATATTGAGTCTTCCTATCTAAAGAGATAGTTTATCTCTCCAGATATTGAAGTCTTCTTTAATGTCATTCAATAATATTTATAATCATTTCCACATAGAATAGGTCTTGCGTATGTTTCGTTAGCTTTATTCTCAGGTACTTTATACTTTTTGTTGCTATTACGTAAATCGTATTTTCAACAGCTTGTTACTGGTACTTAGAAATACAATGAATTTTGATTTTTATCTAGCAGTCTTAAATCCTTATACTAATGCTAATAATTTTTCTGTAGATTCTTTTTAGTTTTCCAATAATCATATCTATTTTATATTATCAAATCGACAATATGTTTCTGTGATAATTCATTACAATACAAAGATGTCTGAAACAAAGTTAATTATTCCCCTTCTCTCTGCAACATTTCACAGTCTACGTCTCCATCTTCCTGAGTCTGCCAGTGTTAGCTTTCTACACTTTTCTCCTTGTTCAGTCATCACACATGCCAACATGCAGGGGGTTTTGTTAGTTTGCTTTTCCTGAAATAGGACTATAACAAACATATTATTCTGCAACCTGCTTTTTTCACTTGCCTATTATCATGAAGTTCCCTAATTCCATCTGTTTGTATAATATCTTTATACATTTTACATAAATGAGCTCAGATCATACATGCTGACTGGTCTTTTTGTTTGGTTGGTTTGAGCGCCTCACTAAAACTGATTATGGTTAATCACCAGACCAAATGTGAAGATCTTGACTTTTCATCAAAAGATTGCTGAATTAGTTACACATATAAGTTGTAAAATTAAATAAAATATTTAAGATATCGATGTATCTTTTTTTAATGATTCACAGACTTTTTAAAAAATTAACTAACGAGCTATTAGGCACAATTAGAATTGGACACACACTGCTGAGGGACATAGTCTGTTAAACTGTAAAGAAGCGAGCAGACATACGAACAAATAAGAAGTCATGCTCAGCAAAATACTCGTTAGATGTATAAAGATAAAAATCACAATCTGACTTTATTTGTCCTAGGGTAAAACACTCTATCAGGTGACGCCAGTTGTTTCAATTGCACTTTGCCGTGCCACACAGATCATGTCTGTCCAGTGAGATTAAGTGAGAACAGAAACCATTCCAATCAAGCTGCCAATAACTTTCCTGAGATTTTAAAGCTGTAATCTAGTAGTGACTTTATACTAGAACAATAAGAGGGAACTAAACATGACAAAACTTGGTCATTCTTGCTATGTCTCTGCTGTAGAGCATTCTATTTCTATGACAGCATATGAAATCTCAGCATGTCAAAATGCTAGAACACACAGAGCCTTCTGCAGAAGCACATGTGTTATCTGCCAAAAAGATATTAAACAAACCAAATTCATCTGGTGTTTTCTGTAAATAATTCATTATTATTGTCTAGCATCTTATAAGTCTTGACTGTAAAAATAGAATCCTAGGAATGACTTACCCTATTTTTTGTGATTTCGCTGAAAAAAAGAAAATATTGTTTTATTTGTATATTTCATGTTGGCGATGTTTTACTATTATAATTCAATGTTAATATTTTATTTGGTACCATGAAGTTATACTATTTTCCAAACTTAGTGATTTGTTATTTCTCTGAAAGTTAGTAGTATATATATTTTATAATCTTCATTGTCATCATTAACAAGAAATATTAAGTGTGTACCATATAGAAAGCCCTATTGCACAGAGTTTGGAGACGGATACTGGAATATATGGCATGCAGTTTCTGCTATCTGGAAGCTGACTGTCTAGATGAGGAGCTAGGATGTCAATGGATGAAAAAGATAATCACGATATCAGTTTTTTTAAAATTATGAAATACTATGTTCTGGTATTATGCTAAGTGATTTTCATAATTATCATATTCCTTACGATAATCCAATATGATAGGTAGTATGTCTCCATTTTACAAATGAGAAAACTAAACTTAACAGGAACTTCAACTTGACTGTGAAGATTCATTCCTCATTCGATAATGATTGCTTCTTGAGTATTAGATATTATATAATACATAGGAATTCCAAGGAGGGAGAGCTCTACTTAATCTGAGCTTCATAGCTTGGTTGCATTTTAGCAAATAGGGAGAAAGAAGGAGAGCATTCAAAGCAAAGAAAAGGGCACTACCAAAGATTGAAAACATGAAAGCAAATTTGATGAAAACAGCTGGGTTCAAGTGAGTATAAGCAGGAGAAAGAGGTGAAACTCAATATTATCAAAACACATTTCGAAAAGACTGGCAAATGTCGTCTGAGGACAAATTGTTGAGTGCTTTAAGTAGAGCTAAGGAGTTTAAACTTTAGTCCACAGAAAGTGGTAAGTCAAAAATGATTGAACACATATTTAAATCATAATAGTAACATGTGCATTTTAAAAAATTCAAACAATAGAGAAGTATAGAAAGAAGGCAAAAGCTCTCTCTCCCACCACACCATAATTTGACTTCCAGAAATAATCAGTGTTAATAGTTTGGTCACCACTTTCCCACCTTTCAAAATTCATAAAAATATAGATCTACTTCTTAATGTAAGTGGAATTATACATGCTTTTTGGCAATCTGTTTTTCTTTTTTCCACTCAGTAATGTATCATGAACACCTTTGCATGTCAATACATGCTGTGAAGACTTTTGAACAGCCTCAAGCACTCAAGCATTTCAAAGCCTGGATGCACTAAAATGAAAATAATTTGGAAAATATATATTAACATAATAAATGTTGCAATAAATATCTTTATATGATTATCTTTCTACACTTGCCCAATCATTTCTTTAAGTTAAATTTCTAAAAGTGGAATTGCTGGATATAGGCATATTAAAATTTGATACATATTTTCAAATTGTCCTCTGGAAAAATTATATCAAGTTATGCTGTCAAAGCAAGTGTTTGAATGCTTTCTGTACCTTCACTAATACCAGATCTTATCAACAAAGAAGCTTTTTGAGCAAGGATAGGACATGATCATAGCTGTGGTATGTCAGGTAGCTTGCCTATTCTAGATCGTTGTTTTTAATGCATGATTCACTGTCTGTTTAAAGCTGTAAAGCCAACAACTGGATAATTAGGTGCTACGGAAATGAAGATTTCTAATGTATTAGGAAAGTGATGAAACAGAATAAATATCACTTGGCAGAAAATTAATCCAACCATTTTAAGTCAGTGGTTTCTAAACCTTGGTGTAAAGTGAAATCATCTAGGGAACTTTGAAAACTATCAGTGTCTGGATCCCACATCCCAAATTCTCATTTAATTAATCTGAGCCTGAGTATCAACTTTCTTTAAAGCCTTTAATGTAAGCCATAATCAAGAATTTCTGCTTTAAATGTGAAGTTTGAAAGCTCCTGAACTCCATGGCCACTTATTTCATAAAGATGCCTGATGTAGCTTCCTTTTTCTGAGGCTCTCTTGAAAGTATGATATGGGTTCCATATTTGAGGGAGATATCACTAGATTCAACTCAGACTGGATAGTAATAGTCTGAAGGAATTCACATTTCTTTTCTTGGAAAAGACACTGGGTTATATCGAGGGCTTAACTTCATTTCTATACCTTGAACCACAAAAACAAGAAATACAAGTATTTACGGATTTTAGTCAGACACTATGTTAGGCCTCAGGTGAATTAAATAGAGGCCTAGTAAATCTGCAGAAAACAAATAAAATAAACAAACATATTTGTTAGAAAATGCCCTGGAAAATGAAATGTGGAAGTTAAAACAGCTCTGGCCTTGCTGACACACAGAGAAGGCAGGATTTACACAAGGCAATGTTAGTAGAATAATGAATAATCTAGTCCAGTGGAGAATTGTCCTTCTTGTATTTTAACTGTGTGAGATCTAATTTCTCTCATCTTGTTGCTGCATCATCTTCAAACACAGTTATTGTGATTATTGATATTAGAAGGAAAACTTCACCATGTTTTGAAAGATGAATGTCCCCTCACTTTGCTGACCAGGGGAATGAGTCACCCACTTTCCACTGACTTCAGAATATTTTGGTGCTCCATGTCCACCTATCATTGTCAAATAGCAGCTGACTTCTGCCTTTCAGAGATGGAAATCGAGCTCTAAATATTGGTATTCTGAGCTTTGCATTTGCTTGGGTTGATAACTATCTAGGTATTATGAGAAATAGGTTGCTGATCACTAACAACAGAGCATCAAGTCTGGGATTCATGTCCTGACATCTCACAGCAAACAGAATGGCTTTACCCAGTGCTGAGGTGCTAAACCATCTCTCTGGGGTGGGAGTCGTGTGTGAGGGGGCTGATTTGCAGCCTTTGTCAATTTCTGTGGTGTAGATACTCCTATCATGGCTGATTTTAGGCTACTACAGTTTAATAATCAGCACTCAAAATCCTGAATATTTAACCATCAGCTCTCTTTAGCTGGCTCCAGCATGCTACTGGCTCTATCTCACAAAACATCAAGTCTTGGTTGGTTTTTTGGTGGGTAACTGCAGATTAACAGCTAAAATATAGTGTAATTATAAGACTCAAGGTCGTTTTGTTGTCCAAGGTTCAGTCTAAGTGAGCAGCAAAGCCCAACTCACACCTAAACCACAAGTTTTTCAGCATCTATTTTTAAAGACTCTAAGAGTCTAACAATGGGAAAGCTTAGCTATTAGCATTTTAAGAGGGCTATTTATCAAAATATTTATAAGAATTATACTCTAAAACAAAATAATTATTTTGGGCTAAGACCATGGAATGTACTGAAATTTAAAAGATATTTAGTCTAAGAACTAAATCAACTTATCAGCAGTAATGGTCGCATGCTTGACCATACTCCTTTTTTCCTTATGAAGCTCAAATGCTCTTTTAGGAGTGAGCAGCTGTTCCAGATCCCATTTTATCTGACCCAAATATGAGTCATAATCTCTTTGGAAGAAAGGACTTCTCTGTTTTCCTTGTGAAGTCCTATGTTTACCAAGTGGATGGCTTGTGGAGTAGAAAGAGGCACTAGTTGTCCTGGCTCCTATTTGGAAGAGGAATCAGTCTATGTCTTCCTAGGAAATGATCATTTTTCAAATATGTGTTCGTAGGCAATAGTCATTATTTTTATTTAGCACTGGTCCCTTAAACATATCAGAAATGTGTGAGTAAAACATGTCAGTAAATTACTATTTGAAATAATCTCCTGTATATGTTCTCTATACCACCAAATCATAAAAACTGCTTATTATAGTACCATACAAAAATAATATTAATACCTTGCATTCGTAGACAGGTTAAGAGTAATCTGGAGTCTGAACAGTTATTAGTTTGTATCCTCCCTTGTATCCTCGATTTGTAAATTAGTATTCTCATTTGTAGAAACAAAAAGTACTAGTTGCTTCATGGAATTATTGTGAGGATTAAATAAAACAGTATAAATAAAGCATTTAGCATAGGCTTGGCTTTTAGATTCACAATAAATCAAGAAATTATTTTATATTGTTATTCTTTTGATCTTTTGTAAAGTTTTTTAATTACCCCAGTCTCATATGATCTTTTATTGTTGTCATGTGAAATATGTAAGATAAGTAGTATTATAGTCCTTTTAAAGATAAGTAAATGAAGGCTTAGAAAAATTAGAAATTTGCCCAAGATGGAATAGCTGGTAAATGGCAGAGCTGGGATGTGCTTTTCATATAAAATGTTATAGATAATTAACCATGATACTATTCTGCTGAATCAAAATAGGGCTAAATTAATAAATAGCAGTAAAACATATTTTAACTACAATAATGTTTTCATTCATGAGTAAGGTAAATATTGCTAGCTACGGATTATGGAAATACTATTATTTCTTGAAAACAGCTACAAGTTTCTTCTAGCAGTAGCAGCAGCAGAAACTATTTCTAAATATTTCCAGCATGCTAAATACTATGTTAAACATTTTATATGCTCATCTCTTTTGATCCTCAGAACAATTTTCAATGGTGGGTACCATATTCTTTTTACAAATAATCATAATAGCTAATATTTATGACCACTAAGTGTCAGACATTATGCTAAGTATTTTGTAGGCATGATCTCATTTTCATCAGCCCAACAATCTTCTGAGATCTGAAGCCACTATTATTATTATTTTTTATTATTCTAGTCGCTAAAGAAAATAATATATAGACAAATTTGCTGTTAGAATTATAGAGCAGAAAACTTTTTGTTAGACATTATCTCTGTGTAATTATATAATTTACAGGTCTTACCAGGATTGTCTTGCTAGAGCCAGGTCCATTAAAAGTAATCATTGAAGTAGAGACTGGAGAGAAAACAGTCTTTGAGACAAAATTATGTTCGAAGTATGTTTGCACATTCCTTTGATACTAGCCTGCCCTCGGAGTTGTAGAATAAGATGACATACTGTGAAAAACTTGAATTTTGGGGAGTCATTATTTTAGTCAGATCCTATCTAGTTTGCATAAAAATAAATTCAGTTTGGCAACTATACACTGAAGAGTAACTATTTTTAACACCCAATAACACATCATTGCCTTACCAAAGATAAAAACGGTGATGAGGTCAAAGAAGTACATTGTTTCAGAGTGCTATGTTACTATTAATACCACAGTCTCTCTGCAGGAAGTATACACAGACAGCTCACAAAAACAGGAAAGTCACTCAGGAACCTGCTTTAAAACTCCTGGTCTGAACTCATGAGATTGTCCCAAAATCACTAGGAATGAATATCACAAATTAGAAGTCACAGAGAAGAATATTTGTTCATGCTTTAACTCAGGCAATACTGTATTTTCAATCTTATGAAGACTGATCTAAACAGACTAAGGAACAATTTTTTACACCAACACTGTCATTTCACAGACAAAAGAACTAAGATCACAGTTGGATATGATGGACATCTAATGTTTTGCCTGCCCCAAATTCATTTCCCCTTCTGGTAACAGCTCCTTCCCATGGAATTTTCTTTGGTATTCCTCCTTGACTCATGATCTTTTGGTTTGGAGAGGGCTGATCTTACTTCCAGTTCCAGAGGTGGGCATAGACCAGGCATGAACAAATGAGGTTAGAGTAAAGTGTTCACTAACAGGTATGAGACAGAATCTGAATTAATTTAATACAGAGGTTAAAATAAATCCAATATCACACCGTTAATGCCAAAGCTAGGACTATATTCCAAGTCCAACGCTCTCTTCATACTAACATGCCATGTAACATTATAAGTAGTAAGAAAAAATGTTTACTAATTTAAAAAATAGTTGCAGGTTCCATTTCATTTTTAATAAGCAAGACTATCTCAAGGTCTATGCTATTTCTTGTTTATACATTAGGTACCTGGAACATATGCCCACATTTCCTTCTATTTCATTAAAGACAGTAACAATTTATACCAGGGTAAGGAGAGGACATTACCAGATGGCCAATATATAAATCAAATAGACTATGTAATCGGAAGCAGGAGCTGGAGAAGCTGTATTCTTTCTGCCAAAACAGGACTAGGAGTGGATTGTGGTACTGAACATGAACTGCTAATATCAAACATTAGAGTAAAGCTGAAGAAGAGTACTAAAAATATTGCAGTGCCAAAATATAACATGTATAATATCCCTGATGGATTTAAAGTCCACTTAAAAAGCAGATTTTCAATGTTAAACTTAATTGACCAAGAACCATAAGAACTGTGGACTGAAACTAGAAATATTATTAGGGAATAATGCAAAAAGATAATGCTGGAGGTAAAAAAGAAAGAAAACTTGAGATAGATGACAAAAGAAACACTAAAACCTGTTAAAGACAAAAAGTAAAAGCTAAAGGTGACAAAAGCAGGGTTAGAATCCTGAGTGAAGTTTTCAAAAACTATTATCAGAGATAAAACTATTACAATAGTTAGTGTAAGGAGATAGAATCTTCTACCTGAAGATTCAAGAAAAAAACCCTAGACTAGGTATGCTGGATGACCAACATAAAAGAAGCACATTATCTGATCAGGAGAAAATAAAGGGTAAGTGGAAACAGTAAAATGAAGATCTGTAAAAAAGAGACAAAAGGATGACAGATCAAAGTTTCCTACAAGGAAGACTTGTATTTCTAGAAAGCAAAGTAAAAGCTGCCCTGAGTGTACTGGGAAGGAAAAAATAACCAGGGGTAGATGGGACACCAATAGAATTATTTCAAGCCACAGAGACTGAATCTGTTGAAATTCTAACAAGAACATGTTAACAAATAGGGGAAAAAAAACAATAGCCTACAGACTAGAAATATTCAATATACATCCCAATCTTCCAAAAAGGAGATGCCGAGAAGTGCAGTAACGATAGACCATTGCCCTAATTTCCCACACAAGTAAAGTGATACTCAAGATGATGCGGCAAAGGCTTCTACCTTACATGGAGCAAGAAATGTTCAAGCTAGATTCAGAAGAAAGAGACATTGAAGATCTAATTGTGAACATTCATTGTATACTGGAGTGCTCCAAAGAATTTCAGAAGGCTAGTCTGTGTTTTATAGACTACAGCAGCCTTTGACTGTGTGGATAATGAAAAGCTATGAGTTGCTCTGAAAGAAATGGGTATGCCTCAGCACTTGATTGCCCTGGTGTGTAACCTGTTTTGTGGACAGGAAGCCACTGTCGGTATAGAATATGGAGAGACAGAATAGTTTCCTATAGGCAAAGATGTCAGAAAAGGGGTGTGTTTTATCTCCTTATTGTTTAACCTGCACACAGATCATATTATACAAAAAAATGGGCTATACTCAAAGAAAGGGTGAAAATTGGTTGAAGAAATATCAGTAATTTAAGATATGCAGATGACACCATCTTACTGGCAGAAAGTAGCAATGATTTGAAACGACTTCTGATAAAAGTGGAAGAAAGTGCCAAAGCAGAACTGCATTTAAACATCTAGAAGACAAAAATCATTAATGCAGGAGAAACACACACCTTTAACACAGACAATGTAGACAATAAAATTGTTAAAGATTTTGTTTAACTTGGTTCAGTCATTGATTCAAATGGAGACTGCAGCCAAGAAATCAAGAGAAGGCTGAGATTTGGAAGCAATGGAAGAATTAGGAAAGATCATCAAACACAAAGATGTGTCACTGGACTCCAAAGCTAAGATTATCAACACCCTCGTATTCTCAATTACTACACATGAATGTGAAAGCTGAACAGTGAAGAAGGCTAAGAAAAAAACCCGATGCGTTTGAAAATGGTTTCGGAGGAGAACTCTACAGATACCCCGGACTGCCAGACAGATGAATGTGTGGGTCCTGGAGCAAATTAAGCCTAGAACATTGCTGCAAGCAAAAATGACAAAGCCAAAGCTGTCCTATTTCCAGCACATCGTGAGAAGGCAGGGTTCTTTGGAAATGACTATAATGCTGGGGAAAATGGAAGGCAGCAGGAAGAGAAAAACCAAATATGAGATAGATTGACTCCACAAAATAAGTTCCAGACACAAGTCTACAGGAGCTGAGCAGAATTGTTGAGGACAGGACATTGTGGACATCATTCATTCATACAGTCACCAGGAGTTAGAGCTGTCTTGATGGAACATAACACACGCACATAGAGGACAATGATAATTTACCATATATTTAATGCTCCTCTAAGCCCATTTAAAAAATTATCTTATGCCATTAGGATACCACTATATATTTTATCATATTAATGATTGCAGTATGATTTATAGCCAGGTGGAAAAAGGGGGTAGGAAAGAAATGAGAGGGAGTGTCATATTTGTAATGCTTATAGTGGTTGCATTGGAGTGACTAGATTATAAATAATTTCCCCTCATTCCTTTATTTTCCCACTTTTTGGGATAATATTATATTTTTAAAAATAACCAAGTATCTACAGCCATGCCATCCTGAGCAAGCCCGATCTCGTCTGATCTCAGAAGCCAAGCAGGGTTGGGCCTGGTTAGTACTTGGATGGGAAACCACCTAGGAAGACCAGGTGCTGTAGGTGTAAAAAAATAAATAAATAAATAAGGGATTGTAAGCTGACAAGGTTCTTGCAATCTGTGAGGTCAACCAAGGGTTGACTCGCCTAAAATAAATAAATTAATTAATTAAGTAATTTAAAAAAATAAGCAAGTTTATACTTTTCTAAAAAATCTAATTATCCAAAGATCAACTATCTCTAAATTATTCAACCTCTTTATACTCTCTTACAACTCTACCTTGCTGTTTCTATTTTGGCCATTAATTTCCTCCTTTATTCTGCTAGGAAAAAAAGATGTGAGACTCAAACTAGACAATATTCTGCGGAACCCCGGGGCATGATTTTCTTAAGAGCGCCTGTGTGGCTGGATGAGGGCCAGTGCATAAGGCCTCCGAAGCAGGCAGCTAACTGAAATCGGTGAACAATAAGGTTTGGAAATTAGGAAGGTTTAGGTACCTTCTGGAGGTTTAGGAATTACCCAGATCAATTTTAATTAACTATATCAATATGGACTTTCATTACCTCAGGAATCTTGGAGTTAGCATTGCTTAAAATTATATTTGGGTGTCACACCAGGCCTCAAACACGGAATGTCTGAACTGAATTCCTTATTTTCTCCTTTCCAAAATAGTTATACACTCTAAATTCCCATATCTCTTAATTCTTTCTCATGCTTCCTCACTCCCTATATTTGAAAGTCATCAAGAAAACTCCTAATGAGTTTTCTTCACCATTCTTATATTGTTACATCATTAAGTGCTGTTTGGACTAATAGTTTCTCAGCCACCAGTCTTTACCTCCTTCCTTTAATCCTCCCCAGTGATCTTTAAAATCACAAATCCAATCCTGCCACTCTCCACCTCAACTCTACCCCAACCCTAAACCATTTGATGGTTCCTTATTTCCTTCAGGATAATAGCTAAACTTCTCAGTGTGCCATTAAAAGCCTTTCAGGATCTAGTCTCTGGGTATTGTTTTGCATTATCTCTTACCAGCTCCTGTACCTCATTCACATCAAACTACCGCCGAATTGCCTAACCACAGTGTCATAGTCCACTTGGCACAAATAAATTTTAACTCTATATGGAATACCTTGACTCTTCTACCTGGTGTTAATTAATTCACAGTTGTTGACAAAAAAGCTGGTATTGTGTTATACCTTTGGTGTATAACATGAGACTAGTCACGTATGTGCTTTTTATATGCGGTATTTCTGGAGGAACACAAAAGAAACTTATAATATTGGTTGCCTTTGAAAAAGAGAACTGTGGAGCTGAGATGTAAAAATGGGAAAGAGACTTTTCACTCTATACTCTTTTGTGCCTTTGGAATTTTGTTCCTTGTAATCATATCAATAATTTAACTAAAGCTAAAAGTATGTCAACTTTATGATCCAGCAATTCCATTCCTTGGTATATACCCAAGAGAAATGAATGCATATGTCCACTGAAAAACACGTACAAGAATATTTGTAGTAGCTTTTGTCATGACAGACAAAAACTGAAAACAACCCAAATGTCCCTCAAGAAGAGAATGTATATCTAAATTGAAGTATATTTATTTAATGTAATACCACGTACCATTTAAAAAAAAAAAAAACTATGACATAATTCACCAGAGAAATAATTTCCTTTATTTTAGTGTTGCACTAAAGGATCCAACACAAAAGAGTAAATACTGAATGACTCCATTTATTTCAAGTTCAAAAACAGGCAAAATGAATCAATGGCGATAGAAGTCCGAATAGTGATTATTTCAGGCAAGGATGAGGCGAGGCACGTTAGGAGATTGGCATGGGACGATAACCACTAGGAAGGGATAATTCTTGGTTAGGAATGTTCTGTATCTCGAGGTGGATGGTGATTAAATGAGTATATACCACTGTAAAATATACATATGCAATGGGTGTAGTGCATATATAAAAATAATTGAACTTTACACCGAAGATTAGTATATTTTACTGTCTCTATGTTGATAAACCTTTAAGTATTTAAAAAGCATGACAAGTATATATTCCAAATTGAAAAACAGTAGATAAAAAAATTGTTTTAAGATCTCACTCAAATGTCAAATGATTTCTCCCTTTACATGGATAAAAGCCAATGTAACTTCCAAACTAAGAGTCAATAAGGAAAAAGAGCAAAAGGGAAAATACTAAGAATTTCTTTAAGCTACAGAAAAAGTCTGAAGCAACTATTGGTTGTAAGAATGAAATTCTGATTAAACCAGTTGTAAACAAAAACAAAAACAATATTTTCTATCATGACCCTAAAGCCTCAAAGACTGTAATATAATGCTTCTGCCCACCAGAGGCAAAAAGGTTCTTTTACAAATTATTTAAATAACTTTTAGAAATGTTAAGTGAACAAGATGGAACTTAGACTGACATTTTATCAGGGGACACCATAGTTACGGGAGAATTTAGTCTGTGGAAAAGCGGAAGCTAGAAATGGAAGTGACAAGGTCAATACTGAGTAAGGTTTATCGGGTCCATAGAGAGGCAAAACAATGGTGATCTTTGCAGGTAAAAGGACATAAGAACCAGACAGTTAAGAGAAAGAGGAAGAGGAGGAGACAAGGTTGGAGGCTTCCAGAATATTTATGAGTGAATTTAAAAAGGTATGTGAATTTGTAAAATTAGCTGCTTTAGAATGTATCAGATAAGCTCAAGAACAAGAGAAGGGGGGTGGGGGGGAGAGCCACCCACAGTGAAAGCAACATGTGCTGCTTTTCAAAAGGATTCTTTTTCAGTTTAGGAGAGGCAGTAAGGTGCCAACAGGAGGTGTTTAGCTCAGCTCTCCTCACTGCCAACATTTAATGCTTTGAAAATCTAATTTGTCAGTTTCCCCCCCTTAAAAAATTCTCTCTCTCTCTTTTTTTTTTTATTTAAAAAGCAATAGAGCCTCATGTAGAAAATTTGGGAGATACAGACAAATTTAAAGGAGAAATAAAAAATCAGTCAAGAGATAACCACTATTGACCACTGTAGCATTTCGGTGTAGGGCAATTTCTAACAGGCAGAAAGCACCCAAGCAAAAACAGGTTAGAGGCTCTCCTGTCCTGGAAGCCCAGGCAAGTTTATTACTGGAGATTTGCCACTTTTATTTATTGGTGCATTTTCTCTCTACAAGCCCCATGAGGGCAGAGGGTCTGCTATATCCTAGTGCCTGGCACTTGATAGACACTCCAGAATTATTTGTTGCATTAACTATTTTTTTCATATTTACTTACAAAGATTAGCTGCCATTTCTTATTTTTCCCTTCGTACTTAAAAGATTTAAACTCCTTTTCATGTTCTAGTTCATGACTTTTCTTACTAATGAGAACAATCTAGTTATTAAATAAAAATGTCTATTAAAATTAGAAAAATTACAAATGTAAACAAAAGCTTCATGAATCATATTAATATGACATTGTATTTCTTCTGTGATGCCTTGTTGTGCACTCACCCTGAACTGTCACAGAAACAATTTCTTCCATTCCTTATGTTAATTTATTGCCAATATAACTTACCAAATAGAACTTGAAAATTAATTTAGTATCTACAGCATTGCAGCTCATTAAAACAAAACAAAACAAAACAAAACAGAATTTCTTTTTAAATTTGAATTGAGGTACTAAATTTTTTTTTCCAAATTCAGAACTTGCCTTTGAATAGTGAAAAATGATCAAGGAGATTTCATGATGCTTAGAAATCTAGTAAAGGAAATTGAGAACATTGAATATTCTTGTAGTAAAAATTTTGAGGGAGAGCAGATGGAATTACTCAAGCTTGAAATATAGCCAGGATTCTGTAGTCAACATTCCTATTATAGGAATTAAAACAGGACCCTTGGAGTCTTTCATAATCAGAGGTAGCCAGGACCCTTTAACCATTCCAAGCCAACAAAGACCCTAGGGGCAACAACACAGTTATTTTGAAAATACAAAAACAAACAAACAAAAGTAGTGTTTAGCAAAAGGAGGTTTTATTGGCTCACATAACTGGCAAGTCTAGAGGCTGAACTAAGCTGGGCATGGCTGGGTCCAGGGGCTTAAACAATGTCAGGGTTCTCTCTCCCAGTATCCATGTGATCATATCTCAGGAGACCAAATGGTTTTGCTTGGATCATGTACCCTTTGCTGGACCATTAGTAGTGACCAGAGAATAAGATATATGAATTGACAAGGCATGGACAAGGCCTGGGCCACATATGCATCCATATATTGGAGGGAAGTGGGATAAACTTCACCCAAACTAAGTGAAGTAGATTCTCCACAAGGGGCATTCTGTCACTATGCGGGGTGACAAAGAGTATTGGTGACAATGTTGAAATTTACCCAAGCCCTTTGATTATAGAACACAATACTGGCCCCTCAACACACACACATCCCCTGACCCTTTGTGCTCCAGGAAATGGCTCACTGCAAAGAATGTTACCGATGTGACTTAGATAAAACTCATGGTAACCCCTTGTTTACCTATGACAAGACACAAACCCTCTGAATTTCCATTCTTTGTCTCATAAATAATTAGCTGAACTGTTTGTTCCACTGACCAAGGTGAACAAAATGCCCTCTAACTTAACCTGATTAAACTTTAGTCAGGCTTCTCTCCTTCCCCCTAAACGTGAAACTTGGCCTACCTTTGTGTAGAGGCAGACCTCGAAGATGTAACAGTCCAGTTCTAGACCACTGCAATAAAGAAAGCCAGTATTACAATAAAGTGACTCATAATCTTTTCTGGTCGAGGGACTCGCCTTCGATTTGTATAAAATAAAAAGCAACAGCTGCGAAGTGCAATAAGTCGAGGTATAATAAAATGAAGTATGCCTGTTTTACAAGGACCGAAGCATCCTTAACTGATCCTTCTGAGAATCAGCTGACCTCAGGAAAAAATCCTTTCCTGCGTAACTTCCTCATAACGCCACCTATTCATCCTAATCTACCACACCTGGTCCTTTCCATCCTTATCTGCTTGACCTTTGAGATGCTTGCAGATCTATGATCAGAGCACTCTCCCTATTTCAATAGTCCCCACCCCTCACTGCAATAATCTTTCATAATAAAACCTCTTCCTACTTCGGTCTAGATTTGTTTTTTATTTGACACTGGCCAGACAAAACAATAGATATCTAACACGACACTTTATTATCCAGTCTAATGGATCCTAAGAGTATGAAAATCAATTACACCCCTACTTCCCACACTCAGTAGAAACAAAAGCTGGAATCAGGCAGACAAGAGCTCACAATGTCAGCTTCATTGATGGATGAATGGATAAAGAATATGGTATATGCACACACTGGAATATTATTCAGCCTTAAAAAAGGGAACTTTGATACATGCTAAAACATGGATGAAACTTGAGGATATTTGCTAATTGAAATGTGTCCATCACAAAAAGTCAAATATTGTATGATTGCACTTATCTGAGCTAGCTAGAGTTATCAAATTCACAGAAACAGAAAGCAGAATAATGGTTACAGGGGCTGAAGGAAGGGGGAAATAGGGATTCGTTGATTAATGGGTAGAGAGTTTCAGGTGTGCAAGAGTGAAAACTTCTGGAGATTGTTTGCACAACAATGTGAATATAATTATTACTGAATCATATGCTTAGAAATAACTAAGTCAGTAAATTTGATGTGCTTTTTACCTCAAAGAAAAATAATTTTTTTTTTTTTTAAAGAAAGTCAGCCTTATTACTAATAAAGCTGGTTGGAGAATGTGACATAGATTAGTGGTCAAAAGGGTTTACTAATAATCACTTCACTGAATTAAAATAAATTTCTTCAAACTTCAGGCTTTTTCTCAGGACTGGGTGCTACTCTAGTAAGCTTATCACAAGGCAAGTCCTTAAGGATAGGCCACTCGGAAAGAAGGAAGAGCTGAGTGACACATTAGCAGTTCCTTGCCTCGATCTTACCAAAAAAGGTGCTTTTCCTCAAGAAGAGAATGAGCAAGTCGGGGAAGGCTGAGCCCCACAGTTGTCTCTTCTGGGAAGTGAACAGGTTTGAGGAGATGAACATTTACTACTAATTATTCTGTTAAAAGAAAAACATATTAGAATATAGACTAGGAAGGAATATGAAAATGGGAAGTTTTTCATAGTTTTTTTGTTAGGACAACAAGATTTGGAGTCATCTTTCTCTTTTCTTGATTAAAACCATTTTATTGGTATGCTTTTTTAAAAATATAATTTTGCTAATATTGGAAGTACCACATTTATAATAATTTGATACACTCAATTTATTAAGTGGCTAAATTGGGAAAACTAAAAGGAATTATTAATGTAGAGTTCACATTTCATAATTATCTTAACTATTTTCTGGCTTTTTGTCATGTAAGTTTCATTAATACTATCAGTGAAGCTAAACAGTTTCCAAATACTTTTAATTGATATAAATACAAAAACTAGAGGACAATTTTGCACTGTAAAGTAGACCTCTGACTTACACATTTTCATTTGAAAAATAAGACATCCCCTTGGGAGCAAAAAAAATTCAAGGTCAGATACAAGTAGAGTAGATATATTTGGATACACATTTTTTAAAAATGTATAATTCAATTTACTATAGTACTGGAACATCCCTGTTTTTCTAACATCTCTATGGAGAAGGGAAAGCAGATTTCATTTTTCTAGGTTATCAGATGAAAAAAATGGAAACATATTATGTTAAATTATGTGCTTGGGATCATATAGTCAGAGAATGAAACAGCTGAATTTAAAACTCCATTCTTTTCTCTTTGTACTTTCCAAAGAGAGTATGTTTAAAATTCACTTTCTCCCTAATTTCTGGTAAAAAGATTATCGCAAAAAGTTGCACTTATTTGCGGTCTGATTTTTAAAGATAG
Source organism: Pteropus medius (assembly GCF_902729225.1). Taxonomy (NCBI): domain Eukaryota; kingdom Metazoa; phylum Chordata; class Mammalia; order Chiroptera; family Pteropodidae; genus Pteropus; species Pteropus medius. The sequence goes on along the minus strand of NW_024344370.1, from coordinate 11,023,189 downwards.
AAACTTAATCACACTGAATGTAAATTATACCTCAATTAAAAAATTTAAAGAACATAAAACAAGAGTAGAGGAAAAATTCCTCTGAGAGAATTTCAGACAAATAAATGAATACATTCAGAATAGGCTGTGGTGTGACATTGGATAGTGTTGAGTAAAACACTTTGCATTTTTAAAAAAACGATAGATCCTGTTATGTCAAAAAATATATACCCTCTATCAACCCAACACACATTTGGTTTGAATAATTTCTATATCCTTAGAGACGTGCTCTCTCTAAGGAATCATTCCATTTAGGAAATTACTTCCTAGAACTAAAAAATGAAGTGGCCTTATCTATCTCATTTGCTTTGAGGGGAAAATGGTGTGCTTTAGATAAAACATTACAGTGACCAAAATACCTCCCATCTGTCAACTTTATATTCCTCTCTTTTAGTTTCGCGTCATGCACTTTGGATTCATGGGAGTAAGGCAGACAAGAACCTATTTTTACCATTGTTGAAAGCATGCCAATTTGGCAATGAGATGGGACAATGGACTCTCTCATACACGGTAAGAGTATAAATTGGTTCAGCTTCTCTGGAAGGTAATTTGGCAATATACAAGATATTGAAATTTTAAACATGCATATCCTTTGGCCCAGAAATTCAACTTCTGGGAATTTATCCCAGTGAATGAATTGGACAAACACATAAAGATATACATAAAGGGCCTTCGTGAAGCATTGTTTACAATAAGTATAAGTTGGAAACCACCTAAATCTTTATCACTAATGAACTGACTAAATGCATTGTGGTATACCTTTTCAGTGGAATATTTTGTGATGAATTGGAACAATTATATATACAGTCATCCCTTGGTATCCACCAGGGATTAGTTTCAGGATCCCCTGAGAACCCCAAATCCTCAGGAGTTCAAGTCCCTTTACATAAAATAGCATAGTATTTGCATATAACCTATGCATATCCTCCGGTATACTTTAAATCATCTCCAGATTACTTATAACACCTAATACAATGTAAATGTTATATAAATAGTTGTTATACTGTATTGTTGAGAATAATGACAAGAAAAAAAGTCTGCTTGAGATAATCTCGCTAAGCGAAATAAGCCAGACAGAAAAAGTTGAAAATCACATGATATCGCTTATATGTGGGATATAAACCTAAAAGCAACAAATGAACAGGACAAACAAACAGAGAATCATGGACATGGACAATAGACTAGTAGTTACCAGAAGGTAGGGGAGTGGGAGGGGAGGAGAGGTAGATGGAGTAAAATGAGTCAAATACGTGGTGACAGAAAGAAATCTAACTATGGGAGGTGAACGCACAGAGTAAATATATATATACCTTACTGTTAAAATATACAGCTGAAACTTATTGGATTTCGTTAACCAAGGTCACCATAAAAAAAAAAAAGTCTGTACATGTTCAGTACAGACACAACCATCGTAGGTCTAACTATGCAGTATATGTCAGCAACATGTAACATGTTTTTAAAAATTATATATGATCCACACTTGGTTGAATCCACAGGTATGGAAACTTCAGATACAGAGGGTCAACTGTACTTGTGTTTATTCCTAAGGAAAGGTTATAAAATAGCACATATAGTCTGGTTTGTGAAAAGTTTTCTAAATGTATAGGAAAAAGCCCGGAAGGATGTACGGCAAAATAATGTTGTTATCCCTGAGTTGTATGTTTCAAGTGGTTCTTAGCTTTTATGTTTTATGTTATTTATTTTATGTTTTTTTTGAAACTATACCATAAGCATGTGTCACTTATTAAGTCATAAAATATATGTATTCTGGCTTGAAAAAAAATTAAAACATGCCAACTTAAAAAACAATTGTTTCAGGAGAAAATATTTGCAATTCATATATCTGATAAGGGATTAATAACCAGAGTATTTAAAGAACTCTTACAACTCAATAACAAAAACACGAACAACCCAATTAAAAAATGGGCAAGGAACTCGAATATATACTTTTCCAAAGAAGATATGTGAATGGACAATAAGCACATAAAAAGATGCTCAACATCACTACTCATTAGAGAAACACAAATCGAACCTACAACAAAATTCCACTTCACACCCTTTACCATGGCTATTATGAAAAAAACAAAAACAAAACCAGAAAATAAATGTTGGAGAGGATGTGGAGGAACTGGAATCCTGATGCACTGCTGGTGGGAACGCCACTCTGGAGAACAGCATGTTGGTTCCTCAAAAAAGTAAACATAGAATTACTATATGATATAATAATTCCATTCCGATACATACCCCAAAGAACTGAAAGCAGGGCTTTGAATAGATATTTGCACACTAATGTTCAGAGTAGTATTAATTGTAATAGCCAAAAGGTGGAAACTACCCAATGTTCATTGACAAAGTTAATGGATAAACACATTGTGATATATATAAATGTTATTCAGTCTTAAAAAGGAAGGAAATTCTGATACATGCTATAACATGGGTAAAACTTTAGGACATATGCTACGTAAAACAAGCTAGACACAGGAAGACAAATGTTGTACGATTCTACTCATATGACCTATACAGAGAGGTTAACTTCATACAGTAAAATGCTGGTTACCAGGGGCTGGGGGAGGGCGGAATGGGGAGATGCTGTTTAATGGTTATAGTAGTGATGGTTGCATACCAGTGTGAATGTACTTAATGCCACTAAAATGTCTGCTTAAAAATGATTAAAATGGTTAAGTTTATCTTGTGTATTATTTTACCACAGCTAAAAAAAAATCCCACAATTGTTTTTTATATAGAGGTATCTATTGCTATCTGGACTAAGATAAACCTAATTTGTCAGAAAAAATACCTATGGACTTTAGAACACAGAAAATTCATATTTATCTCAATTCATTTCTCTTTCCCATGGCCTGGCCTACATTGGAAGGTATAAGTGACATTAATCCAAATAAATAGGAATTGAGTTAATCCTCTTCATTTCCTTCAATCCAATTAGGTTATTTACATGTGACCCATACTTTCCAGATTATACAGATACCTGAAAGACATGGAGAGATTATGGGGAAATAACAGACAGATGTCTGCTCTAGACAGGTCAGCTCTTTTAGTCCACCCAAAATAGTCTGGCTTGGTAAGTGATTAGAGCTCTTCAGGCTTTCAGAAATAGTCTGGCTCTTACTCAATTCTTATTTTTATCAGGGACTCAACTAGTGGGGGCTACTATTGCTGTGAGCCCAGTCTGTGCCACTCTCTTAAGCATTTTCAACAACATAGGCTAATGGCCTCCAAATAAAACCATGTGATGGTAAGTTTTTGTCCTTTTCAGGGACCCTGTCCCCAGGGTGGGAGCAGTTTTCAACTCCTTTGATGGGAGAACTTTGTTCTGGTGAGGAGCTCTGCGTCCCAACATCCCCTCTGCTGTCATTCTGAATGCCCATGGTGGAACTAAGGTGGACAGACAGTGCCTGGGTTAGGACTGGGGTGAGGGTGGAATGGCACTGACAGCAAGGAGGGCCACAGTGCTACAGATCTGGGCAGGTGCTGGGAGGGCAGGATGAGCTGCAGTCTCTGCTCAATCAGATCTAGACAACTCAGGAATTGTCTGATTCTTTGTAATAAGACCTTTCAACAGCACCCAGATAAGAAATCTACCTTTTAGCAACTTCCATTTTTTGCCAGTTTTCCTTCCACCACCGAGAGAAACAAAAACATTGTCTCACCTCCTCCTTTTCACTACCCAAAGGCCCATTCTTGCTTAATTAAAATCATCTTCTCCTCTAGAAAGAGGAAGGAAGGACGTTCTTCTTATTGTTCTACACATGAGACTCACGCTTTACACTGACCACATTACTACCCACTGCCTATGGAGCTTCAGAGAACCTCAGGCAAACAGGACTTCTGATTGCCTGCTCTGTCTCTCCTTCTTCCTTAGGTGAATGGGCGTATTAAACACTACTTTGATTCTCAAGGCCAAAGCACATAGGCTCACGGGATTTCAGAGCTAAAAGGGTCTTTGAAAAACAACCAGGCTAGTTTTTGATAAAGTTCAAGGATGTCATGTGATCTGGCCAAGAAAATGGCCATTGAGTATAGAAGTCTCCACCATTAAGTCTGGGAACAACAGACCTCTCCCTTTTTGTTGTCACTCCCCCCGCTCCACCCACCACCCCAATCATTGCTCTAAGTATCATCAGGGGAGAAGTGAGGTGAGAAAAAGAATCTTAAATTAGTCACTCTTGTTAGTTGTTCACAACTTGGATGTAAGGTTTATGTAGTGAAGGAAGTTGAAATTCATTACTAAAATGATTTTTTAAAACTTGGTATTTGCTAAGCACTCTTTTATTCTCATAGATATATAAGTTTACAGAAATAGCATATACGGACAGAATGGTTACAAATGAGATAATACAGCAAAACGGCTAGTCAAAAAATAATTAATTTTCTGAAAGTAATCAAAGTCACAAAGTTAGGCATATGCGTGCGTGCATACACACGCACACAGAATATTTTCAGTCTCAGTTTGGGAAAACTGGGTCCTACTTGCTTTTGGAAAATCCCTTATTCTCTATGGCTAATTCATTCATGGTTAACTAGAATCGGTCTTTTTGACCATCATTTACAGTTTATACTATGGGACTTGGAAGTTGGATACTCTGTGGAGGACTGCATAGAGTTGGTAAGGTGGGGAAAGTTTAAGATCTGTCTGTCAAGGTTGGATGGCAAGTTGAACCTGGCTGCCAAAGTTGACTCCAGAAACCTAGCCAGCTGGGACAGGCAGAGCTTCTCATGCAGCATCCAGAGGACACGATCGTTTCCATTCCAGACATGGTGACCAATAGAGCAGGCTAGGCACAGTAGTAGGAAATTTAGATTCACCACTCAGGACTCAAGACTCAAAGGTGAAATGTATGTCACTAAATGCAACATTTAGAGTGATAGAAAGGGGCTTAAGTTTGGGATAATTTGGGTTTAGAGATCAATACAAAGTCCACTCCATCATACTCCGTCATGGGCAGGGAGAGGGAAGAGATGGCAACATAACCATAATCATTCAGGGTTCATCCCTGCAGACACCTTACGTCAAGTTAACAGCGTAAATACTTGGGGACTAATTAGCCCCAGGGGTTATCATCAGGACACTAATAGATGGAAGAATTCACATTCTTTAATCCTTTCAGCACTCCTGCATGCTTTTCATATATATGTGTGCCGCACACACACATGCACATACATATGCACACGCAGAGAGATTTATTGCAAGGAATTGGCTTATATGATTTGGGGCTACGGAGGCAAGTCTGGAACCCACAGGGCAGGCCATGAAAGGGCCTGGGAGGCAGGCTGGAAACTTTCAGGGAGGAGTGGACACTTCAGTCCACAAATAGAATTTCTTCCTTGGAAAAACCTCAGTTCTGTTTTTAGACTTTTCAACCTGATTGGATCAGGTTCACCCAGATTATGAAGGAAAATGTTCTTTCCTTAAAGTCAACAGATTGGAGGTGTTTATTACATCTACAAAATACCTTCACAGTAACACCCAGGTTAGTGTTTGATTGAATAAGTAAGTACTGAATAGCCATTGTAAAGTTGACAAATAAAAATGACCATCGTCTCTGTTAAGTATCAATGAGTATCTGATTTTGGATTTGGAATCTGAGCATCTAAGAGGTACTAACTCTTGTCCTAGGAAATAGGCTGTGGCTTTTTTTTTTTTTTTGCTTTATACCCAGTGGGAGACAAATACATTCTAACCATCTATATGATTCATGTTCCCAAGATCTTAACAAATGTTGGAGACACAGAACCAAAAATGTATTGCATGTCTCAGAGATGTATAAATCTGAAAATAAGTAAGAGTTCTGGTGAAGAGCTCAGTGGTGCCAGTTGTGGAAATCGGGTAGGGTGGAGGTTAATGGAGGTGACATAACCTCATAAAAAGATGATAGACTTTGGAATCAGACACACCTGGGTTTGAATTATACCTGTACTACTCCTGAGACCTTAAGCAAATTGCTAGTTTAAAAAAAAAATCTCTTTAATTACGTACAATTTATATATAGTATAATGCACCCATTTAAGTATATATGTCAATGAGTTTTAACAAATGTATACACCTGTGTAATCATATACCTAATTGAGATATAGAACAAGTTCTTTGTATCCCTTCCCAGTCAATTCCCCCAACTCACCAAGGCAACCACTGACCTGCTGTCTGTCATTATTTATTCATTTACTCGTTTTTTTTTTAAACTAATACTTATTGAGCACCTATTATGTGTCATGCATAGTTCTGGGTGCTGAGATATAGTAGTAAATAAGACAGACAAAAATAGCTTCCACTATGTAGAGGGAACTAAAAGCAAAAAATATATATGAGGAAATATGTGGCAGGTCACATGATAACAACTGGACAAAAATAGGGGAAGTGATCGGGAAGAACCAGAGTGGGGGTGGGGCGTGTGTTGGTCTTTTCAATAGGGCAGTTAGGAATCACATCACTGGTAAAGTGATGCTTAAGCAAATATCTGATGGAAGTGAGGGCACAAGCAATATGGATATTAGGGCAAGAATGTTCCCAGTAGAAAGAACAGCAAATGCAATTGGCCCGTGCTGAGTGTTGCTGGAATGTTTGAAAAACTGCAAAGAATCCAGTGTGGCTGAAGTGAAGGGACAGAGAAGAAAAGCAGAAAAAGATAAGAAAAGTAAAAAGGTCCGGGTAGGAGAAAGCCTTACAGCCACTGTGAAAATTTGGCTTTTAATCTTAGTATAACAGGGAGCCATTACAGGGGGTTGAGAAGAGGTGTGACATCATTTGACATTTTTAAAAGGATCAGTCTGGCTGCTCTGTTGGGAAATGACTGCAGGGGCCAAGTTCAGAATTAATATAAAGTGCCTGGTACATAGTAAATGTTCAATACATTTTAACTATTTGAAGGTTATTGATTTCTTAGTACAGATGAGGTTATGATCTCTTTTTGTTTATTTATTTCTGTATAGTGCAAATTCGGATTCATTCATTCAAGTGTTTGTGGGGTATGACTATACTAGGTGCTAGGGAACAAAAGTTGAGCTGAAAAAGATAAGACTGCGGCAAATTCATAGAAACAGAAAGTAGAATGGTACCAGGAATGGGGAAGGGGAAAATAAAATGTTGTTGTTTAATGGGTACGGAGTTTCAGTTTTGCAAAATGAAAAAGTCTGGAAATCTGTTGCACAACAATATGACTTATATGTTACTGAACCGTACACTTAAAAAATGGTTAAAACGGTAAATTTTGTGTCAGTGTTTTTTTAATGACAATTAAAAAATATTTAATAGCAAAAAAAATAAGACTGTTAGGGGAGATAATAAATTAACAAGAGAGATATTAGGTAGAAACAAGTACTTATAATGAAAAATAATGGTGATGTGCTGTAACTGAAAGGCTATTTTAACTTAAAAAAATTAAGACTAGTGAGAAAAGTAGGTAGGATCCTATTTATGTAAAGATATATTTAGATGTCCGTTTCCTGATTAGACCCTACTCACAAGCAAAATCCCAAGTAATATGAAAAAGTCTTACTTCTTTTATTCCATAAGATGTACACTCAATTATATAGTTTAGTAAATAATGCCATTTTTGTCTTACTAAAATTAGATATGTTCATATATGTATGTAAATAATATACACACATATATATCCTATGTACACATATATGCTTGTGTTTGTATATGTATGTGTCAGTATGTGTACATACCACAGTAAACAGAAATGTCTAGTTGGTTATCCAGTGTCCAGGTAATAAGATGTAATTTGGGGTGACTTTAATGTTTGTACTTTTCTGTATTATTTGGATTATTGAAATAATAAGAATGCAACATTTTCCCTAAAAAAATAAAGTTATTTTGAAAGTTAAATTACTACTTAACAAATACAGTTCTGCCATATAAGTTGATAAATAAGAAGTGCCTGGAACATATCTGGAACACAGTAAGTGCTAAATAAGTGTTGGTTGTTATTATTCTGCTTGTGACTGCGTGACAAGCCCTGCTCTAAGCACTTTACAGTTTTTTTTCCCTTAATCCTTACAGATACTGGAGATACTGAGACACAGACAGATTATGCCAAAGATTGCACAGGTAAGAGACCATATTTTACAGACAAATCTTTTTTAACCCCTTTAACATAAATGGCTATTCAAAATGCCTTGGCCCTGTACTTGTATAAAAACTTATTTCTGAGGATATTCTCAACTGGTACTATAAATGTGTAACTGCTTCATATGAGTTAAACAATTATCTATAAATTCTCATTAGGTTTCTGGAGGTAAATGAGTTAAATAACTGCATTCTAAGACATACATAATTCATATAGTGTACTAAAATTTGTACCTCAAACTCTATAGCAAAATTATTAATAATAGTACTAGCTTGCCCTTGAATAACAATTTATAGTTTATGAAGCACATTCACATACATGGTCTCATCTCCAAAACCAGTGAGTGAAGTAGTAAGGCAGGGCAGACATTAATATCCCTCCCTGCTTACAGCTAAGGAAGCTGAATCACATATGTATGCTTCAGTGAGAATGTCTTTGGCCACAAGTAACAATAACCCAACTCTAACTGGTTTAAACAATATGAAAACATATTGGCTCACTTACTTGGATGCCTAGAGGGTGAAGTGGTCTTTAGGGTTGACATAGTCTAACTGCACTGACTATTTCTCTGTAAGTATCTTGGTTCTGTCCTTCACCAAGTGTTGGCTTCATCTCCAGCCTGATGCAGTTTTGGGTCTCAAAGTTATAAACGAGAATGCCAGAGGAAAAGACCATTTCTTTCTGTAGCTTTATCTTGAAAACTAGGCAATGGTCCTCAGAAGCTTTTAGCAAACTTCTCGCTTATCATTGGCCCAGATTAATTCATATGTCCATTCCTGAATCAGTGATTGGCAAGGGGCATGGAATTGTCCTTAGATAAATCAAGATACCTGTTGAAAATCTGGGCTCTGTTAGGAAGGAGAAAAAAGGGGAATGATAAATACGGGTTGAGCACTAGAACCTGAGAAGGAGCAGTCGGGAGTCTCACCCAACTATTCTAAATTAAGCCCTGGGGCAAGATTATCACTGAGGCCAAGACAGCAGGATTCAGGCTCCCAAACTCTCATACTTTTCATAAAACAATCTCAAATGTTTCATATTTTCATTAGATCAGAATGCTCATTTTCACCTTTTATGGGTACATCCAAGGGGCATTCTTTCTTTCCTTCTTTTTTTAAAAAATCGAATTGGCTCTATTAGGCAATTCATGAATCGGGCAGCATCCCATCTAGCAACTAGAAGGGTGTTCCCCCAAGGGGCATTCTTTTTTTTTTTTTTCCCTCAAGGGGCATTCTTAAACCAAAAGTTTGAATGTGGAAATTCCATGTGACCTGGGTTTTGCAAGACTGAAGTTGGATGAGCTGGTAAAAATTTGCTTTGAAAGTCATATTCTGACAAATTCCTCAGAAGTACAGTATTATTCTTTTTCTTAATTATAAAATATTTCAAGCAACAAAAAACCCCCCACAAAGCTTTAAAAAAACTTAACACTGTTCCCTATTTGCATTGAATTTTTAAAGAAAAAAAGATTGCAGTTATAGTTAAACCCTCAAATATCTCTCCCCAATCCCATTCTCCCTCACCAGTCCTGAATAACGTGTCTGTTTTCATGTGGATGTCTTTATACCTTTAATAGTGTGAATATATCCAGGATATATAGTAATGTTTTGCTCGACATTGTTCTTGAGTGATATCTATATTGATATATGTAGCTTTAGTACACTCATCCTAATTATAGTACAGCCCATTATGCAAATACACACCAAAGCACTATCTACTTTCCTGTCCATGGATTTTTTTTCCCACTCTTTTACAATTCCAAACAAAGTTTTTATGAACATTTTAGTAGATATCTCATGGTACACATGCAGGAGAGTTTGGGGGTACCTACCTTGGAGTAGAATTACTGGATGTGTTCATCTTTAACCTTAATAGATATTGTCAGATTGCTGTCAATCTGATGGCTATAAAATGAAATTGCATTGTTGGTTTCAGAAGTATAATAATTTATTTTTTCCTCTTATATCTCCTATGTATTTGAAACTCTCCAGTTGCTTTAATTTATCCTATTTACCACATTGAAAGAATTTTTTTCCTTTATCATGAAAAATAGTAGTGGCTATTATGAATCTCTTCATCTTGATATAGCTTATTTAAGTTAGCCTTTTTTGTCCTTTGAAATATATTTTATTTATTAGACACAGATAAATGATGAGATAAAATAATAAACATACATTTCTCTCCAACTTGTTAATTGAGATATGGTAATTTTTTTTGATAATTTCTTGCTCACTTGACTAAGTATATAATGTAACATGAATTTTTGTATTTTGTATGGAAAATGGAATATATCCCCTTTTCTTCTCACTGGAAAAATCCCAATTTCAGAAGATTTAAAAATAGCATTGATAACCAGTTAGTTTAATTAGTATTTGACAACCCTGTCTAGCAGAATCCTTGGACTTGCACCTGGAGTTTAGAGATGACAGTACTCAATGATGCCACATTAGCATCTTGTATTTTATTTCATTTTTTAAATTAATTAATTTTTATTAAGGCAACATTGGTTAATAAAATCCAGTATTTCGAGTGTACAATTCAACATTAAGTCATATATATTTTGCATTGTGTGTTTACCGCCCATAGTTAGATTTCTTTCTGTCACCACGTATTTGACCCCTTTTACCTCATCTACCTCTCTCTCTCCCTAATCTATTGCCCATGTCCATGAGTCTCTGTCATGTTTGTTTGTTGCTTTTAGGTTTATATCCCACATATATGTGATATGTGATTTTCAACTTTTTCTGTCTGGCTTATTTCACTCAGCATGATTATCTTAAAGCAGCACTCTATTTTTATACTATGTCTACCTAAGAGATTCAGCTGCACTTGGATACGTTTACAGCAAGCTCCCCAAAGAGTTTCTGTGTATTTGTAGGAAGAAGCCATGTCAGTAAATCAAAATTTACACCCTATTGACCTAGGAAATACAAAGTCAACATGATAAACAAACATGAGATCATATTTCCATTTTGGTTGAAGACAAGGGGAACATTTAATCCTGAGCAGAGTGAGACAGGAGAAAATAAAATGCACGCTGAGACTGTACTGTTTTCTCTTGTAGTTTGCTTTGCAAAATCCCGATGGAAAAGGAATAAACATTTATTTCTCTCGCTTTCCATACTTATGTTTTATGTGTCTTAGTAGCAAAAGAAATATCCAGCCTGAAACCATATTTTCTTTACTCAAAGATTGTCGTGTGAGAATGTGTATGAGTGGGTGGAGGTGCAGGGTGAGCTTTGTGGGCACAAAGAAATATTCAAGATAAAAACCATGATAAAAGTGATAATTTCCAAGAATTAAGACAGTGCCTCTGATGAGGGAGTTATTTATGTTGTTCATGATTTGTCCTCTTTGTTTATTGATTAAGCTGTTTAGAAATGTAACAAACAGTTATCAGATTTTTAAAACAGTTCCTTTTATTGCTTCTTCTAGAGTCTCTAGATGACAGCTAGACTTTTCTGGCATGCACAGTAGAGGTCGACTTTTGGTAATGTTCCATTAAAACATTACTACAAACATTTTTATACATAAGAGGTAATAAGAAAGTTAGGAGTTTTCTTCTAACATATCTTTTATCATTAAAGGTTAATAAGACCTGAAAATGTCTTGGAAGTGGTTATTCTCTTCTACTATTTTTGAAAAATAAAACTTTCTCTACTTATTTGAATTAAAATAATAATTTATTAATCAAGCATATCCTTAAAGTCAAATATTTTCTTCTCTTACATATTAGTTACCTGCCCCCCCCACCCCCCACACCACCCAACTTGATCCTGAAATTGCCCAAGTTCACAGCCATCCAGCACTTCCTGCGTCAAGTTCTTGGCCGTTCATTCTAACATTGACCTCCCAGCATTTACCTTCTAATAGGCACATTTAAACTTAAGCCTCCAAACCAACCTGAGCCATTACCATCTCAAATATCACAAACCTCAATATTCCTTGAGTGGCACTTCTGCCTCACCTTCTCTTGGCTACTAGAGCCCTTCCAGCTGCTAGATCAGTGACCTTAACTTGGAAGAGTCAGTGTGTTCAGGGTGAGAGAAGTATATCCTGGGCACATGATTCATTTTCTAATGTAATGACTTCATTTCTATTATCCCAGAGGAATGCAGCAGGCGTATTGACATTTTGTCTACTGGCACCACGGACAACAGTATGTTGCTGTACTAACACGCCCTAACTGAATTCTGATAGGGTCCTGAGAAATTTATTAGGTAGACAGAGGAACTAATCAGGCCTCTGCAGACTTTAACACAAATATGCACCACCCTTATAAAACAAGTTAGATTTAACTAGGGAAAAGTGAATTTAAAAAATTTAAGCAGGGCTTACCTAGTTTTTTTTCCCACCTTAATCTGAACTTCAGTAGATACAGGTCACCTAGGCAGCAGGCTGGCTATCTTGGAACAAGTTTTTAATCTTACTTAAAATTGGTCGATAAGTTATGAAAGAAGCCAAATCTTTGAGAGCTCTTATGTATCCTGCATAGACATTTTAAAAAGGCATTAGAACATTGGCTGTAATTTCAAATGGGAATGTTGTGACAAAAACCCTCCAAACCCCCATTCCCAAATTAAAAAGCACCTAGAACGCTGTCCATGGCATCACTGGCTACATTTTCTGCCTTAGACTTCCGTTGCGCTTCTACTGGGATTTGGAGAGATTTGCTCAGAATCTTCCATTTATCTAATTAGTCTTCTGGAAGAAAGAAAGATGAAAAGAAGTTATGACAGGAGAGGAAAATGATGCTTTAAATGGCTGGTTAGGCCCCAGGATGCAGTTTGTCTACTAAAGTATCAGTGACATGAAAATAATAAAACAGAAGGATTGAGCTTTACGAATTGGGGGGTTCTGTCTTCATTTAGATAAGGTCACCATTAAGCTTCTTTTAGTTTCCTATCCTTCACCAAAGTAGAATTAGGAAAGGAAATATAAAGTTGGGTCACCTTCCCAAACGGCTTCAGAAAAGTTTTCCTAACTAGGGACCCTCAAGAGGAGAACATACTGGGCTTGATAGATGAAGTGTGAGAATTTCTCTCTTGCCACCTGATCCTAGTTGGAAATTCACTGGCTGTGTTGCTGACTGAACAAAACAGAGGATAATAGCCTCTGGCTAAAGATTTTATAATTGAAGTTGAGACAGAGTGGGCCATGTGCATGTTTAGAACAGTGATTGCATTGTGAATCACAACAGAAGTCCCACTTGTCAGTCACACAAATGTTTAAGACCATAGAAAGGCATTTGATTCAGGACAGGGATGACAAAATGGATCTTTTGGTTTTCCCCACTTTGCCCTGAATACAAAAGGACTGATGACTGCTTTGTTCTGGGATAAAGTCTTATGTTCCTTTTAGGATCTGCTCAATCATTAATAGAGAAAGAAAATGCCTGTCTGGAATCACTCCTACTACTTTTTGAAAGAAATAACCTTTAGTCCTCATCACCCAATGGAGAAAGAAAGCAATATAAATGATATAACGCCAGATTTTTTGCTTTGTTTGCTAATCATCACTTTTCTCATTTATCTTTAGTGACGGCCTCGATGTTCAAACAATGTAGTAAACAGTATTAAGAAACATGGCTTTAATTTGACAATATCTGTGAACATTTAAAATGCTTCTATCCTTTAAACCAGGAATTAACACTTTTAAGAATTAACAGGCAAAAAAAAAATTATTTAACAGATAAACCGAAGATGTGGAAAACAACATATTTACAAAAATAATCTTGGCAGCATTGTTGATAATGTTCAAAAAACTTCATCAACAGAAGATTGATGAAATAAATTACTGTTCACTTGTTTAAAGTACAGTTTCAGACCTTGTCATGAGCCCTGGAACTCTATAAAGTTTTTTCGTCTTTCAGTGATCTGCTTAAGTAGTTGCTATATAAAGAAGTTACAAATAATAGTAAGGGATTGAAGAGTTGGGTACTTTTCTTTCAGTTTTTATTAATAGTAATTGAAAATTATTAACACCGATGGGAGAAAAAGGAATCCTGACTAATTCTCAAAATAGCTCAATGGTCATCATAACAGCCTGTTTTCTAGATTTATAGGATGTACCAATACCTTACTTACCAGGTCAAGAGGAGTCCCACATCATTCTATAATGGCTAGAAGTTTATAACCACTTGATCATAATGCATAAAAATGGTCAGAGTGAATATTTTCATCTCTCGCTTGTGAGTCCTTTAACCATAGGGTCTAAGAAACTCCTGGATATAATGAAGATGTAAGAACACCATTTATTCCCACTGTTGACGTGCTGAAAAGAAAAAAATTACCCATTTTGTTAGAAATAAGACTACGGTGGCAGGTGGCATGGTAACCATAAAATTTTGTGGCACAAAGGTTTAATTGTACAATGGTCAGCCAGTGTGGGGAAAAACGTGAAAGCTTTTTTAAAAAAGGATTTATTGGGATGACATTGGTTAGTACAATTAGGTTTCAAGTGTACAATTCAATAATATGTCATATGTATATTATATTGTGTGTTCACTACCAAAGTTAAATTTCCTTCCATCACCATATATTTGACTCACTTTATCCTTATCTACCTTCCCACCCTTTCTCTCTGGAAACCACTAAACTATTGTCCCTGTCCATGAGTCTGTTTGTTTTGCTCATTTGTTGTAAAAGCTTTTTATACATTCCTTTATCTTATACTTTATCTCAACGTATTATGAACTTATTTGCCTTCCTCACTACATTGTGAGTAACTTGCGTTCAATGTTGTTAGTCATTTTTGTATCCTCAGGCCAAACACAGTGCCTAGATAGATAATGAACACTTTATAATCTTCGAATTGAATCCAAAACCAAAAATTTGAAAACAAATTGTGTAAGACCGTAGTTCTCAAATTTTTCTGATTGGATGTACCAATACTAGGGTCCTCTCCTTGAAAGAAATGCATATATCTGTGTACATAAAAATTTCAATATAATTTCAGGGCAATCATGGACATCTGCTCTCTCTTCCCCTTTCATAGATCTTCTAGGGAACCACACATTCTAGATTAAGAAATTCCTAGGTTTATAAAACATAATCACAGAGAGAAGTAGAGGAATCTTTAGAAACATACCCCATCCGCCACTTTTTCTTTTACAAAAAGCACATTTCTTTCATCTACCTTATATGAACTCTTTCAGTAAACTAGGGAAAAGGGTCCTTCTTGTGGAAGATGTAAAAAGAATTTATCTATGTAGTTTTAGATTCATTTATGAGATATTTTGCAGTTATTGTCGAAAAGTGCTTCTTTATAGCAAAAGGTAATTTTATAGAGGGTATGTTTATTTACCAAATATTTATGGACTAGTCACTATGAGTCAAGGACTGTGGAGGACAGGGGATAGAAACGGTGATTTGAAGAGATCACAATATGATGGAGTGCATGCAAATTAAACTGAGTATTTGAGTTACATTTTTGCCTCTGTGTATATACGATGAAGATGGTGGGTAGAATGGGCAGAGCGCAACTGCAAATTCTATAAAGGAAGAAAATGAACCTTTATTCATTCTATTAGAATTTTTGGCTTTATTTTGGTCATATAAGACTTAACCTTCCGTCCTCAGTTACCAGATTACCCATAAGAAGACTGATAATAACCTCTAGATAAGCTCTGGCTAATCATAGATGAGGAGTAAAGCAATGCTTAAATGATCATGCTTGAACTACATCCTTGCAGTATGAGGGAGCTGCAACTATCTAAATGCCATTTCTAAGATCCAGCATGTAACTGTTTCTTTCACCTGAGTGATGTTTTTCTGATGATCATTATATGTTGCATCTTAAACTTTGGAGGAGACCTCAAATTTGATCTGGTATAAATGTCTATTCAAAGGAGGAATCCCCTTTGGAACACTCCTGGCAGCCACAGGCTTTGTTTGAGTACTCATTAACAGCAGCAGAATGTATTTGTAATCAACAACAGTTATTATAAATGGCTTCCTCATACCGAACTAAAACTTCCTTATATTTTCCAATCATTTTTCTAAGCTTTGGCTTCTGCAACCTGTTCTTTCTCCCACATTATTTAAGAATTTGAAAAGAGCTATCATTTACATTTCTAAATTCATCTTCAGAGTTAAGTTTCCTAATTCTTTTATGCACTTCTCTTGAGAAGTATTTTCAAGGTCATCATCATCCTGTTCTGACTCTTCCAAACACTGTAATACTTGGCCAGTCTGCTTAAAATGTGACACCTAGAATAGAACATGATATTCTAGCTGTGATTGATGTTACCACACCAGATTCCAGAGGCATTATTCTTTGAATATAGATACATCCTTCCTGTTATAAGGCTTTTGTTCTTACCTCCTGTTGCTCACCAGAGGTGTGCTGTACTGTGGGCTTATGTTGAAATTTGGTCAAATGAAACTGCCAGGCCTTGTTTCCTGAGTACCTCTATCAAATCAGGTTTCCTCTCCTTTTACCGTCATGATGGAATGTGTCCAATTCCATCTTAAATTGGTCTTGGGACTGAAATAATTTTAAATCTTAATAATGTCATCATAATTAACCATTCCTGCTCTGTTATCTGTATATTTGACAATTCCTTGAACGGAATTTCTTGTGTCTTCAAAGGACTGGAAATTTCTCTCAGTTTTATATGAACCATTATTCAACTGTCTTAGGTTGTTTCAATAAGTAGGAGTCCATCTGGCCAACAATTATCCAGTCATATCCTCATCTTGGCCACAAAGATGACAATAGAGGTGTTGAATATTTTTTTGGATTCAGCAAACATCGTTCCTTTAAACCAATCTAAGGTTTCTCTGATGACAGATGCTAGAGATATTTTATCAAGGTAGTAAATTTTTAGGTGATCCTCCAGGTGCTATGAAATAAGCACCTAAATGGATGTCAGCTAATGTGAGCAGAAACAAGAGAGACTGTATCATATTCACGTTTTCCTTTTTCTTGTTCATACATATAGGACCAGCTGCATCGGACCTGTATTTTATCAGGAAAGGAAACTATGACATAAATTCGATGAAATAGAAACTCAAGAATGAGAAACTCACTGGAGAAGGGTTTGTGAGAAGTTATGTTCATTATCCCAATTTTTCAAAAAAAAATTTACAAAGCATTTATATTGTTATTGTGAGTATGTTGGAGAAGACTACATCGATCTAGTATTTAGATTTTATAACCTTTATCCTTTGCTTTGATACAGTTGGTACTAGATAATCACTACTTCCTGTGGAAATTTCTCCATTAAAGATGACTGAGAAAATAAACTTTGGATGTTGACTGTTTCAAGGAAAATGGAAGCATGTATGTCTTTTTTGCTTTTATTTTCACCAAATATTCATAAAAGAAGGCATGTTAATTTTGAGGGGCTATCCAGTTTCAGATGGGAGACGCACAACTGTTTTAACATTGTGTTGCGGGGAAAGAAGCCTTGGTCACTGCATCTAGCCAGACAAAATAGGATTTCTCTTTTTAACACTATTTGGGGCAAAGTTAACTATGCCAAATCCAATATGTGTGTTAATATTTTAATGCCATTTCCTTAGAGCATGAAAAATCTTATCCATGACAAAAATTAAAAAAAAATGAAAAATCATCATAAACGATGCAGTTGATCCACTGAAGAGGAAGGATTGCTATATACCTTAATTCAGACACAAAGGTTAAAGGCAAAACAGTGGAAAGTTGTCATTCCATACTAGTTAAGGCAAGTACAAAGTATAAGATCATATCAATTTTTTAAGGAACGATTTTCTCTATTTTGGCCTCTTACACAATGCAGTTTGTCAAGTCTTAAGAGCTAAAGATATCCACCTTTCATCATATTAGGAAGGAAAGATTCTGGTGTGAACAGCCTAGGTGACAACTCTTCAAGATAGTTTTTAGTTATTGAGGTAACAGGCAATGTTTGTATTAGAGAAAAAAAATCTATATTAGGTGGCATAACATCTGAACTTTTCTTTCTATCCACTGTAGCATCTTAAAACTAAACTTGTAGGAATCAGGCCTACTATACATTAACATAAAATGTTTAAGAACTTGCCCTAGTAACATAATAACTCCCCCAAACCAGAAACAGGCCTAAATCTCCTGGATCAAAAACCAAGAGAAATTTTATTATGTGCAGCTCAGTCCATAAGTCTAAGTCTAAAGTGTAGGTTGTCCAATTACAATTTTTAGAGTTATCCACCATTCAGAGTGCCTCACTGACACTCTATGCTCTGATCTGGAAAAAAAAGAACAAGCAGATGGATGGCCACATTTAGAAAGGCTTTAAAAATAAGTCCACAGTTTTTAATTAAGCTAGAGAATATTTTTGGGTATTTGATTTTGTTGCTCTTCTTTAGTATATTTTAAATATTTGACGTGGACCCTAAATAAAAAGAATATCACAGAGCTTTTGCCCTCTTATGTATTTCAGTTTTAACATTAATGTACAAAAGAAATATGAGTACATTTTCATGGATAATAATGCAATTTTATTGTGTGCAGCCTTTTTTCACAGCAAGTATTAGTTTTTCCAGGTGAAATAAGTTAAGATTTAAAAAGATCAAGTTATTGTTCAGGAGACACACTGGGCAACAGAAAAAGCTGAAGAGAGTTTTTGTCTGAAAAACAGAATAGTCTGGAAAAAAAAAAGATATGAGAAAAGTACCACAGGTTGCTAAGACCGAAACAGCTTTGGGGACCAGAGGCGGTGAAGTTGAGTGAGTGTAGGGGAGAGAAGGGCCAGGCAATTGTCTCAGAAGGGAGAGTAGGATTTCTCGTGGATGTTCAGGGTATCTGTTTGACAATAATAATCTTAGAATTTTCTTCTGTATCACTAGAGCTCTTGATTTTTCCTATCTATAATTTTATTATGCAACATAGTATTTTTTTATTTAGCACAAAGTCCATTTGGACTAGAGAACTAGAATTTTGTTCCTGGCCAGCAAAGTCATACCTCAGGTACTCAGTGGGAAACAACTGAAAGGATTATGCAGAGTACATTCAAAGTTTGTTTTTTTCATTAAAAAAAAAGTTTTATTACCCTGTGGTGGTTTTCTTATTGAATAGATTCTTAGAGGAAAAATAAGTACTGCGAGTATACTGGTCTGCTGCAGAATTGGAATTTAGGCCCATATTTAGTTAAGAGAGACCCAAAGGGTCACTTAAAATAAAAATTACCAGACAAAACAGACTACTGAAAAGCCACCTCCTCATGGCCAAGTTGAAGCACACACATAGCACTTGGGAGCAGCTGTCCTAAAATGCTTCTGTACAGCACCCACTCTTCTTCTGGAGTTTCTGAACTCCTATGCTCTGCATCAGCCTCAGCTCTCTAAATAGCCATTTGTGACGTGAACCCACTGCTTTGGATAAGGTGGGCAGTAAAGGAGGCAAAGCCTCCAGCACTTATTAGAAACATGAGAAGAAAAACATTTCCTTAGGATTTGCTTCAATGTTCCAATTGACAAATGTGCCAAAAGACTGACAATCTTGTATGTTGGAGTGGAAAGGAACCTTAATACAAGATCCAAAATTCTCTAATACAAGATACAAAAACTTGCAAAAGTCATCAGGCTAGTTCAGTCAAAACTTATAACCGTTTGAGATTCTCTGACTGGACTTTAGACAGAAAAAACAAACCCAAATAGACAAGCATAATTTAAGTGTGGCACGAAGTTGAGAATCATGGGCCTGGAACACAAAGATAAATGCATTACTGAAGCATATTCCCCTGGCCCTGAGGTATGCAGGCAAAGAGGTCACACTTTACTGTGAGACAAGATGTCAAAGTGGGTGCAGGGTTCCCAGAAAATATTTACCAGAGATGTGGTGATTCATTTATGTCCAGAAATCCCAAGTATATAAGATATAAGAAGGACCAAATTATATAATGTATGTGAATCAATTAAAAAATTCTGAGCCCGCTTATATTATATTATCTAGATTACAAGAGTAAAAAATCAAATTACGTTCATATGAAACTTTTATAAAAAGAAATCCAATCTATTTTTATGAAATTTTATAGTACAATTATTTTTGAATGGATCTTTTCTTAGGTCACAGTATTTATAATTCCATTTACATCTGTA
Organism: Pteropus medius; assembly: GCF_902729225.1. Classification (NCBI taxonomy): domain Eukaryota; kingdom Metazoa; phylum Chordata; class Mammalia; order Chiroptera; family Pteropodidae; genus Pteropus; species Pteropus medius. The sequence goes on along the minus strand of NW_024344370.1, from coordinate 11,003,004 downwards.
TAATTTTTCAAATCAAAAAACAAAAGGCAGTCAATAGAAATCGAAATTTTCATTTGCAAAACTCCCTTCAGTTTCCAGGCCAGTGACACACGGCGATGTCGATTTGTCCTCCAGACATGGACAGCTACCAAAGAGCCCAGTTTACGAAGCATGCAGGCCTCTGCTCATTAGGAACGCTTTTTGGTTTGGCTCACGTTTCAAGAAATTCTGGAGCATGTCCATGCCGTCCAGAGATCCCCCAGGTTTCAGGATTAAGTTTCTGTATTTCATTCCAACCTAATAAAATAAAACATCATGCCTAATAATTCACAGTTATAGCAATTTTCCAGATCTCTAGATGCAAAAGAGAAAAGGATAGGGGTGAAGAAAAGGGGAACCTAGCTCTACTCTGTCTGGATGTTCGCTTACGCTGGGACTGCAGCTCTGCAGTATTTATTTACGTTGGTAGCTAAAAGATCTGGAACTTATACCTCACCTTCTACACTTCCCTTTATTTCTGTGTTGTCTCCTTTGATTCTGAGCAGTGAATAGAGAAGGTGAACAAATAGACAAAAAATAGCCAAATGGTATGCATGACAGTTTCCTATTTATTACCCCTTCTGAAATGCGATTTCAAAAGGGTTAGCAAAGCAAGTGTTCAAGCAGGCTACAAGCAGGGATTCCGTGTACCTGGAAACAGTGATGCAGCTACTTCCAAAGTGGCTTCTGATCTGTTTTTATGAGGGGCTCAAAAAAACCCCCTATTATTTATGGGGGTTCAGGGATAGGACAATAGCTCATGTCTCATGGTGTAGGATAAGATATTTCTGTGGGTCCAGTGCTGGGAATGAGGACCTTTGTAAAGTGTTCTTTGTGGACCAGATCTGTAATTTTAAAACATATCATAGTTCTTCTGCCTTTATTTACATAAACACATGAGCAGATAAAGTGGGGGAAAAAAAGAACTGTAATTTGGTATCAACGTCGTTAAATATTTTTACTTCTTTTTCACCATTCTTTTAGGGTAGCAAGGCAAGACAATTCAATGAAGCATAATTCTAAATATTCACATAAAATGAGTAGGTCACAGAGAAATATTCTTAAGTTTATATCCATTATATCATTTAATTAATATGACTAAAGAGTCTTTTTGTGTACAAGAAAGCTAGAGAATTTCCAGAGAGAAAAGTAATCTAACTTTTGACTCATAATAATGATTCTGCTTGGTACAACTATCAGAGGTAAGTCTAGTCAAACTGTTAAGGAAAATAAAATGTGGATGAATGAAATCTACCTACCAAGTTACATAAAAACTATTTAATGTCTTACAGGGTCATAAAATCAAAACTTTTGGGGTTGTCTTTTGATTATAAACAGAAATTATCCACAACTTATTAATCATCTACAGTCTAACATCCAGCTTTACAGTCTGGGCCCTAATCAGGAATAAATCAAGCTACCTTCCCATAAACTCCAGGACAACACTGACCAATAGTAATATAATGTGAGCCACATATATCACTTGAAATTTTCTTATAATCGCATTTTAAAAACTAGAAAAAAAGGTGAAATTCATTTAAATATTTTATTTAAGCCAGTATATCTATAATATTATTTCCACATGTATCAATATAAACAACTTTTGGGATTTATTTTTTGTTGCAAGCCTCAAAATCTAGCGTGTTTTTTACATTTACAGCACATCTCAACTCTTCAGTTACACTAGCCACATTTCGAGTGCTCAAGGAAAGACTGTACTCTCTGGGTATAGCAGCATAGAAAGAACTTAGAAAATGTGAGTTAAATTTATTTACAGAGTCATAAAAATATTTTAATCCTTTTATTATGAAGAACATTTAAATATATACTAATAGCAGTGAAAATAGTATAATGAACCCTCATGAACCATTCATCCAAACTCAATAATTATATGTATCTGCAGAAATTCTTAATGCTCACAATCTGAGAATTTTTTATTTATTAAAAAGAATTTCATTTCACAAATATAGGAACATTCATGAAAATCTAAATAAAATAAAAAATAAATCACCCCAAATGCTGACATTTGACAAACTAATCTCATCTGGTCCAGAGAACTGTACTTTGAGGTAGTAAAGAAAAGCAAGCCTATGAGGAGCTGGCTGCACGGTGTTATGAAGAGCCAGTTCAGGCCTATTCTGAACGGTAAAGTCATTGCAGGGCAGGGCACTGTTTAGTCTGACAATATGTGGCTCAGTACAGCTCTAGTCCTGCCCTGCTCAGAGCTCCAAACAAGTTGATTCAATTTCCTGAATTATAGAGCAATGGTCTTTTAATAGTTTCATTTCCTTTGCAGTGAAGTTTTGAGAAGAGTTTAAGAGTCATTTTGGTAACAGGATCTTGTGTTTCTTTAAAAAAAAAAAGTTAAGTGAATTTCTGTGTTCTAGGAAGGTACTAGGCTCTGTGGGTGAGAGAACATGGCCTGGGAGACACACACCACAGGTGAAAAGAGTCTTTGCCATACGTTGTTCTACTTTGTTTATGTAGTAAAGAAACTTTAACTGTGAGGAAAGCAGGAATAGAAGCTCTAAGACAATTACTAAAATTTTCATGCTAAAAAAATTCATCAGGACGATCTGAGGGTAGGAAGCTCCTGTTACCTATTCTATGAAGGAAAATCACCAATAGGCACTTCTCTGGTTTTCCAGCATGGAAAATTGGAGTGTATCTTTTAGCAACGGTGTAAGTCTTCTCTAAAGCAAAATCAGGAGTTTATTATTAGAGTCAAGCCCAGGTTTGCAGCTTGGCTTCATCCTCATTATTTGACCTTGGGCCTTGGCTCCTTACCTGTAGAATGGGAATAGGCCTAACTCACTCAGTTTATGGATGATTTCAGCACATTGCTCACTCCCTACTATAACACCTGGCATACATATAGTGGTATTCAATAAACCTTAGTAGTCATCTATCCCTCCTTTCATTTTCTTTCCTCTCCCACTGCACCTAAGTTCAGTTTCTCCTACACAGTTCAGGTAAACAAATGGGTTCCTGGTCTGGTATTTCTTTAAAATTAGTCCTGTCTCCTAATAAAGCTAAAAAGAAGCACAAGAGACTTCCTCTCCACTATAAGTATGAAATAGAACGTATAATTCAGTAGGAATATTAAGCAGAAGAGACTTAGATAACATGAGAAGATGTTCATTTTATCTAAGATGAGTACCCTTTATTTGAGGTGATATTTTAAGGCCGATCATAACTATCTGAATGAAGGATGTCCATCACCTATCAGTAACAAGAACATATAAATGGGAAACGGACTGGGTCTCCCACTATCTCTGGCATCTCTGAAGCAGCACAGACAAACTCCCATTGCCTTCCAATCCCCTCTCCCTCCTTCTCATTGTGATTGACTCTGGAGAATGGAGCCAGAGCTATCTCTTTCTTATACTGAGTAACAGACATCAGGGGAGAGAGCATCCACTCAGGGACAGGGGATGATGATCAGGCACCTAGCAGGTTCATCAGCCTGCATTCAAAGTGGACTTTGAAACCTTTCCTTCCACAGCCCATCTGTAAACTCCTTTCCAACAACACACCCTTTGTTTTCTATGAGGGTGGGGAAATCGTAGGTGGATACAGAATACCTTTGACAACAACAAAGGAGAAAGAGAGTGAAAGAGGGGTGCTGGTAGTCAGGGAGATGAAAACAAGAACAGTGGTAGGAATCTTTGCTTAATTAGAAGAGGCCCTCTGGAAACCTTAAACAAAGCTTCGATTTGTTAGGACAGAGAGATAAATCTTTACTTAAGTGGACGGAAGAGATAAGGAGAAAAAAGGTACCCTGAGTAGTAGTACACTCTGGAGGGCAGAGAAATGGAAAAAGATGGGAGAAACTACTGGTTAAGTCCAAAGAGATGCTCATTTGTAACAGTAATGATTAAATGTTTGTCCTCTGCTTCAGATCTGAAGCAGAGGACAAACACGAAGATGAATAAAATAGTTCCTATTACAAGGGCCTTATGATCTAAGAGGTGAGATAAGAAAATAGACAGTTAACAAGGCAGATTATTAGGACTCTAAGAGAAACACAAAGAAGGGATATAAGAACACAAAGGAAGAAAAACTGCTTTCAGCTGGTTGGGATTCAAGGCTCAGAAGGGCTGGCCTTGTAAATATTCAAGAAGTAGGCTGGAAGTCACTTTTATTTCCTTCCTTTGTCCTTTAAATCAGGCAAAATCTAAGTCTGTTAGAAAAGGTTGAAGTGTAAGAAAAATCAGCTTTGGGGTAGGAGATCAAGAGAGCTGGAGCAGAAGTTAATCCATTTGTAAAGCCGGTCAGGAGAGGAAATTTCATATTCTCCCTTAGCAACACATTATAGCAACACATTAGAGCAAGAATTGGGCCTAGGAGTCTGAAAGCACTGGAATACTCAGCTTTATACTACACATTCTCTGCCAGCTAATTTTTTTCATGTTTAACCAAGATTCTTCATATTTCTGTGTCTGTTATTGCATGTGAGATCTAGCATGTAAGATTCCCTATGGTACTATACATTAAAATAGAATATTTACATGCTTTATCTTGACTTTCTCAGTATTCCCTTCAGCAGTGATACTTACTAGGTTGTATTTCGTCTTCATTGATTGAAAAAACAAAGCTTTTGCAAGAGAAGGAAGATAGCGCTAGCTTAACAATATAATTGCCTTTTAATCCACAATGTCTATTACCTCGTAGGAACATTTTCCCACAATGGAGTTGCCTAATAAAAAGAAATGGCCCAAGTTAAATGCCCCCAGTTTTTCAACCCTATGATTAGCTGCTGGATTTTGAAACTGGATTTGGTGATGTTAAAGATATCCTTAAAGAAGTCTTAGAGCTTGCTGGAAAGTATTTATCCCAAGCAGTTCCTTTCCGCAGTTATTTATAAGAGATCAGTTGGAGAAGTAAAAGATACGTCTGATAATGAGACTTTTCCATATTCCACTAAAAACCAAGACTTTAGATAATATTTAATAAACGAATTAAACATTTAAGGTGTTATATCTACTTACCATGAAGAATTTTAAAAATTACAGATAAAACTGGAGGTAGCAAACTTTTAGGAAAGTGGCCAGTTCTAACATGTTGATAGAAGTCCTCAAAACAGAATGGAAAAAATGGTACCATAAAATATTCCACTGCTACCATCCGCTACTCAGAAGACTACAGATTTATATTTGATCCTTCCTATTATTGTTTTCCCAGAGAGTAGAGCACTTTCTACAGTTCTGCTTGCTAAGAACAATAATGGTTCTCAGAGCAGACTCTGGGCTTTGCAAGATGGCAAGAGGTCACAGAGAGAAGGTCTGGAGAGGTTCTTTCACTGATGCCAATGACGAAGACCAATAATGTCAACAATACAATTTCAGCCCCTAGCCTCTCCAGAGCTTGGGGACTAAGAATAGGAGGCACCACCAAAGGCCATCCCGCTATCCTTGCAAAATGATCCAAATTATAGACTAGGGAGGGTGAGGGCCTTGAAACAGTAAAGTCTGCATGATATATTATAATTGCTATGATTCCCTTAACTTCAGATCAGTATTTGATCTGAAGCCATAAAAATTCTTTCTCTTCATCACAACATAAAAATTCTTTTTCTTTATGCCATAAAACTTTATACCATAAAAATTCTTTCTCTTCATCATAGTTGTGATAATGACTTGTTTTTTGTAGAGTAAGATTGTTATTCCAAAGTATTGATTTTTAGTAAGTGGATTTTTGAATTTTATAAATCAGGTATTATTATAGTGAAAACATATATAAACAAACAAACAAAAAACATACACCATAGGAGGGAATAAAGTGGCTGTTTCAAAAGTTGTTCTGGTATCTGCCATAAAAGAGTGTGAGGGTGGGGTGCAAAGGAAATTTCCTTGGCCACTGGAGCCACACTCATTATTGTTGTGCCAGCAGGGGAGCAATAAATGACATGATATCCCACAGTATTTGATAGAAAAGAAAAAAGAATGGATTAAAGCCAGCTTCATGGCATAAGACATGTAATAATATATAGCACTATTGGATCTAGAATTTTAGCAAAACTGAAGTGTTCTTTTGTTTTGTTTTTTAACACCTACAGCCCCTGGTCTTCCTAGGTGGTCTCCTATCCAAGTACTAACCAGGCCCAACTCTGCTTAGCTTCTGAGATCAGAAGGGATTGGGTGTGTTCAGGGTGGCCCGGCTGTAGACAAAACTGAAGTGTTTTTAACATTACAAGTAAACAAGTCCAAGTTGTTGGTAGTCTTGCTTTCTCCAAGTTCGACCCAACCCCTTTGTTTAAATTAAGAGTAACCTGGCTACCTCCCAAGCTGTGAAGCTTGAGAATAGGAGGAAGTACATAGAAACATAAAGGCAAGATTGCTTCTGCTGGACTTGCAAGTTCCTTGAGATCCACTGGGATCAGTGTTTTGTGCTTTGGCTGTTACCTTGACAGCTGGAAGAGGAGATGAATAAGGAAGCTTAATCGAAAGAGGTATTGTAGCGCTTATGCCAGGAAGCTTTCCCAACTCATAAGAGCCAGGAAGAAGTCAGAGTTGTGCCTTTATATATCTAGACCTTGTGCTTCTTTAAACGTTGTTTTCTAATTTCTATAATAATCCGTATTCTATGTAAAAATAAGAAAAAGCTCCAAAAAAGTACACGAAAATATTTAATCACTCATATATTTACTACCCGAAGATAACAACTGACAACATTTTGATATACTTTTTTCATAAACATATGTTTTAAAATAAAAATTTGCTTCCTATGATATAAAAAATTTTATAATCTCATTTTGTTCACTTTGTATAATAGCTATATTAAACATTTCAGACATAAGAAAAGCTTATTGAAGCCTTTCCTCCAAGTCAGAGTCCACTCTTCTATTCACAGGATGGAAAGATCACTTTTGGTTTGGATGATTTGGAAGATTTCATAAATAAGTGGCCATTTGAGTAGAGCTTTTAAGCACTGTAGGATTTTTGAGAGGCATAGACCATGAAGGTATACATTTTAGGTGGAAGAAATAGAATAAATAAATTTGTGAAGGTGGAAAGACCTGCCAGAACACAGAAATTTGGCTGGCTTGCAGGGAGTGCTGGGAGGAAAGGAAGGGATCTTATTGCTAACCTCAGGGCTGTGAGCAAAGACGGGAATAACAAGAAGTGAAAAGTAAAAAAAAAAAAAAAGGTAGACAAGGGCCTTTGGAAGTTGGCAATTGGGTCATCAATGGTAATTTTGGAGCGAGGAAAACTTTCCAGTTCAGACAATGGAGGCAAAAGCCAGGAAAGAGAGGTTTGCGAAGATTGTTTGTTACACTAAGAAATCAGGCTGTGAAAGGAAGAACACCTGAGTAGTGGCACTGAGGTTACTGGAGTCAATGGCAATGACCCATTTTTTCCCATGATGGCAATCCAGGAAGGCCTGGTATTAGAGACATCTCTTCTGAGACAGGAGGAAGGAAGATAAGCATTGATGTATAGAAAGGATAAGAAAGACAAAAGTACTTGCTCTCGATGATCTTAATTTTCCTAGTAGAGAGGAGAGATCATCTGTTCAGAGAAGAGAGAAGTGGTGATGACTGGGGGGAACTAACGAGGGAAGTGGAGCATGACTGCACAGTAGCACTGGGTGTCCAGTTCAGGTTGGACAGCATGACTTTGTAGTTGGGCATGTTAACGGAGTCATATCATTGCCCACAGAACACTCTGAATCCCAAGGGCACCATCTCTACATTATATGGTGGAGGAATCCAGGGCTGGACACTGGCTGAAGGTCATGCAGAAGTCAGGATATCATAAGAACAGTGGTTGACCATTATAAATGACTTGGCCAGAGAATGGAAGGAGGCTTAAAGGGACCTAATAGCCTGGGTAGAGTGAGATGGAAGATGGAATGATAGAATGTGGGTATCCTGGAGGTGTTTTGTTTTGTTTTGATTTTTTCGTGGTTGGGGGGAGGGATGGTAGTTTAAATTACATCAATGTATTTAAATATTTATGTATAAGGCACTATGCAATCCAAAAACATAAAGTTGGAGAAACAAATCAGTTGGTTGAAATAAGCACAGAGAGTCTGATTTTGATAATTTGTTCTTCTAATTTCTGAGTCAAACAGAATGAAAAACACACTGCAAAATGTATCAGCCCTAGAAACAATCTGACAGCTGAGTCTTCAACAAGAGTAGAGACTGGGGGACTGTAACTCAGGAAGATTTGGCTGGCAGCCACCTGGCAGTCAGTTCGCTGTACACGGAAAGGAATGGCTCAGGTTAATGAAGCAGCTTAAATTACTTAAAGGCATTTAGGTTACAAACTATGCAGTAGGTGGGGTATGCCAGCCACAGAAAAAGGGTGCCTCCCACAGAAAATGTATAAGGAAAGCGTGTAGAGATAATCAAAACACAAACAATTTATATTAGGAAGGAGCTTAGCTTGCTTTCTCAATATTCTATAAAACTAAAACACTGTATGGCACATGTCAAAACTAGCAGCTCTAAATGCTCAAATGCATAAACAAAGCTTTGAATTTGAATTATGCAATATATTGGAATGTTAATAAGCAAGAAAATGCAGTAGGTTTTTTTTTAACTTGTAGAATTAATCACTTGTACACTGTAACTTGATGTGTAATGATTTAAGAAGATGCAAGACTTTAAAGTTAAAAGCTGTTACCAAATCTCTTACTCTAAATCTAGGTGTAATAAATAGGAGTTAAAGGGTAGGGAAGAACTACAAAATTAACAAAAGGTGAAAAAAAAATACAATACCTCTGGATTCATTATCCCTTCCTTTTTAAAACAGCTGTAAAACATGTCCATGGAAAATACTTCACTCCAAAGATATCCATAATATTGGCCATCATATCCCCCTGCCAAATGTCCAAAAGTAGCCGGCATATTTGTGCCTTTAAAGAAAGATACATGTCAATCAATGGGATGGCAAAAGTTAATTACCAGATTATCAGCTAGCTAAGGTTTCCTCATGGGGAGTCCTGTTGTGGGAGGGGTAATAGGATTTCACCTGTACTACCCGCTGGGCTTCCATGTGCCCTTGGTCAGAATGTTTACAAACTTCTCTCTGGTGATGGCTCAACCTCAGAGCTGGTTTCGGCCCTGAGTTCTGGAATGCCTAACAGCTTCAGAGGCTTTGTCCACACCCATCAGATACCTCAGTGTTTCAGAATCCCTCAGTCCTTTCTTCTCCCTTAGACATATGTGCCTTACAAATACTCTACTATTAAGCCTATTCTTTGTCACACATCTCTATCTAAATGTGTCAGAATGGCACTTATTTTATGTTTATAATTACTTAAAAAGAACTCTTGACTTGAAAAGAGAAGGTTTACCGATTCGATCTACCTCTAGGGCTATTTTAAAAAGGATTTTGTCAAAGTGGGCCTAGGATAAAGTTGCTGTAGGGTCTACTAGAAACAGATCACAAAAGGAAGTGAAGAGCCTACATGGACTCCATTGACAATTCTGACATTTACTGTCTATAAATGTGACTGATTTATTTAAATAACAACTTCGGTGAAAAAAAAAGTCACCTTACCAACTACACGTACTTACAATGACATGCTGGCTTCAAATATATAAATATAAATGTAAACACACATGTGTGTGAAGCTATCCACACACCCACATCTCATAACCATCAGGTTAGAAACTGCTAAGTCAAAATGCCTTAATAGATCTCGGAATCAGAATCAGAAACAAGGCAGAAGTTTGTGCTTCTCTCTAAAATTGCCCCTTCTGCCAATTTCTTACTGAAATCATTGGCAAGTTGTGGTGCATATAGGGAGGGAGGAGCCAGGCAGGCGCTGCCAAATGCAAATGGCTTTCTCTCCTCTGGGGTGGAGGCCAATTGCTCACGCCTGATTACACTAAAATGCTGCAAAGCTGGAGCCACCTTTCCTTCAAGCACATTTGGACAGGATAACTCATATGGACAGACTACACTTATCTGAAAGTCATGGCCTGATTACACAAATCAGAAACAAAATTCATTAGGTAATCTGCCTGACAAACTCTTACCTTCCCTGGCAGTGTGAGTATACCCCGTGCTTCAAAGGAAAAATGAACTCAAGTCACAGTATTTACATACCTGGAGTAGCTTCAACGCCTAAAATTTCTGTGCAATATTTGGCATATTCACTTGCAGCATCCAGTGACGTGTTGGTATGGAGAGACTGATCAACTTTGCTCAAAACAATCTGGCGTAAAGTCAGAAGACCTAATAACATAAGAATGTTTGAGCATGTCTTGTAGAAGAGAACTGTGTGTTCTGATATCACAAGATCATAGATTTCAAAATTGAGCCCTGTAGTACTCATTACAAAAATGGGAACAAGACATCTCCTTTAAGATTTAAAAGGAGTTGTATTTTTTTCTTGGACATAATCCCAGGGTTCGGTATTCTAAATATTTAGCGGTCTTCTTATGTTAGCACTTTTGGGGTACTATCATCGTTAAAGAGGACACAGTTCTATAGAAGAAGATGCCCATAATTCTCTATTAAGTAGTTCTAATTTATTTTCCTTTTCTAAAATTACAAGACATACCTGTGTTGACCAGTCTAGAAGCAACAAGTTTTTCAAGCAGATCATCCATAATAGGTCTTCCATCTTTATAATGTTTTGATAGTCTTCGGAGGGAATCAATGTCCCACACCCAATTTTCAAGCATTTGTGATGGCACCTCTACAAAGTCAGTTTCCACATTTGTTCCACTGAATCGTGCAAAATCAGTCTAGAAAGTAAACATAGAGGTCCTTTTTAAAAACACCAAATGAAAACCAAATATGTGATGAATTATAATTAAGATTCTCTAAAACTTAATTCATAATCAGAGTCAACTGCTCCTTTGAAGGGTTAGAAAACCTGAAATTTAAATAAAAATAAAATATAGTAGCCAAGAAGCATGCAAATAACCACCAAATAGTCTACATTAAAGTAATATTCTATTCTTTTGAATCATAATCAAAGATGGAATAATTATCCAAAAATCATAACTTTAAAAAAAACAGCCTAAGCTGCTTTTTCCACTGATTTCTAAGATGATTTTTCTCGATTACTTAATTACCATCAAAATCAATTAAAGAGTTAAATTACAACAGTACAGACAGATACCCTTTGCGAGTGTGCCTATTTCATATTCTAAACTTTAAATGAGTGGGTCTCAGAGAACCGTCTTTGTAGAAAGCCTGAGTTGTGCCTGACACATTGGTAGATGTTTCCTTAAAATAAGAAGCCATTTCAGTGGGAGTTAGGGTTGTATATTATTTGGCAAGTAGGGTGAGATAAATGTAGCTAAAGGAAAAAAGAAAGAAAGAACATACACAGAGTTAAAGCACTCCTCTGTGAACAAAAAGGGGGTGCTGTCATAAAGCAGTGATCAAAAGTAACCTCACAGGGTAATCCGATCAGAAATTCCTAACTGGGCGGGTCATAGTGGGTAGTCACGCCTCAGGCCTATAACTTCCCTAGTAAAAGGTTATCTTTGCCTTAAGCAAGCCCTCTCCATTGTTTTTGTACATCTAAGTTAATATCTCTTTGAAATGTTTCTTTTTCAGACCCCTCAGAAGACCACCATCAAGAGAGCACATAATCTTGTTAACTACCCTATAATCCAATCATAGAGAATCTCCTCCCCCCACCACCCCCTTTTTCTTTCTCTCACCTTCATGTAATCTTCCTTACTTCCCTCCTTAGTTCCAAACTATAAAAAGAACTGCAGAACTGTCATTTGCCAGAGCATTTGAAATCTTGCTTCCTGGCATATCCTCAATTTGGCTCAAATAAACTCAAATAAACTCTTATAAAAATTCTCTATGGGTTTGGACGTTTCCTACGTCAACACCTTGTAAAAATAAAGGATTTATTCTGAGGGCCTGAGCTAAGAGTTAAAAAAAAAAATATTTTTAAGGAAAGTTTAGTAAAGTGTTGAATTAGATGTCATAAAAGTTCTTGAGCAGAAAGATGGGAATTCATTAGAACTGGCTGGTGTTTTTTAACCTTCATACCATTAAAGAACTTTTGTAAAATTGCTATTGGCAGAGGAGATTTAGCATTTACCCAGCTGGGTCATTTGCAGAAAGAGTGTTATCATTCCACTGTCTTTCCTTGAACCTCTGTCCTGTTTCCCTCTTCAGATGCTTCACATCTCAAACTTCTCTCCCTGACTTCATCATCCCTGGGGTTCTAAAGGCAAGGAAAAGGAAGAAGGGAGTAGATCGGATGCCGAATCAGCAGCAAATAACCATTCTGCTTTTGGCCCAGGGCAGAGGCACAGATGTCAACGCCATCTCACATTCTGCCTTCCTCTCTTAATGCAAAAAAAATGTTTCACTTGACTTCCCATTACAATTGTGCTGATTCTAGATATGAAGAGCTGCAAATACTAAAGTGCCAGGGTAAACTAAAATCACTGGGTGCTGGAATTGGACCACTGAGGCTTGAGGACATCCCAATAAAAAATTCTCATAGGGAAAGAGGCAAGGGTTCCAGAAAACTAAATATTTTGCCTCTTTTTGATATATAATCTTCTAAAATAACTCTACCTTACATTTAGATAAAATGAACTCATACAATAATTATAACAGTCAACATCTGTTGAGACTTTACTATGTCAAGCATTGTGCTAGGTCCTTTACATGAATTATCTGATTTAAATTCCAAAACAATTTATTAAGTAAATACTGTAATCTCTATTTTCAGATAAGGAAATTGAGGCATACCAAGATTAACAGTAGAACTAGGATTCGAAACCATATGGTCAGACTCCAAACCCACAATTTTAACTACAAATGCTATAATGCCTATCTTATAGAAAAATGAATAAAATAAAATGTTAAATTATAATGTTACAAAATAACTAAATACTCTTAGAAGGGATCTAAAGTAGAAAAGTCTTCTATCAAATTCGCTTTTATGTGAAGAGCAAAAGTGTGGTTTCAGTGTGTTTCTGTAGAAATCTGACTTCCTCTACATACTAGAAGATTTTTCAAAGACCAAACTTGAGGCTGAGGTGTAAAGGCCAGACTTTGTAACCATCTATCCCGGACTTGGGATTCTGGAATACTAACTGCATAATTTTCTAAAGATTGTAGTTTCTAAGTGAGTACTAAGGGAGCAAATAAAAGTAAAATCATAGCATCAACTACCACTACAGAGTATTTTAACAAAAATATACATGTTGTCTGTGAATATTGCCTGCTTCTGTGAATATTTTTCAGTCAGTATTTGTAGATGAGGGAGGAAATCGATCCCACATAACAGCAAATACATGTGTGTGTTTGGTGGTGGTGTTAGTGCTTCAGAACCTAGAAAAACATGAACAAATGAACGACTCATGAGTTACAAGTGAATAAATTAAGAATTAACACAGTTATGTGATGCAGAGTAGAGAAGAAAGGACCTATTCTATCTAAAGCCATCTTGTAGTGGGGGAGACAGAAGAGCAAATGAATGAACAGATCAACAATGTCTTCTAGAGAACAAAAGGAAATGTTTGCAAGGAGTAAAAGCTAAAAATAACTCTACTGCTTACTAATTTCCCGAAAGTCAGTCACGCTGTTTCTCTGTGTGCCTTTTGGGCAATATCATTTAAATATTTTTCAAATGAGGAGAACAAACAACCTACAAAATTCAAAAGCTCCAATTTCCAGCAAACAAATAAATTTTAAAGAGAAAGGAATCCACAGGCAGCCATCCCATCTGTGTCCACACAGAAACCATGGGCCAGTTAGTCTTAGGATCAAGCAGCCAATGGGGACCTGACCTGCAAAACAGCATGGCTGCTGAATTATACTCTTTGTTGATTAGCCAGCAAATACCACTCCCCAGTTTTAAAATGTAAGTTCCAAAGAACCTTAAAAAGTACTTTATATAGTTTTCAATTGAAGGTGCTGAATATGATAGCTTATGAGCCATGTAACTATTGATGCTAGTATACTTCCCAGATAAAGCACAGTATTGTAAAATAAACACAAAGTAATCAAATTGATAATGATTTTGCAGACACTTGACAAGATTTTAGGGCATTACTGCTACAGGAAATGTTTTGACAAAAACAAAAAGCCTAGAAAACAGTGTAAACTTAGATTCCTGTTAGGTTAGAAGTTCTTGAGAGGAAGAAAGTCTAAAACTATGAGATTTTTCTTTATTATCTTTTTAAACAGACAATATACTCCATTATAGATTTTTTAACAGATCATTTGGTGTTACAGAGAGTAACTTCTCAATTCATACAACACAGTGAGAGCTGGAGCAAAATTATATAAACTAAAGCTCAAAAACTCATGTGAGCTTTTGTTGTATTTAAACACCAAAGTCCTGTGGGCTTTTTCTAATTAAGAGACCAGTTGCTTTTAGTGGTTACACTAAAGTGTTATTTTCATCATAGCAAATCTCAACTCAAAGAAAAGGCATTTGCTGAAATCAATAAGTGTATTGTGTTTAGGAAAATGAACAGGCCTCAGGAGAACTGACCTTAGCTGTCTGAGGTGATCTCCTATTGATTTCTTAGCAGCCATTCCATATCCTGACCTGTCTAATATACCCCTAAATCCAGGGATGATAGAAAAGTTTATATAACAAGGCATTAAAATAAGAAAAGTGCTACTGTCTTCTAGGCTTTGCCATAAATAGAACATTAAAGGTCATACTTTCAACTTCACATATACCTAGCAATCACTGGAAGTAATAATAGTAATAGAACCTGAATAACACTGTTAACATTCTTGTTAATCTTCACGACAGCCCTATAGTTCAACGGATCAGTATCATCACCATCATTTTAAAGACATATGAAACAACACGTAATCTGCAGGAGTCTTGAATGCTGCATCTTAAATTCATAGGTTTATCCTCAAACTGGCTATACCTTCCTGACTACTACTTCTTATATAGAAATTGCTTCTTTTTATATGAAAACAAATAAAAGTACTATTCAAACTCAAATGCTAAGAAAGTTGCATACTTTATTCACCATTGGATCTCCAAAATCCAGCACGTACCCAGAAAGTCGTAGGTGGTCAATAGATATTTGTGAAATAAATGAAGCAGGGAGGAGAATGCTTCCATATGTGAAGACCCAACTTTAAACAACTCTAAGAGATTTTCTCTTTTTACCATATTTGACCTGACTCCTTAGCTTCCAACCTAATAACATCTTACTACTCTGTCTTCTTTCAATATTTAATAAGTATTTGCATTATATTGTTTTTAATTTAAAAACTTTTACATTTCAAGTCCTCAAACTAAACTCTAAACATTGAAGATACTTTTTTTTCTTTTAAAACCCATCCTACTATATCTAGTGTAACCTGTCAGACACAACAGATAATCAATAATTCTGCCTCTAACAAATGAACTAAACATTTCTTTCTTTTTTAAAAATATTTTTCTGATTCCTAAAAAAAATGTAAAAAATACAGTAAGTAAATGAAAAAAATAGCTTGTCCCCAAATACAAATAATGCATAGACCATCACATTTGGTTTATGACTTTAGCATTTATTCTTTGTGCACATGTGTGTATGTGCTTGTATTATATATAAACAAACAAACACATAAATAAATAAAATAACAAAAATGAGATTGTGAAAGAACTCACTTCTAACATTGATAGTGGAAATGATAACAGTGTAGAGGGTTGGGAGTAGGGAGCAGAGGCTACAAGGTTGTTGACAGGTGTTCACTGTATTGTCAGGGCTGAAACCTAAGAGATCAACTTATACGGAGGGATGCGTGGAACTAGATAAACTTACTTATTTCACACAAGCTTGCATGAGATTAATTTAGAGGGTATGCCTTTCAGAAACTTAGGAGAAAAAAGTCCATCCACCAAATTCAGACCACATACATATTACTGTCTCCAGTGCATAGACTGAGACGAGAGAGCAAAGAATGGTTACAGGTAACAGAGCAGTGACTGGCAGATCCTGGGCAAATCACTTCACCATTCTAAGTCTCAGTTTTTTTCTACTTGGAAATGGAGAAAATAATAGTATAATAATAGAAACAGACTGGTAAATATACTTCAGAGCATATTGTAAGAAAAAAATTAATGAATGTAAGGCACTGAGTATATATGGTGCCAGGCACATGGAAAGTGCTCAGTACATCTTGGCTGCTATTCTTAGCCTTTCCGGTTTTCCTAATCGGGTATGGTTTTGGGTAGTCTGACCAAACTTGTCCTGCTTCCTCCTTGGTGTTAATGCTGATGGTAAACATAGCCAAATTTCTCTTCAAGTAATCTCCCATTAATCCCAATACAGCAAGTCCTCAAATAACATCATTATTTTGTTTAGCATCTTGTTATAACGTTGATAAGATGCCATAGGAACTTAACTTTTGTTTATATCAATTAGCCTTGGTAAAACTAGTTTCATTATACATCGTTTTGCTTAAATTTGCAGAACCAATGGATGACTTTATGTGAGGACTTATGGTACTCCAAACTGCTCATTCTGCTCAAGTTTCAGGAATCAAACTTCTAAGTAGACAGTAGCTATTAAAACAAAACAAAAACAAACACAAATCTGATGGTTTCCAATCACCATCCACAGACATTCAGCCAGAATCCACGGAGGGTAGCATTTGTGAATTCTCTTAAGCATCAGTACTTTGCCTTATGGCAACATTCCCACCCTTCTTAAATTACGACTTGTATGTATGCTACTTATTAATCCCTAAAGGATTGAATTATATATAAGCATAGTTACAAGAATACTTCAAATATGCATGGCACTTTATGCTTTCCCAAATACCTTTTCACAGATTATTTAATTTCAACAGCACTCCAGGGAAGTAGGTATGAGTACTGTTGTTGCCCTATATTATAAATAAGAAAAATGAGATGGCTCAAGGAGGTCGAATAACTTGCCAAAAGTCACATAGCCAGACCCACGAATACACAGATGATTTTTAATCTAGTGCTCTTGTCATAACAATAGGGTGCCTTCCTGATTACATAGGATACGACAGTATTTATTTACATCAGTATCTAACTCAAAATATTTACAGTAAAGAAGATGCTCTGTTAGTCTTTTGACAAAAATAACAGATTATTTGAAATCACATAATTTGAAGTTTTTCTGCTCTTCCATCCTTTTCCTTTTTAATTAATAAGGTCTTGTCGTGATTTGATGTGTTGCTTTAAAACAATTATCTCTAACAGTCCAAAATTGATTATCTCTTAAGGCACAAACCAACATAGGCATCACAATAGAGGGTATTAACAAGCATTACTCTTCCTTTCTACAAAAGTTCAAAAGGCCAGTGATTACTGAGTGCTCAAACTACAATAAAACCATGAAACAGGAACAGACACTAGAGATACCACCTCTTGACTGCTATCTTTAAAATTATCTTCCCTGTAGTGTAAACACAAGAGAATATGAGAGAAACGTTTCCTGAATGAGATGGTACACACATTGAACTAGTGCATCTCCACGTCTGAAAACTGGATGTTCCTGCCGACACACAAATATCACAATGACAAGCTCAACAAGCTCTTCTGGTCATTAACCTGCAAACTATCACAGTGGAGAACTCAAAGGCTGAGCTGCCGTATCTTATAACCATCTACTAAATATGTATGGGGAATGTTTCATTCACTATATATTTCTGAGATAAATCTGAAATATCACTGAACATCGATGCTATTAAGTTCCTTATTCACTACCATCCAGTTTAGATCAGTAAAAAAGGTTTTGAAATTATTATAAAGCTACAAATATATAGATCTGTGACTATTACTTTTAAGACAAAAGTAGTGATCATTGGTTCCAAATAGGATTGATTACCTTAATTGTTCTTAAGATGTTACAGAACATTGGAAAGAATTAATAAACAAATAAGAGATTTTTCAAAGATAATCTCATGAGATGACCAAGCAAGGAATTGTACTAACATATTGTTCATCTGTATGATATATTTGTATTTATGAGTGAGGTTAGGCAAACTCTAAGCCTTGAATAATGAAGTATGTATGTATGTATGTATGTATGTATGTATGTATGTATGTATGTATGTATTTACTTACTTACATTGCAGTCACAAGTTAAACAGCTCTAAAATGACATAGTATCAAGGTAATACCTCCCAGTACTAAATGGCTATCTCAAAGGATCAAAAATAATATACAGAATAATGAGAATAACATAGAGGTGTGGAGAACTGCACTATGAATATATGGTAAGCATATGCTATTAAGGTTATACGAGGACTGTGCCTGAAAACAAGAAAACGTATCAAGAGCACTGAAAACTCTATTTGAAGATCACTATTATTTTAATAAATGTGGTTAAGACATCAAATTATTTCCTCGTGACATCATTAGCTGATAATCAATATCCAAATAAAGGGGGAAATGCTATAACCTAGGAGTTTTTAACTTGAAATTCATTATGGTCTGGGCTTCAAGGGCTCTGTGAGTCCTTTGTAATTCTATGTAAAAATTTGAGTGTATGAGTGTGTGTGCATTTTTCTGGAAGAGGAATCCACAGCTTAAATCAGAATTTTCATAGGGCCCTTAGGTCCCCAAAAGTTAGTCTACTGTTATAAAAGTAGGCCATTGTTTATCTATGTATAAGTACATAACTAGATCTTGGATAACTTAAGTAATATCCCAAAAGTCTAAAATTAATAAAATTATTTGACTTTTTTAAATCACTCAAAAATATTTTAGAAAAATGGAAACTAGATTTATTCTAAAGAAAATGTCAGCCATGGAATGGACACTGATGAAAAATAAGCATTTCAGGAACCCTACTGCTGTGAAAAGGGAATTTAAAATTATCTAAGAAAGAAAATTTAGGTTATTCTGAAAGATTTCTTTTTCCTTGGATTAAACAAAGGGTAAAAATGGTTACATCAGTATACCAGGACTTATTTATCTAAACAGGGTCATATCCTATTCTCCTCTGTTTCTTCAAATAAAACATAGAAACGCCAGGATGTAAAGATAAAATACTGAAAGAACTAAGAACTTAACAAAGGTGACAGTAGTATTTTAGAAATGAGTGGGCACATTTTTGGTTATTACAATGGTATGGGCTACTCTGGGGGCTAGGAATGCTGGATGTTAAGACTGAACTGCACATGTGAGGACAACAAAAATTGTCCCATATTCTACATGTCATTCACATATCCTGATGGACATTCAGATAAATGAAAAATCTATAATTAAGTGAGCCTAGAAACTAACTCCATTGCACATATTTTTGCAAAGTACTTTCTACACACATTTATTTTCCAAGTCACTAATTACTGGGATCAATTGTGTAAATCAACATAAGATTAGTTTTTTATTTGGAAGTTTCCCAAGAGGAATTCATCATGTTGGAAAATCATGTCATCATTGGTACTATGGACTGAATGTTTGTATGTTCCTCCCAAATTCATTTGTTGAAACCTAACCCTCAATATGACCATAGGAGATGGGGGTTTGGGGAGGCGATCAGATTGTGAAAGTAGAGCTTTCGTGACTTGGATTAGAGCTGTTATAAAAGAGGCCCCATGGAGATCTCTCACCCACTCTACCAGGTGAGGAACACAGTGAGAAGGTGCCATTGCTATACCAGAAAGTAGGTCCTCACCAGACACCAAATCTATTAGCACCTTAATCTTGGACTTTCAGCTTCCAGAACTGTGAAAAATTTCTGTTGTTTATAAACTACCAGGTCTACGGTATTCCATTATAGCAACATGAATTAATACCATTCTTGGACTTGAACTGACAATACAAGCCACTTATATCAGTCTGGAGTTTTTGCTGTTGGATTCAGGGTTATTCACATATAGTACATATCCATTAATACTTCATTATGTCTTACTACACAGCCATGCTAAGGCATTACCATTTGAAAACCATAAAAAATTTCTTTCTTTTATGTTCAGTGAAGACATTATATCAATTTAAAAAATTCTCTATGTGGAAAAAGGCTGTTAGGGAAAAACCAGAAAAATACAAATAAAGTGTGGAGTTTAGTTAGGAGTACTATACCAATTTTGGCTTCTTTGTTGTGACAAATGACCTATAGTAATGTAAGATATTTAACAGTATGGGAATCAGGTAAGAGGCACATGGGTAATTTTTGTACTATCTTTGCAACTTTTCCGTAAACCTAAAATTATTCTAATAAAAAGGTTATTTTTAAAAGTTTAACTTAAGAGATGCATAGAGATTTAAATTTGGAAAACTGTCCCTCCATTTCTGTTAATATTAATTTTTTAAACTGTTAGGTTGAACTATTGAAGTAAATGTTTTCATATGTCAATAACAATTAAATATTAGCAAGTTCATTTGGTTTATCCTAGAATAGTTTGAGCCTAGTTAACTGGACTGTGTTACAAAGTTGAGAATAATGTACTTTTCATTTTCAGAAGTAGAGAAAAATCCATTGCAATTCATTGCACGCACACACATGTCCTAACCCTGGCAAATTTTCCCCATGGTTATACTGTATTATCTATGATTTTAATTTGAGGCTAGTAAACAAAGGTGTTATAAAATGTTCATTATGAAAAAAGTAAAGATTCTGAGATAGTTAAAATCCATTCAACTAAACAAAGCATTAATAAGAGATAGATTACGGTACAGTTTATCTGTGAAGCTTACACCAAATTCCTATGAAACCGACAAGAATTCAAAGGAAAAAGCAGGGTGTTTGTAACCTTTCCTTAATGACAGTCTTCTTTCTTTTTCCATAGGGTGGTATTTAATGACACTCTTTCATCAGTGGATTAACCTCCAAGTAAAATATGCTGTGAAAGAGGACACGAGAAAAATTTCGTGTTTTTGCAGAAGGCTTATGAAATTCTTGTACATGTTCGGCTTCTGGAAAAAACATGTTAAGAAGAGAAACCAGACCACAGTGGGGAAAAAAATCTGGAAAAGCAATTTTTTTCTAAAAAGATCACTCACCTGTGCACATATCTGATGCATGACGTGACCAAATTCATGGAAGTAAGTCCTCACCTCATCGTGCCTCAGGAGAGAAGGACGATCTGCTAATGGCTGTGAGAAGTTTACCACAAGGGCGGCCACAGACATCATGCGGCTCCCGTCGGGGAGGAGGCAGCCAGGCTGGAGACCAAAGCAGGCTGCATGGTTGTATTTCCCTTCCCTAAGAACCAGAAGCGTAGTTCATGAGACATGAACACCCTTCTCTAGCAACACTGCCCTGGTCTCCTTCAGTCATTAAGTCATATTTGCTACATATTTGATAGAAGAATCTCTGAAACATTTAATCTGCCTTTTAGAAAGCAGGTCAACATTTTGTTAAAATAGAAAACCCGACTATCACTTCACATGACATATCTCCAAGGTTTCTTTTGTTGATAAACAAAATTACAAAGTTTATATTTGTCATAATTACAAATATATGCCACATCCAGTGTACAGCTTATTTTAATGACCTCCTGATTTTCTTCTTCAAAGATGGAATCACTAATCTGAGATTCACTAGGTAGTTATTCCTTCAAACAGAATCAATGAAAACCAAATTCCATACAAGAAGGTAGTTCCTTTCATTTAAAAAGGAAAGAATCAGTATTCACAATTCAATGAACTCCTTTGATAAACTACAAGCCTTTTTGAAACATAATGCTTTTAGCTAGCCTAGGGAAAAGCATAAATTATACCATAAAGTTGTCTATTTGTGGACAATGTGGTGATGGTCTCTCCAGAAGCTAAGGGCCATTAGACTTTATCTAGGAGCAGGTTTTCTTCTATTTCCTTGCTACGAGACTAATAGTACTTCCAGGTTTGAGGTGGATTTTTTAGTTTGATTTGTATATATCTTTCTGTATTACCTTTTCTAGGTCAGTCTTATTATTCTCAGAGTTTTTTCCTGCTGATGCTGTTCAAGTTAAAAAAAAAAACAAACTAGTCTTTTTCCAGCTATGTATTGTAATGTATAAAGCTGGAAAGGGCATTGCTTTTATCCTTACAACAACTACATGCTGAACCATCTGCAAATCACTTTTCCTGAACCTATCAGAAAGCAGAATTTGAAGGGCAATCAACTAACCTATAGTTTAAAACAGGTACCTCCAAGGACAGAGAGTAAAGAAGGATGCAAGTACTTCTTAAAAATTTTAAAATTTACCTGGGGCACGTACTGCAGACACCATTAACGAAAAATTTTAACAGATTTTAATGGCTAATAGTGGACTAGCAAAAACTGGGAACTATCAGAAGCTGCAGACAGGGAAAATTTTATACCCATTTGCAGGGTCATCTCCATGGACTTCACTTGGGGTGCACAAAAAACTGGGGCAGAATGAGAGCCCTGAAGAAGCATCGGTTCTGATGCAGGCCTGGGGGAAGGGGACAGCTGCTGTCCTAAAGGCATAAAGCATTCTCTAGATCCTTTTTACCCTCTTTCCTACAGAATAAAAGCCTTAAACTTCTGGTTGAAGGGCAACAAACCCCACTGTCCTTAGGAGCACCGGTGAAGACTCATTGCCTGTGGGGGAAGGAAACAGAAAAAAACCCCTCTATACCTGAAGGAAGAACATGAGTACACTGTTGGCCCAGATCTACAGCTGAGGGTGGTGTAGGACCACTGAATAAGCTCCATTCCTAAGATTCAGGGACACAGAGCTTACCTAAGAGTGATGCTTAATCAGAAGAGCAGAGAATTCCCTCTTCTGAACCAGGTTAGTAAGCATCTAGTACCAAATAATAGCAGTTAGCAGTCTACTGCTGGGAGAGGAGCAAGAGCATGAAAAGAGACCTGCTCTGAAGCACAGCACAAAGGAAAGACCTAAAGCTGAAGGTGCAACAGACACTGAGAAAAAAGGCAAACCGGCTCCCATTCTGAACACAAGCTATAGGAATCTGAAGCTTTCGGTGTACTGAGGTTAACTATAGCAACACATCTCAAATCCAACTCAACTACTAAATATAAACTGAATCAAACATACATTAAGGGCCTAGCAGAAGTAATTATGTACCCATTCTCAGATTTTAAAACTCTTTACCTAAGTCTTTACTGTCCTATATAAGGTATCCGGCTTTCAAAAAAATTATGAGGCACACTGTCAAGAGGCAAAAAAAAAAAACCCCCAAGAAAACAGACTCAGATATGACAAAGATGCCGGAGCTAACACAGAGTATCTAAAATAATTAAAATTGTTAAATGTTAAAGGTTCTGGAGGAAGCTCACCACTCATTTTCAAAATCATATTGGAAGTCCTAGTCAATAAGAAAAGAAAAGAAAAAATATACAAATTGGGAAGGGAGAAATAAAACTGTCATTGTTTACAGATGACATGACTGTCTATAGAAAATCCAAAAGAATCAAAAAACTCCCGTAACTAATAAGTGATTATAGAAAGGTTGCAGTATTCAAGGTTAATATACAAAAGTCAATCACTTTCCTATATACTAGCAATGAACAAACAGAATTGAAAATTAAAATACATTATCATTTGCATTAGTACTCCCAAAATGAAATACTTAGATATAAATCTAACATAATATGTACGAGATCTATGTGAGGAAAACTACAAAACTCTGATGACATCAAAGAAGAATGAAGTAAATGGACATATGTAAATAAGAAAATGGATCTACAAAGCTTATTTTTAACAGGGGAAAAGTAACTAAAGTAATCTGGGAAGTGTTTATCCTGTTGTATTTTATATCACTTGGTATATTCTGAAAGGCAATAAAAGTATTCTTGATTTGAGAGCAATATGGGTGCTACTGTGTTGGAGAAATAGCTGAATTTTCTTTCAAAAATGTTTGGAAAATTAAAAATATAAGAATAGCTTAAAATCTAAGACTTCTGACAAAGTTTTTAAAAATCAGTGACATTGAGGGGTTTTATTCTTTCTTTTAAAAATAAACTTGATTTGTTTATAAAATGATGGTGATTTTAAAGAATGTCCTTAGCTGGCAATCTTATATTGGAATCATCAGAGTGTTTTTGTTTTTATTTTGAGAATCTCAGTATTTGATGAATGAAAATTGAAATGCGATTTAGAAAAAAAATTGGTCTTTCCTAAACCTACTCTAAATATTCCTTTTTGAATTAGTTAGACAAAGAAAATAAGTTAATCTACCTCGTCCTTATAAAGAAAGTATGTAAGGTGACAGGAAGTACATATTATGTAGGTCACTGGTCACTACTCTCACAAAAGATCATCCTCTGGTCTCCATACCAGAGTGATGGTAGCAATGGCCAGATCTCAAAGAAACCAATTATATATTGGCAGAGAGACAGTAGGAAGGGATGGAAAGAACAATCTCTGACTTGGGAAGGAGAATATGGGGACAGTTACAGGAAGCTCCTATGCTGAAGGATTTCCCCTGGAAGAATTCTTGGCTTAAAACTGTATGCTGACACTTTTCAATTAAAAATAGACCCATCTACATTTGACATGGGTTTATTTTTAGCTCATCTCAGAAGTGCAAGTAAGTCCATAAAACACTGGGATAAAACACCTCTGCCCCTGGTCTGAATGATAGTTTTCTAGCTGTCTTCCCAGCAGTTACCTGAAGTCACCCAAAGACTAGATTACAAACTTATTATTGCTACTGAACTAGGAGGATACTGTAATTTCCTTTGGCCAATTTAGTAAAATGGATTAGTAATTAACAGGCTGGCTTTGTTTTAGAAAGCAGCCTAGAGAGAAGGATCCAAATCCTTTTCTGTCTGACAAAACCCTGTGGAGTCCATAGTTATTATATGCTAGAGAGACAATAATAGTAATAGTTTTAATTCTTACCACTGATTGGGTAACCAGCCTGGGTGATTTGCACATACAGTGTGACACACGAAACAATTCTGTAAAGAGATTATCAGTCTATACTATAGAGGAAAAAACAGAGTTTCAAAGAAGTTATGTCACTCAAACACTTCAATTCAAGTTTGACCGACTGCAAAGATTTTGCTATTGCTACTATATTGTGCTGCTTCTCAGCCAGACTCAGGGGAGGGCTATAGAGTTAAGAGTATAGGCAGACAGACTACCTGAATAATAAACATTTTGGGGGTCAATTTTAAATTAAGTAAATGCAGTGTACAAACTAGATGATGATGATGATAGCTGCTAACATTAATTAAGCACTTGCTATATGCTGGGTAGTCTCTGATTAATGCTTTGCATGTAATTAACCATTTTACCCTTACAGCAACCCTACAAACCAGGTAGGATTAGTGTTCCCATTTTATAGGTCTGTAATATAGGTAAAGAAACTGAGGCACAGAAACCTTAAGAACTTGCCTAGTAGTGATGAAGCCAGACATTCTGGTTTCAGAGCCCCCATCTTTAATCCCTTTACTAAGAACTATGGCAGGCAGGAGTGTTAATCTGGGTGGGAACTGAATCCCTAAAGTTCCTTCAAACAATATGATTGTTGGTACCTTGGATAGAGGTCTAAGTAGAACTGTCCCAATACTTCTCCTGTGGCTTTATCCTTCACAGTGTAAAGTGTAACACTTTTATTCCACACATGAGCATCTGTCACTTGCTCGAATGAAAGTCCCAACAACTCCTGGTAGATGTTTAGCAAGCCTTCAGTGACCACTTCAATCGGGAAGTATTCCTTGAGGATCTCTTGGTCTATGGAGTACTTGAGTTCTTCTGTCTGAGTCATATAGTAATGTAGATCCCAGGCATTGATTGTCCCATCATATTCAAAACCTCTCTCTTCACATTCCTTTTTCTTCAAATTCAAAATAAACTCTCGTTCTGCCTCACCCAAGGGTTTTAATTTCTGGCTTAAATCATCTATGAAGGAAGTAGGAAAAATCAATGATTTATTGCTCTTGGAAGCAAGCATGTTCATATATACCACCTGTGTTTCAGCATGGTGCTTTTTCTTTGTGGTACTTGATGCAGATAAACTGAGAGAGGGAGAGGAGGGAGGGAGAGGTGAAGGGGAGAAAGGAAAGCAGGCTCCATTATGACAGCACTGCTGTTCTCTTCCAGGTAAC
Source organism: Pteropus medius (assembly GCF_902729225.1). Classification (NCBI taxonomy): domain Eukaryota; kingdom Metazoa; phylum Chordata; class Mammalia; order Chiroptera; family Pteropodidae; genus Pteropus; species Pteropus medius. Next base: position 10,977,071 of record NW_024344370.1, on the reverse strand, counting down.
TGATTTTATGGATCCTTGCCCCTTTTTCTTTTAGCACCATCAAAACCAGGCCAGGACTTTCTCACAGCATCAACAAAGCAATAATCGTGTTCATGAAACTAAACTCATGAACACGATTATTCTTCAATGAAGTTAGGCTCCTCAGGAAGGCAGGAAAAATAAATCATATGTGACCTGTGATCAGTATTACTAAAAAATACACAATGCCTTTGATGGTTATGGGTTTAGTTATCACTACCCATTCCTACAAAGAAAATTGACTTGGACACAGCAATTCCACTTTTTAGATGGATTCCACAATTTATACACTGTGCTCAGTTTTTGACTATTTTACTGGTTTTGGCTAAATGAATATGTTCTTATTATGTATTTATTCTTCACAATTTGCTACATATGTAAAATAAACATGTGTTTGGCTCTGTAAGGGCCATGGCAGTGAGGGAGGTAGCCCCAGTGTGTGTGTGAGGTGAGGGCAACAGCCTGAGGAGGGCTGCAAAGGGAAAGGAGAAAACTCACAGAAGATACAAGGAGATATTCTCATTAGGCTGGTCAGAAAATACGTGAATACAAGCAGTAAGAGGACAACTCAGGTGGTAATATGCCAATTTTAAATTAGAGGGAAAAGTACCTTAAAGAAATTAAGTTAATCAAGTAGTTATTAAGGAAAAATTTCAGTAGATGCCATCGCCACTAAAGGAAACATTCTCACGAAACCCGTTAACTCTTTGAGCCACCATCTTGTATAACATACATCAGAATATATGGCAGTTACCTGTTTATATCTCTGTTGTTTCCATTCAGTGTGAAATTCACAGGGTAAAGAACCTCGTCTTATTCCTTTCTATGGTCTTACCATTTAGTGTACTGCTTAATACAGAGTAGTTATTTCATAAATGTCTCATGAATGAATAAATGAATTATAAAATAACAAATAACTACTACTTATGGAGCATCTGCTACATGTCATATCTGATGCCAGCATATACAGTAATACAAGGTATGGCCATTGAGGACATAGTGGCGTAAATCTTGGGCTGAAGGCTGATTTTAACTCATTATTAATCATCTCCAACTCAATTAAGCTAATAACAATATACCAAAGTAATACACTACAAACTTTGACTAGTTGTTAAAGGTGAATAAAGTTTGAAAGGGGTCACTGAGGAAAGTCAAGAAAATCATACTTTGGTAAACTCTGATTAGAGAGGATTACAATGAAAATCACTATCTTTACCATGGCCCTGCTATTCAACCATTTTCACTAAGATGAGAAAGAAAAATGGAGTGACTATTGGAATAGTGACACTCAGATTGAGATGGGGATGGAAAGTGATACAGTACCAGAGACTAAATGTCATGGATATAAGAACCATGGTTTTAAAAAGATTAGTGAGAAAGTGCTTTTAAATGATGATACAGTTATAATGGTTTTCGTGCATGTTATTTTATATAGTTCTATATGTAATAAGTGGCTTCTGGAATATAAAATGTTTATTTTTTTGTTTATGTATTTTATTTTCATTTATGTTGTATTTGTCAGCTTCTTTCATATGAATTCAGAAGTAGCCATGCTATAACCACCAATCACCTAGTGGCAATGAACAAAGCCAATGGGCTAATAGCCTCTGTTAGGACTCTAGATGTCTTGATAGGCATTAGTATAAAAATTCCAAAGATGCCAGATAGAATGAAGCAGGGACTGTAACAGTAATATAAACCATGAGCAAACCTTAGAACCAAACATAGTACCTAACACAAAGTAAGTGATCAATAAATTTCTCTCGAAGGAATGAAAAACAGGATGTCCTAAAAATCATATAAGCTTTTAAGACCCTCCATCAAGTTGGTATCATGCTGCAAAACAGTCATAGAAAAAGAATGGAAATATCCAACTGATTAAACAAAGGAGAACTAACCTAGAAAGGTTGTTACATGGCTTGTACTCTTTGCAGTGTTCATTTCAAGGACAAAGTCAGCATGTGTGCTGTAGCCAAGTAGTTTGGCCACTTTGGTCCGCAGTGGGAGCAGCTGTTGTAGGATTGTTGTGTTTTCCTAGCAATAAACAACAACAAAAACAAATGTTAATAATTAATTAGATCTAAAGCATCAAAGGAGTTTTTCTATGTATTTTTAGGTTAGTGAAATTGTCAAATATTTTTAGACCATTTTAGCTTCTAGAAAATTATTTCATTTCAGTGTTATAGACTTTTTTAAAAATTCATGATCCAATTGTATTTCTGAAAAGCTGACTTTTTAAACCTCGGGAGATAGTTATGGAGTCTTAATAGAATTTTAAGTACTGTAAACTTACAGTAAAAATGTACTCTTAAGGACTACAGTGATTCTACATTTAGTCTCATTGACTGGATTCCACCAAACATTGGCACCTAAATTTTTTTTCTCATTGTGGTAACATATACATATCACAAAATTTGCCACTTTACTTTCACACTCATTAGTATGGCTATTATCAAAAAATAGAAAATAGCAAGTGCTGATGAGGGTGTGGAGAATTTAGAATCTTTGTGCATTGCTGATGGAAGTGCGAAATGGTGTAGCTCCTGTGGAAAACAGTACTGAGATTTCTCAAAAAAAAAAAAAAAAAATTAAACAAAAAAATTACCATATGATCCAGCAATTCCACTTCTGGGCATCGATCCCAAAGAGGTAGAAGCAGAGACTCAAACAAATGTTTGCACATCCGTGTTCACTGCAGCATTATGTGAATTACAGCTAAGTGGTAGAAGCAACCCAAATGTCCACCAGTGAGTAAATGGATAAAGAAAATGTAGATTTGTACATACCATGGAATATTATTCAGCCTTAAAAGGAAAGAAATTTTGACACATACTAAAACATGGATAAATCTTGAAAACATCATGCTAAGTGAAATAAGCCAGTCACAAAAGGATAAATACTACATAACTCCACTTGCATGAGGTTCCTAGAGTCAAATTCATAGGGACAGAAAGTAGAATGGTGAATTCCAGGGACTAGGGGTAGGGGGAATGGGGAGTTAGTGTTTAATGGGTAAAGAGTTTCAGCTGGGAAAGATGAAAAAGTCTGGAGATGGACTGTGGTGATGTCTGCATAACAATGTGAATGTACTTAATACCGCAGATCTCTGTACTTAAAAATGTTTCAGGGATTCATCTCAAATTATTACAAACACTTTCTGCATTATATTTGTATTAAAAATATGAATAATGATATTGCCTTACTGTCTTTTTAACCAATAAAATGAAAAGTAAATAAATGCTGAGGTCAAAGAAAAATACTCCTGATGATTAAATCAGCAAATTATAGACCTATTTCTAAGGGAGCTCCCACACCAAGGTCAGACTACCTGGGTTCAAAACTTGGCTCCATCGTTTACTAGTCCGACTGTTGGCAAGTCCCTTAAGCTTTCTAAGCCTCAGTTTTCTTATCTGTAAGATATGAATAATAAAAGTAGCTAAGTCATAGGGTGATAATGAAGATTCAAATAAAAATGTATGTAAAGTGCACAGAAAAGTGCTCAGTACGAGAGCAAGCACTATGTAATTATCTGTTTTAATTATTATTACTTTAAAACTAGAATGGAAACATGGATAAGAAAAACATAGTATAATTCTCCAAGGTCTAAAATTAACTAGTTTGAGTTTTTCTTTCACCTTTTTCAGTTTCCCTAGACCTTCTCCCCAGACTGCCAATTTTCTCCCAATATCTATTCCCCTATTATTCCTCCTAGTCTAGAATTTTCTGAGTTTTTGCAGCACTCATGGTCACCTGACTCCCTTTCCCAGACTTCCCTAAGCTAGCTGTATGCTCATGATACACAATGGGCCAGTGGAATGTGAATGAGGTGATGAGTGAAATTTCTAGGTCATTTCTTTTTTTATTTTATTTTTTTAAATTATTTATTTATTCCCCTCCCCGCATATACCACCCTCCACTCCCCTCCCCGCCCCAATCCTCTGGTAACTACCAGTCTATTGTCCATGTCCATGAGTCTCTGTTTGTTGTACTGTTCATTTGTTGCTTTTAGGTTTATATCCCACATATAAGTGATATCATATGATTTTCAACTTTTTCATTCTGGCTTATTTCGCTTAGCATGATTATCTCGAGGTCCATCCACGTTGTCACAAATGGCAGTATTTCATCTCTTCTTATGGCTGAGTAATATTCCATTATATATATGTACCACAGCTTCTTTATCCAATCATCTATCGTAGGACACTTCTGTTGCTTCCATGTCCTGGCCACTGTGAATAATGCTGCTATGAACATCGGTGTGCAAATACCTTTTCGGATATGAGTTTTCAAGTCTTTAGGGTAAATACTCAGTAGAGGAATTGCTGGATCGTATGGTAGATCAATTCTTAGTTTTTTGAGGAACTTCCATACTGTTTTCCATAGTGGCTGTACCAATTTGCAGTCCCACCAGCAGTGTATGAGGGTTCCTTTTTCTCCGCATCCTCTCCAACATTTGTTATTACTTGTCCTATTGTAACAGCTATTCTAACAGATATGAGATAGTATCTCATTGTGGTTTTGATTTGCATTTCCCTAATAGCTAGGGACGATAAGCATTTTTTTATATGTTTGCTGGCCATTTATATGTCTTCTTGGGAGAAGTGTCTGTTCAGGTCCTCTGCCCATTTTTTGTTTGGATTATTTGTCTGGGTCATTTTTTGCAGATGCTTGTCCCGCTAGCTGTGAACTGAAGTTAACAACGATGACCCTGGAAGCCACATACTAAGGATGGCAGAACTGTCCTCCAGCTCTGGATCACTCACTTCTATATTGTTAGTGGCAAGAGAAAGAAACTTTTTTTAAAAAAATTGTGGTTAAACATAAATAACATAAGATATGCCATTTTAAGCATTTTTAGTGTGCAATTCTGTAGCACTAATTACATTCACACTGTTGTGCAACCATTACCACTATTTGTTTCCAAAACTTTTCTAACACCCCAAACAGAAACCTGGTAACCATTAAGTAATAATTCCCCAGTTTCCTCAGCCCCAGGCAACCATTAATTCTTTCTGAAGAGATATTTTTATCTTATTTGAGTCACTGTGCTCTGGTTAGCACAGTAACGTTTGTATAGTGGCATAACCTGTACCTTCATACCCACAGAGAATGATAAGCAATCAGGTGCTGCTATAACAAAAATGGAAAATACACAGAAATGGAAGGTGGATACAAGACACTGCAGGCTGGGAAGCTGGTAATCTTCACTACGTCAGGGATAACATTTGTTAAAACTGTTGCTGCCATAACTTGGAAAGCAGGCCAATTACCTACTGAGTCTTGGCTGCTGGGGAATTCTTTGAGAAAACTAATAATGTTGGTGTATGTTTGTTGGTATTTGTTGCTTTTAGAAAGATTACCTGAGGGAGATGAGCTCAGGTGAGAACTGGTCAATTTGCAAAGATGGAAGGAAGAGTTCTGCTCAGAGAGGTTCTGCCTGTGGCCCACAATCCGGGGCTTTGGGTTGCTGGAAAAGCCAATTGCCTCTACACTCCTCACATCTGGAGGAAATTCTGTCACTCAGAGTTACTGAACCATGGAAATTTGTTTGAGTATGCTGCCTTCTTTCTCAAACCTACTACTTCAGGGGCCCTGAAGTGGACTCCGGCCAGTATAGAAGAAAAGATTTGGTAAGTTTAAGAACCATGACCAAAAGTGATCTTTGGGTGCAGTTATTTTAACATGAATCTGATGGAAGCAAACAAACAAAAAACCTATCGAGTTTTTTTTGTGGGATTTTATTACCAAAGACATCAGAAGCCTGGCCTACAAAAGCTTGTGATTATTTGATCCCTAAAGCAATCCTCAGGCTTCAAATTGGCATCAGCAGGAATCTATACTAATAACCACCCAGGATTCGGTCAAGGAAGGTTAAGGACAAGAAAGAATTCCCTGCAGGCAAAACCAGGGGCTATGGAAAACAATGATTAAAGGAAATCCTGCCCGAAAGGAGACCTGAGGCACAATGGGCCATCCAAGGAACTTCACCACAGCATGGAATCCTCACGACTCCCGCCAAACTGTTTCTGAAAATTGGTATGCGCCTGCTGTTTCCTATTCTTTCTTTTTTCAAATGGGAGTTTTTAGTGTGGTTATTCTGTTCCTATTCTACCACTGGGTGTTTGTTCTGGAGGTGAACGGGCCAAACAACTTGTTTTCACAGGTTGCTAGATCATGAGACGCTACAACTGGGGAGGATGTGTATCACCCAGAGAGCTTTGTCTTTGAAAGCGCAAAGCAGTAATTGGTTGGGACCTGACACACCATGAATGGGCGTGACATGTGGAAAAAAAGATGCTCGTGGTTACTTAGCCAGAGAGACAGACTGTGGTGCAGGTGGCTGGTTGTCTTTTAGAATCAACTAGAAGAATTTCTCATTTTTCCTTTTTTCCTTTTAGTAAGAGAATGCACTCAGCTGAGCAAATGGCTGTCAATTAAAGACTATCTTTCCCAGCCTCCTCTGTAGTTATATTTGGCTATATGATGGAATTTGGGTCAACAGGATGTGAATAGAGTTGATATATGTCATTTCTAGGTCTTCTTAAAATACTGGTTCTGTACTTTATTTTCTCTCTTCCCAACGGGCTGGGAAATGGTGACAACCGAAATGCCCTTGGAAGTCACTTGGGGAGGAAAGAGCGATGCCCCACCAGCCCTGGACTGTTCACTTAAGAGTAGAATACAACTTTTAGTTTATTTAATCCATTCTATTTTTATTAGAGTAACAGCCTGTGGCCATACCAAGCAGGATGCCAATGAGCAAGGAAAAAGCTAAATCTTGTAAGTCTGAGGAATTAGAAAGCATAATGCTCACACAAATGGGGATATAGTCTCTGAGCTGACTTCGACATTGGTAAACAAAGAAAACCCTTTTCTTAAAATCTTCCACAAAAACAAACAAAAAAGACAAACATCTAAAGTACCTCTTTACACCTTGTATTAAAAGCCATTTCCATCTTCCTTCTGGTTTCAGGGATACAACATTTCTTCATGACAGGAAAATAGTGTGGATATTTTAAGGTAATTTTATACTTGTCATCACCTGTCTTTTCTAGACTGTCAATGAAATCATCAGGAAGACCACCTGCAAAAAATTATTTTTTCATACATTAATTTTTCCACCATTATTGGTTAATTTAGTATTGGCATGGTGCCTTTAAGAACTCTAGGAATTTTGTGGAGTAATTAAAATTCAAGTAAAATGACAATTCTTATATTATTATTTTGATGTTATTGGAATGGTGGTGGTGGTGGTTACAGAACTGGTGGCTTAGGAGATGGTAATTTGAAATATGAGTAGGCTTCAGTGTACTTGTGTTAATGGTGTGTTGATAGAGACGAGGCAAAATTAAGCCAAGCAAGATCCAGAACAGAACAAGAAGATACTCGTTTAACTTATGATATAGGGGGCATTGTAAGGCCAAAAAATTTTCAATGCACCAATGGCTGTTAAACAACATAAGTTACCAAGAAAGATTATGAAATCTCCTCAGAACTGTCTCTAGAATTAGTATGCACTCTTATTAGTCTAAAATCTAGGCATTCTTAACAGAGACTCATGGACATGGACAATAGATTAGCGGTTACCAGAGAGTGGAGGGCAAGGGAGAGGGGGGAGGTAGATGGGGTGAAAGATGTCAAATACGTGGTAACAGAAAGAAATCTAACTATGAGTGGTGAACACACAATGCAATATATATATGCCTTACTGTTGAATTGCACACCTGAAACTTACTGGCTATTGTTAACCAATGTCACCATAATAAAAAAAAATAATTAATTTTAAAAATAAAATAAAATAAGAATATATTCATAAAAAAATCTAGGCATTGCTTGGTTGTCTTTTCTATACAAGGGATAGTGGGTTCTGTAGAAGGCACTGGATCATTTTTTAAAAGAATTCTTTTAACTTCGATTTGGCAAATTGTGAGGTGACATTATTGGCTAAACTATATAATTTAATCTAGAAAAATAAGAAAAAATTACCAAGTTCAGCCTTGGAAAATACAAGGAAGGTATCATCCTCATTGAGGTTTTTGTTAAAGTCAATACATAGCTCACTCATTCTTTTCTTCATTGTTTTGATTTCCTGAAACAAAGACACAAATATGGGATATTAACAAGAAAAGAAAACTTTCACTTTTCTAACCATCAGTCAAGTAAGTTTTGCGTTTATATGAAGATTGATTTCTGTACCCAACCTTTAGGAAGTACTTTCTTAGAGATGTGCTTGATAAAACAGCTTTCTGCAGTCTTCTATGTTGTATCTTCAAGTATCCATATGTAACATGTATAAAACAGCAATCCTAATGATGTGTTAAAAACCGTCATAAATTTTCAAGAAAAATGAATTTACCAGGTATAGTCAAAGCAGAATCTGGCACAGAGTACACACACAATAAATAGTTGCTGAATGAATGAATGAATCTAGTAGCCCATTAATAATTAGCACAGTTTTAATCTTTTCCAATTCAAAATTTGAATTTAGTAAATCAGTACTTGGTGAAGTAAGCCAAGAGATAAAAACTGAATAATTAATTCTATGGTTGCTTTGGAAAAAAGGTTACGTCTTAGTTTTATAGAACGTTTACAAACAAAGACGAATTTTATATAAAAAGTTTTAGGTGGGACATCAAAGGAAACAGTAAGAAGAAAATCACAAGAAAAAAACATGAAATAATTTTATGAATCTGTCCCACTCTTGTAAAACTGCAAGATAATGAAATTTATATAAACCACACTGGTTCTCAAAATGTGGCCCTGAGTAGAAACATCAACATCACCTGGAAATTGGTTAGAAATACAAATTCTTGAGATATACACCAAACAAAGTGAAACACAAACTCTCAGAGGTGGGCCCTCGTATTCCGAGTTTTAACAAGCCCTCCAGGTAATTCTGAAGAACACTAAATTTGAGACTGCTGACTTAACACATACAGTGTCATTTTGAATATTCTGGTTGTCTCCCCGAGTTCTCTTCCACTTCCACCACACTCTACAGCAGTCATGCGGTTTGAGTGGAACCTGATCCTATCTGAAGTTCCAGAGGTATGACCTCTGCACCAGTTAGGATCCCATCCTTACTGCAGTAGTAACTGGTTCAGGTAACTCAGGCCTGGCATTCCCCTGACTAAACAGGGATTCAGAATTAGGAATATGACACAATCTGGGTCATTAAGACATGAGGGGAGGTTTGATGGGGGCTTCTCTATGTCCTTCTGGATGGTTGGGTTTTTAGATTTCTAGATATTTTAGAAATAAAAAGAAGACATCTTTGGATAGCACTAACACTGAAGAAGGCAGAGTAGGGAAATAGAAGGTAGAGTAGGTGGCTGATGTCACCACTGAGCATCTGTATCAAATAACCCATGAAGCCCAACTACCTTCCCAGTTACACGAGCAAATCAATTTATTGTTTAAATTGTTTCAACAGGGTTTTGTTAGCTGCAAGCAAACACATTTTAACTAATACAGTGTTCATGTGCCCAAAAGAACTGATGATTGACCAGGAAGGCAAGTCAGGTAAGAGGGATCAGTTAAATTTCTCCCGTAACTAGGATGGAGAGGATACAAGTTGTTCGAAGAGCATTTAGATGGGAGAAAGATGCCATATCTCAGTAGTGCCTTTAGGTATATCTACCACTCTGACATCACTTGGTTTGTATTACTTTCAAACTTATTTTCAGTTCTACTGCCTAGAAGAATTACCTGGAAATAAATCATGTTTTATTTTTTTACCTCTTCCAAAAGAATGAATTAATTCTGCAGCCTAGTTTATTTATGAAATTGGAAGATCTGACTGGCATTACACAAAAGAAAAAGTTTGAGAAGCACTTTTGAGCAGCTAATCTCTCTGCCCTTAAGGGACATGTATTAATCATAGCATGCTCCATTCCAAAGTACTGGTTTTAGAACATTCCATCATAAGGATTTATTTCCAGTGCCCTGTCTCTGTAAGACCAAGGGAATAAGAACACAAATCAACTGTTAAGACCTGGAACTAGCTGTTAGAGAATATAAGACAGAGCGGAGAAAATAAGCCCGGAACATATGAAACAAATAAAACTTTTAAAGGATTAAAGAAAAAAATCAATTATCAGTTGTTTGTCAGTCACCATGAGATGAATAAGAGTTGCAGAATTTAAAACCATTGACTATCAAATACATTGTAAATGGATTTGTATTATACATTATTTCTCACACTACAAACATGTTTTCCTATTTTCTATTTTTTTTGGTTGTATTTTTATTTATTCTTTTTCCTTTCCAATAAGAAAAGGAAACGTAAACTCACATTTTGTACTTGTTCTGGAAGATGGAGCCCATTCCTTTTTCCCATTTTAACCGACTTTTCCAAGTATCTTCTGGCTTCAGGCTTCATCTTCCCCAGATTGCAGGTTTCCTGAAATTAAAGAGTGTGACACCCATTTCTGTTACCTCAGTGCCTGGGTAAATTATAAACTATGAGGCCAAAGCAAATTTATCCATCATCTCTGTGGGGCTATGAAGCACATAGATGATTATGAAACAGGCCCTTTTGAAGACCTAACTTCTCCTATACTTTAGTGAACTTCTGCTCATTTAAAACAGAAAAATTAAATAAACAGAAAGCTAACCAGAATGGCCTTGCCTTGTATCAGAATCAAGAGTGACTGTACCATTTGAAAGTGTGATAATAGAAACATTTACATAATCTTATTCTGAGCATTCTCTATGACCAAGTGGTCTTTTTCACAAAAAATATTCCTTATCACAAATCATCTGGATTTAATTTTCTATCATTTGCTAACCTGCTTCTACTTAAAAGGCAGGAAAAAAAGAAAGGGCAAATTCTACAAATGGAGAGTGGGGCTCTTTTGTCAACATACTAAAAAAAGGACAGCCAGATAAAACCCCAGCAAAAGGATTCCAAAACTTTAAAAATGCCTTATTATCATTTGGCAAGAGAGAGCAAGCTGCATATGAATAAGTATCTAGGGAAAATGAGTCAGCAGTACGCACAGAGGAGGAAAGCTGGACACTACATTTGAACCTGCATTCAAGCAACACAAACAGCACTCACTCAAAAGAACGAAGGGCCCTGGAGGCAAATGAACAATTCCCCTGGCCATGGCAATGTATGAAAACACCAGCTGTTTCTTCAAAACAGGTGGCAGAGTACACATGGTACATCTGGATGGGTGGTCAGTCTGTGGTCTCTGGGAGGAAATGGACTCCAGACAGATTTGGTAGGTGTAACAGATTCAGTTTGGTTGAGAGCCAATGGGGGATTTCTGTCTCTAGAGCCTTAGAGACCTCTCCAACTTAAGAGTCCCACCATTGGTTGTACTTTCTTTCCATGAAAGACCTGGGCTGTCCATCCCTGAGCTTTATATTTTCCCAACTAACTAGATCTTTATAGAACTGGGATTACCTTTAAAGCTTGCATTTTAGATTGTTGGCACATTTTGTTGCAGCAGGTATCTTGAGTTATATTCTGAGAGTACTCCTTAATACAACAATCTGTATCTCACTTCACCTACCAACAAAAAATTTTGTCATAGTAGTAAAACACTTGTTGTACATACATTACTCACAGTTTCCCCTGAGTTTATTCTCAGTGGAGGCAGAGAACAGTTAGACTCTTTTTTCCATAATAACCTCCTCTTATGTCCTTGGAGAATATCTGAGCATGCTGGCATGGTTGGAGTTGGAATCCTTCCTAGCTGGTATGGGCACACACTGGGATCTCGGAAGCAGGTGTCTGCAATGGGAAGAGGCTAGGGAGGTAACTGGGCTGTGGGCTGGTTCCCTAAGGGATGGCCAGCAGTTCAAATCACAGTGTTCATTCAGATGTGATTAACCTGGGTTGATCAGGGCTGGCCTTAATAGCGCCAGAAAGTCTGTCCTGAAGTGTGGGGCATGGCAACAGGAGTCTCTAGACAGTTCAAAACTGGAAGTTTTAAGGTTGGGGAGAACGTAAGCAGTAGCTCTGTGCAGCTGGGGGAGAGGGAAAAAAAAAAATCCCAGGTGAAGAGGGCCTGGCGAGAGCTGAGTAAGTTGTGAGGGACCCAGCTGAGCAGGCTGAGATACAAAGCACAGGGCCGTCCCAGCAGGGCAGTGACCAAGGTAGAAGCCAGGCACACAGTGGGACAGCAGTGTGGGGACTTGGGTTCCCAGGGTTCACCTGGGGCACATTTAGCTCTAAGTTTAGGACAGAAACTCATCATAAGTCTTAGCAGAATTCTTACTCTACACTCTGCTTGATCAGGATTGGACCTCATACTAGGTTGGCCTGGACTTGCCACATCTGCGAGTAGCAGGGCTGCTACCTCAGAAAGCCTAGAAGTATACTCAGCCCAGTAAACTCCAAATTTATGGTCTGGATTAGGTAAAACTACTTATTCCCCAAATAGTTAATACAGGTGTAAACAGGTAGAAGGAAGTTCTGAGAAAAATCATCCCTGACTAATTATCTGTACTGAAATACATGATTTACCACAAAAATCTGACTCAATTATAATCAGACACTCCTTGCTGGTTAGACTCTGAGGTCTCAGGAAAACTCCGGAGGTCTCTGTTAGGAGTAAGGTACTTCTAAAATGTGCTTCTCATGCACATTCCTGTCCCAGAGCTGATCATAATATTCTACCTTAAACTGGCCAGGCAAGGTCAGAATTACTGCCCAAGGATTTCCTAAGAGAGATTTGGCCAACACTTCTAGACTGCTCTGCTATACTTGCACCTTCCTTCCTGAACAAGAATTTAATCCCCTTGAATCTGAACCAGGTCTCAGGCCTTTTTGGGTGTGGTTTCTCCTTTTTAGGAGTAGGGGCTGGGGGATAGAGTTCTCTGAAGTACTTTGCAAATTTATATAATCTGACAGCAGGGCTCTTTTTTAACTCTGTGGTGACAAGATTTAGTTTCCTCTCTAACTTCTTCTGTAACAAAGAGCTTTTATGTAAATGTGTGAACGTACACGCATGCACGCGCACACACACACACACACCCTTATACACATGCTTGTATTTTGTATACTAACTTTACAGACAAGAAAACTGAGGTAAATGATTTTCCTATGATCACAAAGCTTTTTAGTGGTAAAAGTGTAGAAATAAGTTCTTCAAATTCTTAGTTTTATATTAATACATGCCCCTTCAAATTCTTAGTTCTTCAAAAGGATAGAAATAAGTTCTTCAAATTCTTAGTTTAGTACATTGCCCAAAATGCCATGCTACTGCATTACCATCCTTAATTCATGATCATTCTTTATAATTTCATAATAAAAAAGTGAAAAGTTGTCTTAATTTCCCCCAAATCCTCCCCAGCTTCTGTCTCTTGACTTTGTCCTTTTTTTCTTTACAAGACCTTCATATTTCCAGCTTCTAAAATATTAAATTATTTCAGTGAGATTTTCTGTATAGTGTATACAAAGTAGAAATTGCAATGTTGTTAAAAGAACTCTGAGGATTAAGCCAGTATATTACTTTGAATATCATTTAGAAAAACTGATTCGTAAACTTCAAATATGCTAAAGAAATATAAGATGACAGATCCTATTGCAAAAACTAAAATAGAAGTATAACTTGTTTAATTAAATGTGTTATATTTGCAGTTTTTTCCTGTTTTGTTTTTTGCCATTGTTTGTTTTTATCAACAGTTATATTTAGGTTTTAATCCTACTATCATGAAGAGGACACTCTTAGGCAGCTAGGGCAGAAGGGCTGCTAAAGGTCTGCTTGTTGACTACTAACTCAATATGCCATAAGATTTGCTGCTTTTGTGTGGGCTACAGGCAGACTGAGGACTCTGGGAGTGGGGAATCACACTGCATGAAGACACATTTTAACTGGGATGAGTTCAGTTTCATTCAACACACATTTACTGAGCTGCTATTTGTGCCAGGCACCAGGGAAACAAAGATGAATATCTTTGAGGCGCTTTAAGTCATATGAAGGCAAAAAAGATACATTAGCAGATGTCAATACCATGTAGTGAGTAGAACCAGAGGTAAGTACTTGGGAAGCACAAAAGAGGAGTGCCTGTCTGATGGGAAAATTAAGGCAAGGTAGTTGATACTTTATATGGGATCTCTAGGCTTTTAAGAGCCTGACAAAAGTGCAAGTTTCAGTAGTATCGATTATGACCAATGACTAGACTCAATACATTTTAAAATCAAAAATCTTGGTAAGTAAAAGGAATGACCATTACCATGTTGAATTTTGGACATAGTTTCCTTCCCTTCCGTTCCTCTTCCCCTTCCCTTTCCTTCTTTCCCTCGTTTCCTTCCTTCTTTTCCTTCCCTCCTTCTTTCCCTCCCCTCTTCTTCCCTTCTTTCCCCTATCCCCTTTTTTCCTGCCATGGTTTTAAAGCACTGGTTCTTGTATTTTATTTTGGCACCAGGTCTCCATGGCTGGTAGAATACATCACAACACTTAATCGTATGACTTATACATTTACATAGTAACATTAAAACTTTTCTGTTTAAATCACTAATTGGAAGTCTATGGCCATGCTACCCTGAACAAGCCCAATCCTGTCTGATCTCGGAAGGTAAGCAGAGTCGGGCCTGGTTAGTACTTGGATGGGAAACCACCTAGGAATACCGGGTGCTGTAGGTGTAAAAAAAATTTAAAAATAAAAATAAATAAATAAATCACTAATTAGCTAAGATAAAGTGGCAAGACCAAAGCCCGCAGCTCTGAAAAAATATAAATAATATAACAGATAACTTATATTAATTTAGCTTACATGAATAATTCAGACTATTTCACTAAAGGATCCCTTTTCTGTACTTATTATTTAGCAGGCCACTGGAATATTATAATATTCCATAAAATACTGTATGCTTGAGTTGTTTTAACATGAAGACATTGTATATTTTCTCACCAACATGGCTAGGAAGAGTGTCTATAAAACCTTTTTTGATCTTTGCTGTATTTTTAGCCAATAATTAAGAAACCTTTGTCAGGACTGTGAAATGAGATGATTCGCCTTTTATTAAAGTGTCCAACTCTAGAAGAAAACTGATGCTGATAGTTCTAGATTTAAAAATACTGCCTGTACTAGACTTATTGGGGTGATCACTTCATGTTTAATAAATGTCTAACAGCTATGCTGTATGCCTGAAACTAATATAAATTGAATGTCAATTATAATTGAAAAATTAAAAAAAAAAAACTGCCTAAATAAACATAACTGTCAAAGGAAGGCATTTAAAGGTAACTAAATTCACCAAGTAAGCTTGAATATATAAACAAACACAGCAGTTATTTTTCATAATTGTGATATAGCCTTACCAGACATTGTAAAAGCCCTTAAAATGTTCCCACAATAACCCACATGGATAAGAGTAATCACTCCACTGGAAAGAGGAAAAATTATGGAGCCTGAAACTACTATAAATTATTACAATAAAACCCTAAAGTGAACCAGCCCAAACAAATACACAAATCTGACAAATCATTGGTGCTGTGCCATGCTGTGCTAGTCTCCTTTCTAGTCTACTACACAGGAAGCAATTTATTCCCAAAGTTAGTGGGATCAGTATGCAATATATATAAAATTTAAAAGTATAATAAAGAAACTTAGAGTAACAAATTTCCCATATCTTGATGACAGTCACAAGAATCAGAGAAGGTAGAATAGTAACAAAAACATTAGACTCAATTAATAACATAAAGATTGAAATAGCTTTTCGATGCTAGAATATCCCAAACTATAACTTAGAAGTCAGGACAGAAAAAAAATTGGTCGAAAAAAATTAAAATTCTGAGGAAAGTTTTAAAATACAAATATGATACATAGCTAGAATGGAAATTAGATTATTTGGGGGTGAAATAACAATAGGAGACTATAAAGGGCATGATTTGAATCACATAGAATAACTGGGGTCAAAAAGAAAAAAGGGAACAATTTAACTAATAAAGAATAATCATAAAGTTATTTTAATCTGTTATTTTTATAGTGCCAAAGAGGAACAATTGTGAACCACATAGATGATTATAAATTATAGGGTGAAAAATGCTTGTCTGACACAAGACAATAGATAGCATATACTCTTATATGTCTAAATAAATTCTTGATTACATATTCTATAGTGAGCTACAAATAAAACATTTGAAATAACACAGCTTTTTATTTTGACTTTTGTCAAAATTTGCTAAAAGGAACAAAATTTTTGAGTTTTTGCATAAAGACACATCAAAATTAAACAAAAAATGCCTAGGATTATAAAGCATTGTTGCTGATGTATGAAAATAAAAATTCAAAGCAAAGATATGATGATATCAACATTGGTGATAAAAAGATCAAAACGCTCAACGTAGACCCATCTAAACCATTCATTATCCATAAATTCCATGAGTCCTAGAAAATGTAAGGATGACAAACAGGAATGATTTTGGCGTGTACCATCAACAGCAGGTCATCAATATGACAGCCAAAACCACATGATATTTATAGATAATCAGCTTGATTCCATTTGCTTCTGGTTGATCTGATCTAATATAAACCTTGCAATATTTTAAAAATTCAAAGGGGTTTTTACATTGAACCATCAAGTTCATAACTTTATGATTTAATAGCGATATAAATATATATATATACACACACATATATATATGCATATATATATGTGTATATATATATATATTCAACAGTAAGGCATACATATATATATGTATATATATATATGTATGCCTTACTGTTGAATTGTACACCTGAAACTTACTGGATTTCATTAACCAATGTCACCATAAAAGAAAAAACAAACCTTAGATTTATAGATGATTATACTTGGTCTTTAATTTTAAGTGAATGTAATTAGCAACCAAATTTAAGTGGTATAACATTATATAACACTATGCTATGACCCTTATTATAATAATTAAAAACAAAATCTAGAAGCATTCACATGCCTTTTATTCTTGGTCCAGATTTCTTCTTTATTACTATATACTTTTTTTCCCTTAAAGGGATTTATAACACCACTTACCTGTAAATGAACAATTCTCAGAAATATATCTTCTCTCATGCTCATCTCGATATCAAAACGAGAAAGTCTTTTGTCTGCTTCTGTACTTGCCGCCCGTACTTCTCTGTCAGAGGAGACATGCTGGGGAAAGTCTAGCATGGTTCGTTCTACTGTTAACAGAGAGAAAAACTGTAAGGACTCAACGAATCAGTATTAAGGTCAATACCTCCTAACTAGATGAATAAGTATCTTGATAAAAGTTTTTCAAATACTTTCTTTAAAGGTTCCTAAGGCTATCAAAGAACGGGGTCTAATGAAGGACTTGGCTGTCCCTGGGTCATTATTGGGAACAATAAGAGTGTGCACTGAGCACCTATTAAAGTATGCTTAGGGTGTCATTTACTAACTGGGAATGTAGAAAGATAAAGACACAGTTTTATACTGAGGCATTTTATCATCAGGGGAGTGGGGGGTGGGAAATAGTACATAAAAAGATAAAGAACCATATAGGACAGAATGGATTAGTTGTCAAATGAATGGGATAGTAGTCCAAAGGCAGCAACACAGGGCTGGAGCGCTGTGTAATGTTTTATGGAGAAGGCTGGACTTTAGAGATGCTGGAGTGAAAGGAAGAGCTCCATAGGATATTGGAGGAGAGACTGCAAGCCTGAGGGCAGGCAGAGACAGAGGACGTTTCAAAAACAAGCAGCCCAATTTAGTGGGATGAGGTTTATTTAGAAGTTCTTAACATTTATTACAGACTTTCTATAGAATTTAATGGAAGTTATAGACCTCCCTACAATGCAAACATTTATACAAACGTAAGAAGCTCTATACAATTTCAGAAGATTTCCAGAAATCTCAGTGGACACATCCAGTAAGCATCTGAATACTGGAGATATTCCTATCAAATGATTGTGGTAATATAGTCTACTCTAATTTTCACATATTAAAGTTGGTTCTTGGATTTTTCATATATTTGTATTTTGACTTTAATTAGGTAAAAATCTGATGTCAGTGAAATAACCCACACTCCAAAAAAAAACCCACGAGTATAATTTATAGTGATGGTTGTGCTTATGCTGTGGCAATGTATTGAATACATTTTTATTTTGTTATCTTTAGTATTTTGAAGTTATTATCCATAGGTAAAATTTACACATGTAATATATGACAGAAAGTAGAGCTATCCTTTATATACCAAGAAATTGTACAGTTAAACAAGCTACCTCACGAATATTAGTCCTCTTTATTGTTACAAATAAAGAGGTATAAAGGTATAAAAAATTGCCACAATATCTGAATAAATTCATAATGTATGTTTTAAAAAATCGAATTAGATTAGTATTCTTTTAGGATTTGATTTAGTATCTAATTTTACGTCCATAAATTACAGAAAGAATGGAACAGATTAAAAATTTAGTACATACAGCACTTGTTTAAGTGATATAATTATATAGTTACAATTTCTGTTTGCTTTTTAAAATGAACTCAAGAAGATTATTAAGAAGAAATCAAAATCGCTCAAGAACTAAATGAGCAGAATAAAATATAGGAGCCTAAAACTGGCATCATCTTCTTAAATAATAATAATGAAAACCATTTCCTTCCCTCCTTTGCCACAAAGACCTGGAACCAGACTTGTGCTCTCACTGCCAAACTATAACAATGCTAAAGCCCAGTACTAGACACTAGACGAAAGGGATTTTAAGAACTAGTGCTAGAGGCAGAATGAAGTCTGAGGACATACACAAATAAGAGAAAGTTAGTCTTTAAAAATTTATTCCTAGTATGATTAACCCACAAAGATAAATTTATGGATGAGCAAGAACAGATACCACAGAACTAAAAGTATATTTAAAATATGTATTATTGGAAAAAAACACAGAATTTAAGATAATCCTTAATAATATACTTTGTTTTTTTCCCCCCCACTGATATAATTTTAGATTTGTTAAACATATAAGTTACCAGGCTAACACACCAGCTTGGCCATAAATGACTAAAGATGTATGTGAACCAAGGACAAACCACATAAAGGGTGAGAGATGCACATAAAATTCCCTGCTGGGACAACTGCTGAATGGGACCAACCTCATCCCTTTGATTTTGATTAATGAGACCAACTGGATCCTTTTTATTAAATTTTAAACTCAAGACTAGTAGCAAGATTCAGTAGCCACTAATGAGAGAGAAGCAGTTGGTAGTAGAAGCAGAAACTGAAACAGAACTGACTGCAGAGGTCAGAGAGAACAGCCAAGTTCCCTCTGTGGTGGGACACAGGGTGGGGAATTCTTGAGGAGTTGGTGGAAGTAAAGAGATGACCAGGTCACTAGGGCTGTGGAGGATCTCGGACAGCCTTCTAAATTGTGGTAGTCATACAAATGTTTATGATATCTAGCTCTACAGATTTAGTACTATATTCTTATGAAGGCTGGACACACAGTCAAGGTTGTTTAGCCATAATTATCCTACAAAATATATTCAGCCCTTAGAGGTCACCAGGGTGAATCTTTTTCTTATAACTCAAAGGATCTATACTTATATTATAAAAATAATATATTTTAAGTGTAGAATATATGAAAGTACAGAAAAGCATAAAGGTCATTAAATACTACTCCTAAACATGATTTTAATGGCTACACAGTGTTATAGAAGGTGAATGTATCATAATTTACTTAGCCATTCTATGAGTTTCCATTTAAGGATTGTTCCCAAACTTTTGCTATGATAGAGTACCTGTTTATACATAAATTTATACATGATTTTTTTCTGTATCTGATTATTTCCTTAGCTTAAATGCCTAAACGTAGAATTACTGAAGTCGCATATAAACTTCTTAAAAGTTTTGATATAGATTGTCAAAATGCTCTCCAGAAAGCAGTTGTAATGAGAGTGTACATTTTATAGCACCTTTGCCAAAGTAATAAAAAATTTAATCTTAGGTAATTTAATTCTAAGCAATTAATTAATCATTATGTAAAAATCAATGTCCTGTAAAATTGGAAAATGGATTGCCAAGACAGAAAGCGTAAAATGGTTTATGATGCCCACAAAATGAAATATTGATGTGCTTTTACATCCTACTCACCTATATACTTCACTTCTACATCTGCCAGTGCCTGTAAACAGTTCTCATAAGTTACTTCCTCAAGGTCAAGCGTTCCAATAGCATCGTACACCTGTTTGGTCTGCACAATGAGTTCCTCAGTTCTTGTTTTAATTTGCTCTGGTGAAAGATCCCATCGTAAAACATTTCTGCCAGCTGCAGAATAGGAAGACATTGCCTGAAGAGGAGACATTACTTCTCTTCCTAAAGTCATCTTGAATAAAATCCTACAACCACCAACTCTAAAAAGAATCAGAAAAAGAATAAAAGTTAGGCATTTCTGCTGGTCCAAAGTCAATACACAAATGTATATTATCTAATTAAATTTTAAATTAAAAAGAACTTTTTAATAAATTGGACAAATTTCTTTCAGGTAAACACATATACACAAAATTAACTGCTCTTGTATTTTCTTTTTTTCTTGACTAGTTATGGATTAATAGAATTTGTACTTTCCAAACAATAAATTCTTCAGTCATTAGAAAAATAAAGGTAGGTGTCAAAGACATAATTGTCCTTTATAAATTAAACCAGTAATCTTTCTTATTTAAATATTTTCCCTGAGCTAATGTCCACCTATTATGTATGTAGACTCAAAAAATATTTGGAATTCAGCAAGGAAACATTTCAAAAATTCTCTTTTAACATTGAACACCAATTAAAACAGTTGTTTTTTTTTTTTTCCTACCAAAACTGTGTAATTCAAGAATGGGAATTTGAATTTAAGATTTGGAAAACAAACTCTGGTATAGCTATAACATCATAAAAGAAAAAAGAAAAAACAAATCAAGAAAAATGATACCAACCCTTCACTCCCTTAAACATTCAAACTAAAAATTGGTGACATGTGTGTATCTATTTACATATACATGTATTTTGTATGTATTGATAATTTTAGAGCTAGTAAATAAAAATGTTATAACAGATAACATTTATTGTGTGTTTAGGCACTGTACTAAATGCTTTCCATTTATTAATGCAGTTCTCACAACAATCCTCTAGGCAGATACTGTGATTATTCTTATATTGCAAAAGAGGAAACTAAAACAGAGAAGTTAAGTAACTTGCCCAAGGTCACATAGCTAGTTATATAGTATTATGTATAACCATTAAAAATTATATTACATGTAACTATTAAAAGCCAGGTAGTATAGATCTAGATTCCACACTCTTAACCACTATGCTAAACTTCATTCCTATTATCTTACAAGGCCCCAAAACAACCTTATGAGGTAGGTAGGACATTATTCCCTTTTAATAGATGGTGTAATTGAGGCTCATAGAGGCTGACTCATTTAAGATCATTCACTCGACAAATATTTATGAGGTGTACTGTGTCTGGCCACTGTGATAGGCACTGAGGATAAAAAAGCATTTTGACTGACATCCTGATATTATAATATAGTGAAGATGAATTGATAAACAGGTGATTATACTATATTGAGATGAGTGCTATGATAGGGGTAAATAGAGGGGACTCTGAAAGACCACAGAAAGAATGTTTCTAGGAAGATTTTCCAGAAGGAACAATGAGAAAGCCGATATCTGCACAATGTGCAGAAACTATCTGAAGCCCAAAGGCTGTAAGGAGTGAGAAGTCTGAAAAAGGTAACTAAGAAGTACTAAATGCAGAGCCTTGGGAATTGTTAAGAGTTCAACCTTATTCTGAAGACAATGAGAGAGCCATTAAAGGGTTTTAATCAGGGGAGAAACGAGATAAAATATGCATTTTAGAGAAATCGTTCAAATTATAGTGAGTTGAAAGGTTTGGAAAAGAGAGATCATTTTAGAGGGAAGCTATTACTGTAATTGAGGCATAAGACTATGGTACACTGTACTAGGAAATGGGGAATTGAAGTGATTTGGAAGACATTCAGGAAGTAGAATCAATATTAGTTGGTACTGAATGGATGTGTGGGAGAGGCGAGAGAGTCAGGAAGATGTCCAGGTTTCTGTCTTAGAACTGGATGGATAGATGGTGGTGCTGTCACTAAAATAGGGAACTTAGAAGGAGGAGGAAGATCTTTGGACGAAAAAAAGAGAAATTCAACTTTGGACGTGCCAAGTGGCTGTGGCACATGTAAGTGGAATCCATTTATATTAAATGGTAATTGAAATTATACGGGTCGTTGAACCGGCCCAGGGGAATTTGTAGAGTGAAAACAGAAGAACAACTGAGTTCTAACTGAAGTCTAATCTCTGACGAAGAAAGAAAACCAAGCCAGGCTGGGTCTAAGAAGTTGTGAAAAGTAAGCATTGGAAACGGGAGGAAGTGAATAACTGTACCAATTATTGTACAAATCTCAAGAAAGATAGAAGAATCTCTTCTATCTTTATTTAGCAACAAGAATGCCATTGATAACTTTGGCAAGAGCAGTGTCGGAGGGGGGTGGTAGGGGTGGAAGTCAGATTACTATGGTGGAGGGCTACTAAGAAGGTAAAGAACTGGAAGAGTGCACCCAAGCAATTCTCTGTAGAGTTAGCTGTGAGAATAAGGAGAACTAACTCTGTGCAGATGGAAGGGGCTGGGGCACAGAAAGGATGCATTTCTAAGATGGGAGAGACCTAAATACTGACACCCTTAACTGTCTCTCCATATTAACTGATGTCTCTTATGTGAAACATACTGGCTGGCAGACTATTTTCTATTGTATTTCCGCATTTCTCCTTCAACCAGCTGAGTTACATATTCACCAACGGTCAAGTCCATGTGTTCCAAAATATGTTTATGCCTACTGTACTTGTTTTCATGTAATTTAAATATTTGATTAAATGCATGCAAAAAAGAATGATTTGTTATTTAGGTAAACTATTATGTAACTATTTTGAAAAAGATGGTTGTTAAAAAGCCAACACAAAAACTCCTATTATAGAAATCTGAGGAAAGAACTGTGAAGATTCAGAAGATTTTTGAATTCAGATTACTTATGTGTGTCTTTATGTGTGTTCTTGTTCCACTTAAAAGAAACTGAAACTGGAAATAAAAAATGATGCATTTTAGATGTAGTTTACGCAAGGACAGTGAGGGATGCCTATCAAATGATTCATACTTGACAAAAACGCCTTCTCTTATATCAAAATATTTGGAAATAAACATACATTGTTTTGTTTGAATACATTAAGCAATTTATCATTTATGATTCTACTTGAAACCAATTTTTTCCATTAATTATTAAATGACACATAAAGCAAGATCTTAATGGAAGTGGGAACAAATGGCTTATAAGGCATGGGCGGAGCAATTTGTTTGAGATAGGAAGAGAGACTACAGGTTTGGTAATACCAATATAACAGGTAAAATGGGAGTAGTTAGGTTATAGTAAAAAAGTGAAATGTTTGAATTTAAGAATTCAAAGGTGACGCAGTCTAACAAGATCCAAGATGTTTTCCTGGAAGTGGATGGTTGATACGAACAAGCTGAAGAGCGCAAAGAGCCAACAACCTAGTGTTGGATAAAACGTCTATGGGAACACTGGAGTCAGTGGCTCGATGGTTGGGCCTGGGAATAGAAAGGAAGACTGAACCAGGAACTGAAGTCTACCAAATACGGTGAGGACCAACCAGGTGGCTGGGAGAGGACATCATGGGCAGGGTATAGAACGGTAAGAGCAGGCTGTGAGCCTCACAGGTGATTTTATACCATGGTGAAGCAGTGTTGGTCTGCAAGAATAAGGGGGGTAGGAGCTGGGAAACAGAGAAATGTGTATCTTTCTTCCTTACTTTGTGGTATGAGATGTGGAAAGAAGACGGATGTAGGGGAAACATTTTCCTCAGGCTGAGTGGATTTCAGTAAAGGTTAAAAGGGGAAGAGATGATCCAGAGAGTATGAAAAAGTGGAGGAGTTTGTTTACTATGGAACAAGGGTTCCAGAAATAACAAGGGAAAAGTCTAAGAGTATAATAGGTAGCTAAATATGAGTTGCTTGTCCTACCATTCACCTCTTCCCCCTGTCTAATTATATACATATTTTCTTCCTAGTACCCACACATCCCTCACATAGTCCATGATCTTTAAAGCTGGCTGCCCCCACTCTCAGAACTCCTGTGAGAGAAAGGGGTCTTATTCCTATTGAGTATGACTGAGTAAGCTTGTATCCTTGACTGAAGCTGGCATCTATATTATGGAAAAGAGTGGAACCTGTTTTATGACGAAATAAACGCTGTGAGTGAAAGAATAAAGGAAGGAAACCAGATATTTACTGAGATCACTGAGCCCCTAGATCAACTAATTCTAAAGCTTGTCCCGGAGCTAGACTTTTTAGTTAGTGAGTCTATTGTTTAAGCCAGTTTGAATGTGGTTTTGTTCTTTGCTTCACACAGGACCCTGACTGATAAAGGAATGAAAACTGATAAAGGAATGAGCACAGAAAAAAGTAGTACAAAGGTCAGAGTACAAGAAATGATGGATGACTGGAAGGTCTTATAAGCTTCAGGTGATGGCCTGAAATAATAGGGACATGAAATTCACTGTATGGAGCTCGCTGAAAATTTCTAAAACAATTATTCCCACAATGCCTCATGGACACACAGAACTGAGGCCTTAAAGGAGTCAGCCATGACTATGATTGATTGGGCTTCCAAGGAAGTTCTAGTACCAGTGGGATTACTGAGGTAATAAATAGCAAGTGGAAGGCTGATAACTAAAACACAGGACTTTCACATCTTAATACTCTGCTCTTTTCACCATCCTCTTGGTACAAACCAATTATTATGGATACATTTTCATTATTGTTAAGCAGCTTTAAAAGAAAATTACTCTCAACATTTCACTGATAAGATGACCTCCATTGGTTTTCATTTATTTCCTAACATTTATCAAAAGGGTGAGGGTTCGGTCACAGCATAACCTGATTTTAACTCGGTTAAACTGATAGAGATGTCAGCCCCTACATCTTTGCTGAATAGATGTTCCCATAATCATCTTTGTATACCTATGAAATGGATGAAAAACTATCCCTTCCTTAAAGTAATATTAATTCCCGAATGTGGAAGGGGTAAAAAGAAAGGAACAGAAGTTAGAAATCATGATTTTGTGAGTCAATAGAACACATTAAACTTTTTTAATCTTATACCTTCTCTTCTCACTTTCCGAGATTTCATTTAAAATTCCTTTCAGAATTTATAATTTTTACCAAGGAAAGTAAATGAAGACAGAACGATCCCCTTTACTTCTAACTAAAAGATTTTGATCTACTGAGAATTTTTCTATCTGCATTGTCTCTATTTTCCTCTTCCCTCGTCATTTTGCTGTCTCTCCTCATCCCCTTTGTAATGATTTCAAGCTCATTCAACGCTTCGGATGTTGGTACATTTCTCTCTTCTCCTTCAGTGCTTCTGCGGCCCTGGAGACCTGTGCCTGGGTGGGAAAACCAGTGCACCTGCAGTCACGCTAGCAACTGTGCTTGTACCCTTGATAATCTGATGAGGGTTTTTTTAATTGACTTTCTGCAACTTAGAGCTACAAAAGTTGAAAGCAAGCAACATAGCGTCATCCTGTCTTTCTCTATAGGAGTTATCATGTACAATTATTTGAAAATTAAAATCTAGATTAAATCTGATATTTCTACTGTCTAATTAAACACTAGTTTTTTTTCTATAAATGTCTAGGCTTTTTATTATTTCTGTTCCAACTGCAACTTCTTCACTGTCTTGTGTCTTCAACACACAACACTGAAATTTCTAACCAAGATATAACACAGAATACTATATTGGAATTGACAGGAAGGTGCGTTTGTTAGGCTGTAGTCTCCTGTGTCCAACAAACAACTGAAGAACTTAGGCAAAGTAAGCAAGCTGCATAGATTTTGATAGAGATCACCAGGTTGCAGAATTTCATTTGGACAAATGAGCATGCCACAGCTATTTTTAGTTAATTATTGTCTTAAAACTTTTGCAAAACATTTTATGGGATGTACTTTCAGAAACATTCTGACTTGCTGCATTCATTTTCTTTTGAAGTAGAGCTGAAAGGCCTCCATTTCCTCCCATCAAAGCTTCTTTAACCATTCCAGTTCATCCAGATCTAAGCTTCTATCACCTTTTATCTATGTCATTCATTTTAGACATTTAAATTACAGTCATTAACCTTTTTAGCTGACTTGTCTTATATTCTAAATTAGACTAGGACTTTCTCAAGCACAATAACCATTGTACATTTCTTTTGTCACACCCCCAACCTGAAAACATTGCACACTGCTGAGCACAGTTGAAGCTCATTAAGAACCTGAGATGAGATTGATATGGCTAACACTTTACAGCAACACCATTTTCCTTCATCATCACAAATAAATATTCATGCAGAGAAGTATGTTTTACTAGAGCCAGGACTAAGAAACTCCATTATGTAAAATGTTGTAACTTCCATTTCTCCGCAATTTACATTTTATCCACGTTCTCATTCTTTCTCTATAGGGTTATTGCATTGTAGTACATGGTTTGCATGGCAGTTCCTGAAATTTGCCCCAATTCTTCAAAACACAAGGCAAATGTTCCTAGTATTTTCTTTGGAACTAATATTTCTCTATGAGCTGCTATTGAGTGCTGTATTTCATCAATCCCCCCAGACCGGAATTTCAAACTGTTTAATTATTTCTCTTGTTCCATTCCATTTCATCAGAACCACGC
The DNA here is from genome assembly GCF_902729225.1 of Pteropus medius. Classification (NCBI taxonomy): domain Eukaryota; kingdom Metazoa; phylum Chordata; class Mammalia; order Chiroptera; family Pteropodidae; genus Pteropus; species Pteropus medius. The sequence goes on along the minus strand of NW_024344370.1, from coordinate 10,950,367 downwards.
CCTTCTCATCTTGATTCCTACTGTTCACAAAGTTATGTTTTTCATCACTGATTTTATGAAGTCACCACTCTTATTACTACTTATCAGTGCTCTTGGTGTCCTCTTTGGAGGGAAGAAAGAACAGAAAGTAAGAAAGAGAGAAGTCATTTACTGAGTAGTCCCTATGTACCAGATTGTAAAAAACTTCATTTAATCCTACTAATATTCTGAGAAATATGTATGTATGAGGAAGCACTAATTTCAAGGGCAACAGTGTAGTAGAAAAGACTTTTAGTTCTTTCTACAAGGAACAGGGCCAAATGTTTTAACAATATGATTAGAATATAAAAGTGGTTTTTCTACAAGATTGTTTAAATTTCACAAATCAGTATTGATATGTGAAAAATCTTAGTTGATTTTTACAACTAAGAGCTAATCTTTTTTTTTTAACATTCAATATTATTTTATACAAGTTTCAGGGTACAGCATAGTGGTTAAACATTTATATAATTTACAAAGTGATCTCCTGGATTAGTTTAGTACCTACCTGGAACTATATATAGTTATTATAATATTATTTACTATATTTCTTATGCTGTACTTTACACTGCTATGACTACTTGGTAACAAATTTGTACTTCTTAATTCCTTCACCTTTTCCACCCAGTGCCCCAACCCCTTCCCATACAACAATCACCAGTTTGTTCTCTGTATCTATGAGTCTGTTTTCACTTTGTTCATTTATTTTGATCCTTAGATACCACAGATAAGTGAGATCATACAGTATCTATTTTTCTGTCTGACTTATTCCACTTAGTATAATACCCTCTAGGTACATCCATGTTGCTGCAAATGGTAAGATTTCATTTTTTTATGGTTGAGTAATATTCACTTGTATACATGTACAAGAGTTGATCTTATTAGCTATGGAGGTCAAGTTATAAAATATTACCTAAAGCTTCCTGGTACTAATACTAGACCCTCAACATATCAAACACTTGTGAACTTATTGTATTCTCTCTGCTGAGTATCCTTTCACATCTCATATTTCTGCCAATCACCAAATGTAAAAGCATCTGACTGGTGAATCTCTCTCATACACCCAATCTCCTGATAACTTCCTTATCCTTTTACAAAGCTCTATCTTTTCCACTTTGTTTTTAAGAATTTTTCAAAAAAAAATTGTTCTCAATTACAGTTAATATACAACATTTTCCACTTCGTCTTTTTTTTTTTCCTCCTGCAGTTGACATTCAATATTAAATTCAGGTGTACAGCATGAGATTAGACATTTATATAACTTACGAAGTGATCCCTTCGATAAGTCTCATACCCGTCTGACACCACACATAGTTATTACAATATTATTGACTATATTCTCTATGCTGTACTTTACATCCCATGACTATTTTGTAACTGCCAATTTATACTTCTTAATCTCTTCACCTTTTTCACCCAGCCTCCCAAAGTCCCTTTCACCTGGCAACCATCAGTTTATTCTCTGTATCTATGAATGTTTCTGCTTTATTTTATTTTTTAGATTCCACATATAAGTGAAATCATATAGTATCTGTCTTCCTCTGACTTATTTCACTTAGTATAATACCCTTTAGGTTCACCCATGTTGTTGCAAATTATAAGATTTCATTCTTTCCTATGGCTGAGTAATATTCCTTTGTATATATAATTACCACTTTTTTATCCAATCATCTATGGATGGACACAGGTTGCTTCCGTATCTTGGCTATTGTAAATAATGCTGCGGTGAACATAGAGATGCATTTATCTTTTTGAATTAGTGTTTTGGATTTCTTCAGATAACTGACCAGAAGTGGAATTGCTGAGTTATAAGGTAGTCATACTTTTACTTTTTTAAGGAACTTCCATACTGTTTTCTCTAGTGGCTGCACCAATTTGCAATCCCACCAACAGTGTGAGAGTGTTCCCTTCTCCCCACATCCTCACCAACACTTCCTTTTTGATTTACTGATGACAGACATTCTAAGCAGTGTGAGGTGATATCTTATTGTGGTTTTAATTTGCATTTCTCTGATGATTAGTGATGTTGAACATCTTTTCATGTGTCTATTGGCCATCTGCATGCCGTCTTTGGAGAAATGTTTATTCAGCTCCTCCCCTCATTTTTAAATTGAAAAAAAATTTTTTTGGTGTTAAGTTATATGAGTTCTTTATATATTTTGGATATTAATCTCTTATCAGATTTATCATTGGAGAATATCTTCTCTCATTTGATAGATTGTCTTTTTGTTTTGTTGATGATTTCCTTTTCTGTACAAAAACTTTTTAGTTTGATGTAATCTATTTGTTTATTTTTTTTCTTTGTTTCCCTTGCCCGAGGAGATATATCTGAAAAGAAATTACTGTTAGCAATATCAGAGAGTTTACTGCCTATGTTTTCTTCTAGGAGTTTTATGGTTTCAGATCTTACATTTAAGTCTTCATTTTGAGTTTATGCTTGTATATGGTATCAGTATGGTATAAGAAAGTGGTCTAGTTTCATTTTTTAGCCTGTTATCTGTCCAGTTTTCCCAATACCATTTATTGAAGAGACTGTCTTTAGCCCATTGTATATTCTTGCTTCCTTTTTCATAGATTAATTGACCATATAGGCATGGATTTATTTCTGGGCTCTCTATGTGTCTCTTTTTATGCTAGTGGCATGCTATTTTGACTACTACAGCCTTGTAGTATAGTTTGTTATCAAGTAGTATGATACCTCTTTGTTCTTTCTCAAGATTGCTATGGCTATTCAAGGTCTTTTGTGGCTCCACATAAACTTTAGAATTATTTGTTCTAGTTCTGTGAAAGATGCCATTGGTATTTTGATGGAAATTGCACTGAGTATACAGATTGCTTGGGTAGTATGGAAATTTTAATGATGTGAATTCTTCTTATCTGTGAAAATGGCATATGTCTTCATTTATTTGTATCTTCTTCATTTTCTGTTTTATAATTTCCAAGTACAGGTCTTTTACCTCCTTGGTTAAATTTATTCCTACGTGTTTTAATTTTTGATGTAATTATAAATGGGATTGTTTTCTTAATTTCTCTGATAGTTCATTATTGGTGTGTAAAAATGCAACCTATTTCTGAATACTGATTTTGTACCCTGCTACTTTATTGAATTCTTTTACCTATTCTAATAGTTTTAAGGTGGACTCTTTAGGGTTCTCTATAGGTAGTATGATGTCAACTGCAAATAAGGACAGTTTTACTTCTTCCTTTCCAATTTGGAGACCTTTTATTTCTGGATTCCCTTCCTGTACCCACTCAAAAAAGTTTGTGTCTCCATGATTCCATCCAGATCACTAGCTAGAACGCCAGACCCATAGACATCTCAAACGTAACATGTTCGAAACTTAATCTTTCTCATAAATTCCCAGTCTCAGTTTACCACTCTTCATCTAGAATCTTAAGCTAGAAATTTGTCACACATATAAGTGATGAGTATCATTTTCATTCCTAATATTTGTTAAGACCCTGTTAATGTGCCAGACACTATAGCAAGAGTTTACATACATTTTCTTGTTTAATTTCTTATTTAACAAGCCAAGAGGCAAGTTAACCCAATTCTACTGGGCACAGAGAAGAAAATTAGCTTGTTTGAGGTCACAGAGGAGATGTGGACCTGAGATTTAAACTCGGGTCTGATTACAGACTCCATATTCTTACCTACTAAACTATACTAATGTTGCAACTGCATCCTTAAAAAGGAAACCATCAGATTTCTTACAACTGCACCTCCCCGATCTTCTATCTTGCTTGCAATGGGGAGAAAATAAGGTAAATACAGCACTTAAAACATACATATTGGCATTCCTTGTCCAGCTTGTTAACTATACCACTCCCTGAAGGATTGCTACAAGGGCTAAGAAGGAGTGCCCCACTTTTGCTTTCATCCAGCTCTAAAAAACAGGCCATGTAGGCCTGGGCAGCTTTTAGTCACCATTTCCAAAGAGTAAAACGACTCCAACTGGGACAACCTGATGGCTACTCTGTGCACCCACGTCTCATTCCTTTTCAGAGCCTTTTAATGAACTGCCCTTAGGCAAGCAGGAAACCACTTGAAAAAGTGTACTAGGAAGTTGCAAAAGCTTTTTTAAAGCACTCGGGCAAAATAACCTACGTTTCTTATGGATAAGATTCAGCTGAGGCACTGTAAGAAAACTTTCTATGCAATAACTGCTAGTTCTTTACTCCGTGGTGATTTCTCAGAAAGAGATATTGACTTGTTACCATCATCTGTGATTATGCCTACATTACAAATTACAATACCAAAAAATGACTCATTATAAAGGATTTCACGTGAAGCAAATTAGTTGATTCAGTCATTCCTTCAGCAAATACTTACTGAGGTTCGAAGATGAATGAGACATAGTTATTACCCTCTGGGAGCTAACAGACTTGTGAAGAAGAGACATAAAGATAGATTAGAATATACAGCAGCAAATCCTATGTGAATAAAGTGATGGGGGAATTTAGAGGGCAGAGCAAGCAACTCTGACTTCAGGAGGTCCTTCTACATTTCTCATTCTACACACACACACACACACACACCCTTAGAACTTGGTTCTTTTCTTTCTTTTCTATCCTTTGTATGAAATATTTTCTTCTTATTAATATTATTAGCTGTTAGTAAACAGCTAACACAATTGATCTAGAGTATCATACTTTTATTTAAACTAGCATTTGTGGAAGGTCTTCTAAGTGTATTCCAGAAAATCTTACTCTAACTTCTAAATTCCTTAAATTCAATGTTTTAGGGTCTATACATCAATTGCTTACTTACACTATACGATCTGTATTAAAATTTTTAAAATTAAATTATCCTTCTCCTGAAGATTGTTTGGTCTTTTTTTAATCTGTAAGGAAAACAGCATAAAATTATAAATTAAATCCCTATATTGTGCCTGGTATATATTTGCTGAATGAGTCAAAATCTGTGTAAATACTTAATGCCAGCCTTAGAATGCTTAGAGATGTACTAGGAAGGATGAATGACCTGCTGCCACACCGACAGGTCAGGGGAGAAATGAAGAAGACATTCTCCTTCTAATTCTATGACAATGTAAGCAATTTGAGAACATAGTCCATGTCTTAATTTATCTTTGTATTTCTCGGCAGATGTGGAAGAATTTGTCAGTGCATAGCATATATGTTGGAAATGCTGAATCAATGAGTATAGAAAAGTGATGAAAAAATCTACATTAGTCTGTCCTACAATGACTATTAAATTTAGCCCAAGATACCAAGTAAATAATGTGATAAAGCAACCAAGAGAAAGTGCTAAGACAATAAAGTTGTTGGAGAAAGGTAATTAAGTAAATGATATGTCATAAAAATACCGTGAGTCATGGATAAATTACAGAACATGCCAGTACACTTGGAAAGCAAAGTACTACAATTCGACTGCTCTTGCTTCCACCTGCTGGTATAGGAAAGGAATTTTTTAGATTGGGAAGAAAATGTTTAGTGACTCTAGAAAAAAATTTTATGAAAACATTGAACTTTCAAAGTGCTGTTGCCAAGGTTACATAGTACGTGTCCCACAAACAATCCTTCACAAAAATGTACACCATGAACTCAACTACAAATATTTGGAGTAGAGAGCAGAACTACCCCACTGGCCTTTATTCTGAGTAGCCTCCAGTGTTTGTTAAAGCCAAAAGCATTATCAATTTTCTTTCATCGTACAGTCCCTTTTTTATACTCACAAAAATAGCCTTTAAATGGGATGACTAAAATGACCAGTGCAACTCTAATGGTCTAATCTTAGTCTTGTGTATTAAAAATATACTACTTATTTTGGAAACGGTGCCACATACAACTTCAGTTGCATACAACTTTCTCTATTGGTAAGGCTTCAAAGTAGAACTAATTATATTATACAAAGGATCCCTTGGGCTGAAAGATGATTTACTTTCAACTCTTTCTTAAAATGTTAGTGATCCATTTAAAAAAAGAGAAAAAAGCAATTTTGTTTTAGATTTTGGAATATAATGGAAGTAAGTTCTTGTTTCCAACTTTCATTGTAAATAAATAAAAAGGGACTCTTCAAAGTTATCTTTTACAAGAAATAGAAATAAAAATTAAAAAATGATAGAAAGAAATTGCTTGAGTTTATATAAAGAACTGGATGACATTAGAAATATTTGTTAATATTTCTACTCTTGACAAATAAAACTTTTGAAGAAGTTCATATTACAAAGTTATAAAGAATGAAATTTAAAAAAAAATCTCAGGTTCTGAAAAATGAGAGGCAGAAGATAGTTTAATTGATTTTCACCTAATTTTATATATAGGACAACTAATTTAATAGTTATAGGTTTTAAATAAATTTATTATAAATATACATTAAAAGATTTCTCTTCTTAAATTCTTTAACTGGCTTAAGGAAGACCATCTGAGACCACAGAGCATCTAAAATCAAGTGCAATGTCACAAATGAAATCAAGACTTCTTTAATAATTCATTAATAAAAAGCCTACCCACATACATGGAAAAACAAACCACAACTCAAAAAAGACATTCCGCTTTTATTTTTCTCTGGGAGGATAAATAAATTGCTTCTGGCATATTTAATTGGTGTTTGGGGTATACTTTTCAGAATTGAAGTCTTCAGTAAATTACTCATGAGAGAGACATCTCTCCTTAGTACATTATTTATTACCTAGGCTCGGCGGGGTGAAGGAGTGGGGAGGGGGTTACCTACATATGGATATCTTGCTGAGTAAATGATGATGCCTAAATCCTCACCCTATGCCTGGCTAATTACCATTTTTTTTTTGAGACTGATTCAATCACAAATAGGTTTTTATTGTTTTTACAGGTGACAATATATTATAATTATGTATTTTTGAAAAAATTATCTCAGTGTTAAATACTGAAATACTTATGAATAAAACAACATAATGCTGGGCTATATTTCAAAATAATTGTAGGAAGAAGAAGTATATGAGTAAAGATTGGCCATGAGTTGATAACTTTGAAGTTTGGTGATGTGGAAGTTCATTATATTAATTTCTTCACTTTTGCTTATAAACATTTACATAACAAAAAGTAAAAAAAAATAATAACTATTTATGTGCCTACTTCTAGTTGCTGTTCTAAATTCAGACGTGTGGTCTGAAAAACATATAAACTCGACACTAAAACAACATTCACATGCTGACAAGCATATTAAAATGGATAATAGATGAGCAAACCCCAAGAGGAAACGAGAACACAGATAAGAATATATTTGACCAGTAAATGAAGATTCAGAAATTCACAGTTGGAAAGGGGCCTTAGAAGACAGCCAATTCAAATCCTTTAATTTAGGATGAAGCCCAGTGATGTTATGTCATGAATAATTGATTATAAACCTATGCTTACGCATTTTATTCTTTCGCAGATATAGTGAATGTTACATTACAAATGATTAAAGAGTATTCAAGTGATACTGCTGATTTAGAGAATGTTCAAGTGATACTGCTTTCTAGTGTATCTAAAACTTAAGGCTGACGACTTTGAGCATAGCTATCAGATGGCTGTCATGCTATTTCATCTAATAATGAGTAAGCCTGTAACTGCTGCTTGGCCGCTGCCAACCATCACTACCACCACTATCAATAATAAGTGTCAAACATCTATATAACATGCACTGTACTAAGTACTTTACATATACTAACTCATTTAATCCTTCCAACAATACTGTGGCATAGACTTTATTATCATTCCCATTTTTAGAGGATGAAGTTTGAGGCAAAGAGAGATTTAACTTGCCTAAGATCACACATCTAGAAATGACTAAGGAACCCAGGCAGTCTTGCTCCATAGTCAATGCCGTCAAGTACGATACTATATCAATCGCTTTGGCGATTCTGCCATTCTCTTCAAGTTGTCCACAGCTATTAACCTTACCCCTTATCAGTGCTTGCTACTTTTCTTTATTCTCTCATGTCCTTGTCATTGAGAGACATAATCAGATGACATGGCCTGTGTGGCTCTGTGCTGATCCATGCCATGTCCCGATTCTCCTGTTTCAGGGTCTGGCACAGCAACCCCTGAAAGCCACTGCCATTTACATATGTGAGAAATAAGTAAATCAACAGACTATGTGAGAAAGGAAAATAATGGTGACACCTTGTATTTCTGTAGCACCTGTACATTCTTAGCAAATACGGAAGTATGGTGATTTGACAATTTGATATATGAACCTGAAAAATAGAAGGCGGCTCTGGGTGACGTACAGATACTTTAAATGTACGATTCTTAAAAGGGCTGGGAAATCTAAGTAAAGTATGTGGATAAGAGTGGGGTTGCGGAGGGAGTTTGGAAAAGTAGCCAAAGAAAAAGTCTGCACATGAGCTGGATTAAGGGAAGGTTTCAGACAGGAAGTTGTGACTTCAGTACATATGTAAGCTCAAGGAAAGGAGACGGAAAAGAGACTTAACAGGAGAAGCTGAGAATAGAAACTTGAGAAAAACCAGCACTTGAGGGGCAGGTGTCCGGAAAAGAAAGCATGAAAGAAATTTGAGGAATGCTCATAGTAGAGGAAAATTAGGAATTTTTTCTTTAGAAGTCAAGGAAGAATGTGTGGAAGACAGTCTAAATGTTACATGGAGACCAAGTAAAATGAGGACTGGAAAGTATTCATTGAATTTGGCAACTAATACCCAAGACTTAAAATGTCATCTGATTAGTGACTCTTTCCTGTCTTGTCCTTTGGCAGCCACATCAATCTGCTAATTCACTGGAAACATGGAAATAACTCAAGTTTCCAATTTTGTTTTCCTATGTGCTATTCTTATGTCATCCTGTTTTTAGCTTCAAAATCTGACGTCATATTCAATACTATTAAGAAATCTCCTCACTAGAATGGTGTTCTCATAAGTTGAAATCTTCAGGAACTTAAATTTTTCACCTTTACTTACAGTCACCTGAATATTTTATCAGTAGGTCATCTATATCCTCCCCAAGTCACTGATAAAGCATGTGTGACTTTTAATATCCACATACAGTCAGTTCTTAATTACCTAAGTCTTTAGGACTACTTTTTTCTACTTTGAATGGAAAGTAGAACATTATAAGTTACTATGTACCTAAAGGGATTGGCATGAAATATTCAAAGCAATGAAAAGCAAGGACCTATAACCAAGATTACTCTACTCAGCAAAGGCATCATTTAGAATGGAAGGACAGATAAAGAGAATCTCAGACAATAAACAGCTAAAGGAGTTCATCACTCCCAAACCAGTATTATAAAAAATGTTAAAAAGACTTTTAAGAAGAAAAAATTAAAAATATGAATAATGAAACAGCAAAAACTACATATCTAGCAACAATTAATTTAAATGTAAAGGGATTCAATGCTCCAATCAAAAAACATGGGTGGCTGAATGGACAAGAAACCAAAAGCCTTACATATGCTGCCTTTAAGAGATTTACTTCAGATCAAAAGACACACACAGACTAAAGGGATGGAAAAATATATCTCATGAAAATGGAAACAAACAAACAAAGAAAAATTGGTGTCGCAATACTTATACCTGACAAAATACACTTTAAGGCAAAAGCTATAACATGAGATAAAGAAAGACCCAATAATCCTACTTCTGGGTATTTATTCAAAGAAACCCAAAACACTACTTCGAAAAAACATGTGCATCCATATGTTCACTGTAGCATTATACATATATACAATAGATTATTACTGAGCTATGAAAAAGAATAAAATCTTGCCATCTGCAATAACATGAATGCAGAGGATCATGCAGAAGATATTGTGCTGAGTGAAGTAAGTCAGACAGAGAAAGACAAACATCCTATGATTTCACTTATATGTAGAATTTAAAAACAAAACAAACAGACAAAATGGAAACAAATTCATAGATACAGAGAGCATTTTGATGGTTACCAGATTGGAAGTGAGGTGGGGGGGCAGGGTGAAGGAGGGAGGGATTAAGAGGTACAAATTGGTAGTTACAAAATAGTCATGGAGATGTAGAGTATAGCATGGGGAATATAGTCAGTAGCATTGTAATAACTAGATATGGTGTCAGGTGGGTAATGGATTTATTGAGGCGATCACTTCATAAGTTATGTAAATGTCTAATCACTGTGTTGTATACCAGAAACTAATATAATACAGTGTGTCAATTATAATTGAAAAAAATACTATTGGCAAAAAAAGTTACTGTGTACCTACTTAGTATCAAGCACTGTGCTAGACATTTTCACATACGAGTTCCTGCAATCCTTAAAAAATTTATGAAGTAGTTATGTTATCTCTATTTTAGGGTTGAAGAAACTGAAGCTTAGTGAGATGACACAAGCTTTTGAAACCAAGTCTGCCTCCAAAGCCATGTGGTTGTACATTCTCTTTTTCTTTATTTTTCTGTGTGTGTGTGGGGTGTGTGTGTGTGTGTGTGTAAATCTTCATATATCTAGATTTGTATTTTTCCAGCTTTACTGATATAATTCACATATAACATTAAATAAGTTTAAGGTGTAGGACATTCTATTTCTTGAAGTCATTTCACTAGTTTTTCACATGTTTGCCTTGGACAGTCAACTAATACATTGTGGCTATTTATAAATTCTGATAAATAGATCTTCACATGTCCAAATCCTACCAGCCTTCAAGGACTTTGTCCCTTCCTTTTATCCTGGTAATAGCTCCCTCCCCTAAACTCCCATATCTGTTTCTTTATTACTCTCTTTAGTACTTATCACTTTCTTCCTTGTAATTTAATTATTTATGTATGTGCCTAATCACACTTGCTAGGTTGTATTGCCTTGGCATTCTAAAGCCTACTTCTGTATTTATTATGTAAGTATTTTTGAGGCTATTATTCATTGCATTTACTTAATTTCCCCTATACAATGCATCTACATGATAAGCTTATCTCCCAAACAGTACCAGAGAAAACTTTGTTCCTGATAATTCTTAATATGTTTACTTTTGCCCTTATTGCCAGAAAACTCACAGTAAAATTTGGGCTCCAATTATAACAACGAGGCTGACCCTAATGTTTCTTTAAACTTTTTGTTTAATATTCTTCTCTCTTTATTTTGTTAATCTTAATGTGTATGTTCTAGGTGAGCAATTACAAATTAATTTTGGTGAAGGCAATATAAAATGAATTTCAACAAGGAAATAATACCTAAGTGCCTTGCAAATAGGATCTAGGTTTACTTTAAACATCTATTCTCATGCAATTTAGCACAGTCCCTGACATACACTTGGTTAATATCTGTGGCATAAATGAATAAAGGTTTGCAAGTTATGAATAGGTTTCAATTGGCCACATTCTACCATTGTAACCTTACAATTTTTTAATGTCATTAACAATATTTTTGATGAGCTGTTATGCACCTTATTAAGTAGCCTTGGGTCCTTTTGGCCATTCCAAAAAAGTTTTTCATGTTTTTACTTCTCTTCAGCTACTATGCAGTTTTAGGAGTACAGTACTTACAGCACCGGGTCTAGATTTAACAGAACAGGCATGAGACGTGTTCCAAGATATGAATCTGCCATCACGGTTTCTCTGGGTTCTCCTGAGTACTTTCTCCACTAAGTAGGGCAAGCTACATGTATTACCTTTTTGGTCTGACCAACATGTATTTCTGCTTTCCTCAGGATTATGCTCTGCTCAGTGTCATGTTTCCCCAATCTTATGTAACTTCCAAGTCATACAAATCCAGAAAGTCTGGCTACCCTGCCCTGGACTGATCCCAGGTCTGTTCATGAGAAGTCTGTCTTCTGTTGTTTCTCAACTTGGTTGCTTCTGACCCAGTACTCCAGAGATTGGTACCTCTTTCAATTTCTTCCACATCCAGGATGACATATTTAGAATAAATTTGCTCCCAGAGTATTCATTAATTAGACTACTACTCTACAGATCTGCCAACTGGATCTATAAAGTATCCAAATAACTGTTTGAATGCCCCAGGGATGACAAGGGAATATGACAAAGATCATGTCTTTTAATATATTGCTTTTCTTCTGCTTCATACCCATATAGTAATACTCAAAATTCCTATGTGTCTGTTGGTTAAGTTACCTTCCTACTGCATATTACTCTACTCTGTAATTTTTAAAATTATACAACGAGGTCTAAATTAATACTTAGACATAGTAATTGTCCCGGCAACTGTTTTGTTTGTTTGTTTGTTTTGTTTTGTTTTGTTTTTGCATAAAGAAATTGGCAAGGAGCTATTTCATACAGGGTTTGAAATACTTTCTACTGAAAGTTATACCTGTCACTGTCAATATCAAAGTGCCAAATCTAGGCCTATACTTCTTAGATATCAGTAGCAAATGCTGAATTTTCAGTTTTCAGTGATGACATCTTTTCATCCATCCATTCTATATTTAAAAGCATCTAGTATGTGAACAACTTCATGCTAAGTGCTAAAGATATAGAAATGAAAAACAAAAACAGGCTCCCGATCTCAAAAACCTTGTCAACTAGTGGGGGAGATAAACATTATTAATAATAATGCATGCACTATGGAAATATTTAAGGTATAGTATAGATGTTACACATTGTAGCAAGCAGGGTTCATCTGAAAGCTATGATTATTTCTGTCACTACCACCGGGCCTAAGATGTGAGGCGAAAAAGATTTTCTTCTTGGTCTTGACCACAAATAGACTCAAGTATCAAAGATACCAGCTAAGTATGGCTGAGAAATAAGGCATCTTTCCGAATGCCAGGCAGAGGTGCAGATAACTTCAGATTAGGTGGAAAGTTTCTGATCTAGAAACCCATATTTTGTAAGCTGGACTTTTTCTTATATTTCCTGCAGTTTCTGTGTTGATTTCCTTTTTGCTTTAATTAATATTTTTTAAAAAGTCTTTCAAAAAATATCAGTCTTCATGATAGATAATGGGTTTAAATGTAAAAAATCAAACATAAAAGTACTAAAAGAAAATGTGGATGATTAAAAAATTTATAATCTTGGGTAAGGGTTTTCTAGGCATGAGACCAAACACAGAGTCATAAAGGAAGACTGATATATCTGATTACATAAAAATTTAAACTTTAGTATGGCAAAAAAGCAAAGAGCAATAACAGCCCATCTTAAAATTCAAAGACAAAAAAAATTACAACATCTATGAAGGGCTCTTACAAATTATCTCAATTTGAAAACCCTCAAAATGTAAATATGCAATTCACAAACATAAACATAATAGCTAATGTTTATTGAACTTTTATGTGCCAATGTGATATACTGATTGCTAAAATGGCCTCCATTCTCTACTGCTCTATGTATCCATGCCTTCCTATAATTTGAGTTTGCTGCTCCTCCCATCCATAGACAGAGTCTGTTTTTCCATTTCTTGAATCTGAGAGGCCCTGTGACTTGCCTGGGCCAGCAGAATGTGGCAGAGTTGGTAGTGTTACAGGTCTAAGTGTAGGCCTCAGGAGGTTTTCATATGTTTCCCATTCTCATGGAACCCTGCCACCGCCATGAGAACAGGCCAGAGTTAGCCTCCTGGAGAAGGAGAGATAACATGAAAGAGAGCTAAGTGGCCCAGCTTTGGCCATCCAAATCCCCAAACATGTAAGAGAGCTCAGCCAAGGTCAGCAGAGCTGCCTATACAACCCATGGGTGACTGTAGGTGCAGAATAAACCTAGTGAAGGCCAGAAAAATTGCCCAACAAACATGTAGATTTGTCAGCAAAAATAAATATTTATCATCACGTTCCACTGAGATTTAGTTTGTTACATAACATTATTGTGGCAATAGTAATGGATATAGCTAGGTAATGTTCAAAGTGCTCTACATTTATTATCTCTCAATCTTACAAAGGTTATGTGAGATAATAGAAAATGCATATTGGTCTCTGCTCATGGTTCCTGGCACAGAACTCCTAAAACCCTTGTAATTTTCTAAGTAATAAGAGCATTAAGAGCATCTTTTGTTCTAATATTTGGTTTTTGGCCCTGGTTCCTGAAACAAGTCTCCTGAAATCCTCGTAATCTTCTGGGTGATAGGAGTGTTTTTTGTTCTAATGAGGTGACTCTGGGTGGGTCCCTAAATGAGGGCTGGTAACTAGAAAGACCAAGTCATGATTAGAAGCTTGGAATTTTCAACCCTGACCCTTCCCCCATTCTCTTGAGATGAGAGAAGTCCTGAAAATGGTTTTAATGATTGATCATGCCTATATGATGAAATCTCCACAAGATCCCTAAAGTTTGGGATGTGAAGAGCTTCCAGGTTGATGAACACATCCATATACCAGGAGGGCGATGCACCCTTCATGGGGACAGAAGCTTCTATGCTCAGAACCCTACCAGACCTTGCCCTATGTATCTCTTTTATCTGGCTGTTAATCTGTACCCTTATAATATCCTTTAGTAAACCATAAGTGTGTTTCCCTGAGTTCTGTGTGCTGCTCTAGCAAATTAATCGAACCTAAGGTGGGGCTTACGAGAACCTCAGATTTAGAGCTAGCTGGTCAGAAGCACAGGTGACAGACAACGGGAACTTGCAACTGGCATATGTGGTGAGAACAGTCTTGTGGGACTGAGCCCTTAACCTGTGGGATCTGACACTATCCCCAGGTAGTCAGAAGTGAGTTAAATTGTAAGACACCTAGTTGGTGTCACAGAGAATTGCTTGTTGTGGGGAAAACCTCCACATATTTGGTGACTAGAAGTGTCAGAAGTGAGTTCTATGTGAGTAGTAAAGGAGACTCAAGAGAAGGGAGAACTCGGTTTTCTCATACTGATGAGTTCAATTTTTCCCTTCTTGTCCCATCTCTTTCTACTCAACTGGCTGATATGTATTCCATTCTAGTCACAGTAGCCTCCACTTTCTCAAACACACCAGGCATAGTATCACCTTCTCAAGCGAGTCCTTTCCTCTATCTATAATTTCATTCCCAATACTGAGTATCCCCCTCTCCTGCTTTACTTTTGCTCCTTAGCACATTTCCTCATTGAGCATACTCTACATTTTCCTCTCCCACTAGAATGTAAGCTCCATGACTTATGGCTGTTTTGTTCATTAATGTAGCTCTAAACCTAGAATACTGTTTGGAACATAATAGACACTCAATAAATCTTTGGTAAATGAAGAAATCAGCTAATCAATTTCCAATTTACTATTGAGTACAGAGAAGTTAAATAACTTTGCCTGAGATCACAGGGCTAGTCTGTGGCAGAGCCAGCATTCAAATTTAGGTAAGCTGGCTCAAGATTACTATAGCCTAGTCTAGTCTATTATACCATGTGCCTTTCTAACGCAGAGGTTGGCATATACATCTGTACCCAATAAACAACAATTTCCTTGGTTCTTCATATTTTAATCAAGGTGTTTCTCCCCATAAAAGTTCTATGCTTTGTCTTAACAAAAGAGGTGATAATATTTAAATTTGAGAAAGAACCAGGATATTTCTGTTTAAAACCTGGGGTAAAGGACAAAACAAAACCAAGTCTTCCTTTATAACTGTTAAAATTCATTTTTACAAATAATTTCACTCTAGCCTTTGATACTTAAAACTTAAATCCTTTTATTAGTCTTACATTTTTTTCTACCACTGTTGTCCTAAAATTTGGGGCTTCTATTTACTGGATTGGGGGGGCAATCTCAACTTTATTTAATTACAGTCAGATACATAAACATTCTTAAATTTATGAAAAACTGTAATTTTAATTTGTCTCACTTTCTAAGACTTCTCATATGAATAAATTCTCACATTAGAAATATTAACAAGAGAATCTTTGGAAACATGGCAGAGTGAGAGACATCCCCAGATCTCTCCCCTTGAAACAATAAGCTGAACATCTAAAACTCAACAAAAAACACCCAAACTGCACACCAGGATGTCTGAGCATGGGATCTGTGCATAAGAGCTACCACAGGTCAGAAACCGGGGTGTTGGGCGGTAGATTGGGAGAAATAAAGAGCTGCCTCTCACAGTCGCCAGAGCTCCCTGTAGGAGGAGGTGGAGGGGAGAAGGAGAGGTGAGTTCCCTCAACAGCCTGCCTAGGAAAGCTGTGAGCTCCCTGTGGCTGGCCAGAGGCAGAGCCTAGTCATCAAGGCAGAAGGCAAAGAAGCTGGATGGCAGAAAAACAGTTGATTTTTACCGTTCACAGTTGCAAAACTGAGGCTGTGTTACAGTCCCCATTCCTCAACCCAAAGGGCCCCTCCCCCCCCAAATCCTCTGAGACCAATCACCACCGAGCCCCAAGGGAATCTGAGCAAACACTACCAAAACTGTTGCTAACACTGACAGGAACTGAAACTGAGGGTAGCGAGCGTGATTAACTATCTATCAGAAAAAAAAAGGCATTTTTAAGGCATTATATAAAGCAAGGATCCAAAAGGTTTAGAAGCCACCTACTGGAAGCCAAAAGAAAAGCGCCTTCTTGGTAGCAGGCTAAAGACAGACCTTTATATAATAAATCTTCTTTCTGAAAAACAGCAGAATACATTTCTATTAATGCCCAGTAGAGAAATAGTCCATTAAACACCATGAACAACCAAGGAGACAAGGCATCTCAGAAAGAAAGAAAGAGAAAAATCTCCAGAAAATAAACTTACAGACATAGAAATATGCAACTTAAATGACAGAGAATTCAGGACGGTACTTCTGAAAAAAACTTAGTGAATTCTGAAATGAATCATATCGACAATTTCAAAAATTAAAAAAACAACTAGATGAGCAGAGCAAGGAGATCGAAACCCTCAGAAAGAACCAAATAGAACTTCTGGAGATGAAGAACACACTGCAAGAGTTGAAAAATAAATAGCAAGCTTGGGAAATAGGGTCGACCAAGTGGAAGAAAGGATCAGTAATATCAAAGACAGAAATCTAGAAATAAATCAGAAGGAAGAAGAGAGAAACTGAGGAATGAAAAAATAATGAAAGAGAAATTCAAGAACTAGCCGATACTATCAAGAGAGGAAACATAAGAATAATGAGCATTATCGAAGGTGAGGAAAGGGAGCAGGGACTAGAAAGCATTTTCAGACAAATAGTTGATGAAAATTTCCCAAATCTATAGAATGAACTGGAGCTTGGAATTCAAGAAGTCAACAGCACACCCAATTATCTCAACCCAAAAAGGCCTTTACCAAGACACATTGTATTAAAATTATCAAAAATCAATGACAAAGAGAATTCTCAGAGAGAAGAAAACAGTAACTTATAAAGGAAAACCCATTAGATTATCTTGAGACTTCTCAGTACAAACCTTAAAAGCCAGAAAGGAATGGAATCAAACATTTAAACTATTAAGTGAAAGGAACTACCAGCCTAGAATAATGCATGCAGTTAAGCTCTCCTTTGGATATGAAGAAATTAAGACCTTTCCAAACATACAAAAATTGAGGGAATTCTCCAGTATGAGGCCTGCACTACAGGAAATACTGAAAGGGGTCAGCTCACCTAAACCAAAGTGACAAAAAAAAAAAATTAGGAGTAAAATGACTCTCAGGCAAATAGAAACAGATGAGTGCAATCCTTACTAAAAGCAGGGCATTAAAAGATTCAATAAGAAGAGAATTGTTATAACATGATAGTAATGAATGTTCAGCATACATAAGGACAAATTAAGATAACAATAACTGAAAAGGGGAGGATTCAAAGATCCAAATTCACAAAGGGGAATGGAGATAAGGCATGCGCAGAAGAAAATAGGTGACTGTATATATATAACTATCCTTTACATATTCATAATGGTAACCACACACCAAAGATTCAGAACTGAAGTATATAATATAAAACAAGAAGAACCAGAGGGAAAACCCACAAAAGCCAACCAAAATAAAGAAAACAGAAACACAAGGACAAGGAAGCAATGGAAATACTGAGCTACCGGAAAGCAAAAGATAAAATGGCTATAAGAAGACTTCATATTTCAATCATCGCCCTAACTATAAATGGACTGAACTCACCAAGAGAAAGACACAGAGTTGCAGAATGGATCAAAAAACAAAACTCAACCATACGCTGCCTCCAGGAGACACATCTCAACTCCAAAGACAAATATAGACACAAAGTGAAAGGGTGGAAAATATTTCAAGGAAATGGCATTCAGAGAACAGCAGGAGTAGCGGTACTAATACCAGACGAAATAGACTTCAAATAAAAAAGGTAAAGAAAGATACTGAGGGACACTTCATAATGATAAAGGGAATCAAACACCAAGAAGACATAACACTTATTAACATCTATGCTCCCAATGAGGGAGCCCTGAAATATGTAAAGCAATTACTAACAGAACTAAATGGAGAAACAGACCAAAACACTATTGTAGTAGGGGACCTAAATATCCCACTGTCGGAGATCGACAGATCATCCAAACAGAAAATCAATGGAAAATAACATCCTTAAATGACATATTAGACCAATTGGACATAATTGACATTTACAGAGCCTTCTATCCCAAAACAGCTGCTTATACATTCTTCTCTAGTGCACACGGAACATTCTCAAGAATCGACCACATACTGGGACACAGGGATAGCTTCAACAAATATAAGAGGGTTGAAATCATACCAACCATATTCTCTGATCATAATGCTTTGAAATTAGAGATCAACTGCAGAAAGAAATCAGGAAGAACCACAAATACATGGAGATTAAACAACATGCTACTGAAGAATAACTGGGTCAGAGAATAAATAAAAAGAGAGATCAAGAGATACATGGAAATGAATGATAATGACAGTACAACATATCAAAACTTTTGGGACATGGCGAAAGCGATCATAAGAGGAAAGTTCTCACTAAAGAAAAAAGAGAAAGGACACAAATGAACAAAATCAGGGATGAAAGAGGGAAAATTAGGACTGATATCGCAGAAATACAAAGGACCATACAAGAATACTATGAAAAAGCATATAATGCCAAATTTAACAACCTAGAAGAAATGGAAAATACAATCCTCCTAGACTGAATCAAGAAGAACTGGAAAATCTAAATAGACCAATCAGCAGTATGGAAATTGAAACAATCATTAAAAACCTACCAAAAAGGAAAAGTCCAGGACCAGAGGGCTTCATTAGTGAATTCCACCAAACATTCAAAGAATATTTAATACCTATTCTCCTCAAACTCTTTCAAAAAATTGAATAGGAGGCAATACTTCCCAACTCAATTTATGAGGTCAATATTTCCCTGATTCCACAACCCGGTGAAGATAACACAAGAAAAGAAAACTACAGACCAATATCTCTCATGAACACAGATACAAAAATCCTAAATAAGATACTAGCAAACCGAATACAGCAACATATTAAAAAGATTGTACACCATGATCAAGTTAACTTCATCCCAGAGGCAGAGGGATGGTTCAACATACACAAATCGATTAATATGATACACTACATAAACAAATTAAAAAATAAGAATCATATTATCATATCAATAGATGTAGAAAAAGCCTTTGACAAGATACAGCACCCATTTATGATCAAAACCCTTAACAAAATCGGTATAGAAGGAAAGTACCTTAACATAATAAAGGCCATATATGACAAATCCTCAGCCAACATTATACTTAATGGTGAAAAACTAAAAACCTTCCCTCTAAGAAAAGGACCAAGGCAAGGCTGTCCGCTATCGACATTCTTATTCAATATAACATTGGATGTTGTAGGGAGTGCAATTAGACAAGAGAAAGATATAAAAGGCATCCAAATAGGAAACAAAGAAGTCAAACTGTCACTATTTGCGGATGACATGATTCTCTATATAGAAAACCCTAAAGACTCCACAAGAACACTAGTAGAAACAATGAGCAAATATAGTAAATTCTCTGGATACAAAATCAACGTTCAAAAATCAACGTTCCTATAGTCTAATAATGAAGTGTCAGAAAAAGAAGTGGAAAAAATAATTCCTTTTGCAATTGCAACAAAAGAATAAAATACCTAGGAATAAATCTAACGAAACATGTGAAGGACCTATATAATGAAAACTATAAGACTCTATTAAAAGAAAGAAATCGAAGAAGATACAAAGAAATGGAAAGATATTCCGTGTTCTTGGATTGGAAGAATCAACATATTTAAAATGAGCTTATTACTTAAAGCATTATACAGATTTAATGCAATTCCCATCAAAATCTCATTGGCATTTTTTAAAGAAATAAAACAAAAAATCATCAGATTTATATGGAAACACAAAAGACCTCGAATTGCCAAAGGTATCCTGAGAAAAAAGAACTAGGCTGGAGGTATCACTCTGCCCAACTTGAAATTATACTACAAAGTGATAGTAATCAAAACGGCATGGTATTGGCACCAAAACAGACACATGGACCAGTATAACAGAATCGAGGGTCCAGAAGTAAACCCATATATATATGAGCAAAAAATTTTTTACAAAAAAGCCAAAAACATACAGTGGAGAAAGGAAAGCCTCTTCAAAAAATGGTGCTGGGAAAACTGGAAAGCCACCTGCAAAAGAATGAAACTAGACTATTTTCTATCACCACACACCAGAATTAACTCAAAATGGATTAAGGACCTGAATATAAAACCTGAAACAATACAATGCATAGAAGAAAACATAGGAACTAAACTCAAAGACCTTGGACTTAAAGATTTTATGAATTTGACCTAAAAAGCAAAGGAAGTAAAAGCAAAAATAAATGAATGGGACTACATCAAACACAAACGCTTCTGCTCAGCAAAAGAAACTGTCAAAAAGGTAAAGAGACAACCATCTGAATGGGAAAATATATTTGCAAGCAATGCCTCCAATAAGGGCCTAATAACCAAAATATATAAAGAACTCATACGACTCAATAACATAAAAAAACAAATGATCCAATCAAAAAATGGGCAGAGGTCCTGAACAGACACTTCTCCCTAGAGGACATACAAATGGCCAAGAAATATATGAAAAGATGCTCAATATCGCTAGCTATTAGGGAAATGCAAATCAAAACCATAATGAGATACCATCTCATACCTGTTAGAATAGCTATCATCAACAGTATAAGTAATAACAAATGTTGGAGAAAGTACAAAGAAAAAGAAACCCTCCTACGCTGCTGGTGGGACTGTAAATTGGTATAGCCACTATGGAAAACAGTATGGAAGTTCCTCAAAAAACTAAGAATTGATCTACCATATGATCCAGAAATTCCTCTACTGGGTATTTACTCTAAAGACTTGAAAACCCATATCCAAAAAGGTATTTGCACACCAATATTCATTAGCAGCATTATTCACGGTGGCCAGGACATGGAAGCAACCAAAGTGTCCTACAATAGATGACTGGCTAAAGAAGCTGTGGTACGTACATACAATAGAATATTACTCAGCCATAAGAGATGAAACACTGCCATTTGAGACAACATGGATGGACCTTGAGATAATCATGCTAAGCAAAATAAGCCAGACGGAAAAAGTTGAAAATCACATGATATCACTTATAAGTGGGATATAAACCTAAAAGCAACAAATGAACTGGACAAACGAACGAGACTCATGGACATGGACTACAGACTAGTGGTCACCAGAGGGTAGAGGGTCGGGGAGGAAGGATAGATGGTTAAAGGGGGTTAAATATAGGGGTGTAGAGGGAGGGTGAAGTGGGTAAAGGGGATCAAATATATGGTAGCTGAAGGAAACTAGACTTTGGGTGGTAAACACACAATAGAATATACAGATGTCAAATTATAATGTACAGCTGAAAATTATATAATTGTATTAACCGATGTTACCCAGATAAACTTAAAAAAAAAAAAGAATATTAACAAATTTTTTGATCTCTAGATGACAAGTCCTGAATTTCTGTTAGGGAATTATACTCACCAAATAAACCCTCAAAAAATGTAAGTAAATGCAAATTACAATAAGAGAAGTTTCCATTTATCAAACTGGGAAGGATAAAAAATATTAAAATGCTCAGTGTTGGTAAAGGTGTAGGAAACTAGCATTTATATACTCTGCTGGTGAGAGTATAATTTGGTAAAAAACTTTTTGATAGTAAGTACCAATGGCTTGAAAGATATGCATGCCCTATAATGTACAAATTCTACTGTTAATAATTTACACTAAGGAAATAATTAAGGATTTGCAAAAAGACTTAATAGCAAGAATGTTTATTTAAGCACTGTTATTAATAGCATTAAGTTGGAAATAGTTGACATGTCTAAAAGTAGAGATTAATTATCACACATCTCCAGGATGTTTCTATTACATAAAAATTATAATAAGTATGGTATAATCTCATATTTGTAAATAAAATATGTCTATATGTAGAAAAGATTTTGGAAGCTGTTAACAATTGGTTCTTCTGGATGGGTGGACTGTATGTGTTTTTTTTTGCTTGTCAATATTTTCTAAGTTTTCCATAAAGACCATTTATTGCAGTCATAATTTTAAACATCCAACCTTCTTTTTTAAATTGAAATAGGAAACTAGGGCTATTATAGCTACTGTTGAATCATCCTTCTCAGTTGTTTTTTTAACCATGCCATGCATTCTTCATTCTACAATATACATTAGATTTTGCTTGGCTTTTATGCTGTGCAATCTGGCTGAGGTAGCAGTTTAATTGCTATGGCAACAAGAATTGAAAGAAATCTTAGATATCATTTAGTCTAGTCCTTTTTATTTTACAAAATAAGGAACTCGAGGGAGATCCAAGAGATTGAGAGATTTACTTAAGGTCATAAGGTTAGTTTTATAGCAACCCTAGTCCGATCTCCAGATTCCTGGTCTACTTATTCTCAAAAAATTGGCTTCATACTTATATCAATGACCCTGGCTGCTAAGCTGGCTTTGAAAAGGGTACAGCAGCTCTGCCAACAGGAAAACCCAAGAGATATCATAAGTCAGTTAAGCAAAAACCTAGTTGCTCTTATAACACAGAAATGAATTACCAAGTGTCAGAGGAAACAGGAAAAATATATCAAGAGAACACAGAGGGCCTTCCATGTCCTTTTGGAGTATACAGATTTGGAAACAAAGAGATTCTGTGATTCATTCACAAGTGCCTCACGTTAATGACTACTACTGCTGTATATGTTGATTAACTGCAATATATGCCCTTAGGTAACAAAATAGTTGATATATTAATGGTAGACTGCCAGCTTTTAAGAAGATAATTACATAGCTTTTCATATATTTATTTTCTTCTATGCATAAACAAAGAATCTGAATAACATATCAGTAGTTCTCAAAATATCATCTGTAATCCTTGGGGTATGAGGTATAGGGAGGTGTCCTTGAGACTATTCCAAGGTTAAAAGTACTTCATAAGAATACTATGACATTATTTACCATTTTTACTTAGGTGACATTTGCACTGCTGATGAAAAACAATGGTAAATAAAATTGTTGGCACCTTAGAACAAATTGAGGCAGTGGCACCAAACTGCCCTAAAAGCCATTATATTGTTCACTGACACTCCCTCATGCTAAAAATAACGCTGATTTCATTTTAGAATGTCCTTGATGAAAAAAAATGATTAATTTTATTAAATCTCAATCACTGAATACACATGTGTGACAAAGCATGCATAAAGCACTTCTGCTTTCTGAGTACAATGGTTTTCCAGAGGATTTGGTTGTCCAAATCAAAAGCACTTGTGCAACTGAATTGTGAGCCGAATAGCTGCTTTTTTTTCATGGAATGCTATTTGTACTTGCAAAAAACGACTGACAAACTATGGTTATTCAGGCTTCAGTGTTTGGCAGAAATTCTCTCAAAAATGTTAACAAAGTGAATCTGTCACTTTGAAGAAAACAACTGATAGTATTTGTTACCAATGATAAAATTTGAGCTTTCAAATGAAAATTAGAATTTTGAAAAATTGAATATGCCACTTTGAACTTGCCAGCATCCTAATACTTGAGGACTTTTATGATGATGGATGATGCTAATAAAGGAATATGATTGTTTGATATTATATAGCGGAATGTGTCAAAATTAGGAAGAACTGTTTTACACAGTGAACCACTATTTTCTAAATGACCATATTTGATATTATAAAATTATGCATGAGTAGCAAATCCATTCACAGTGTAAGACAGATCCATGGATTTTAACATAACGGAGTAAAGAAAGTCCATATATAGTTTCATATTCCACATTGCAACTAACCTTTAAAAAATTACTACTTGTCAAACTTCAGTGGGCTATCAAAGAATATCCATGATTATCTAAGAAAAGCTACTAAAACATTCCTTTTTCCTACTACATATAAATGAAAAGTAGGATTTTCGTTATCTCTTAAGTCAAAACAAAACAATGCAATACATTAAATGCAGAAGCAGATGTAAGAATCCAGCTGTCTCCCATTAAGTCACACATTTGTTTTGAAAAGTGCAAACTAGTGCCACTCGTAGGATGCTTCTTATAAAAAAAGAAACAAACAAACAAAAACCCAGAAAACAAGTGCTGGTGAAGATGTAGAGAAACTGGAATCTTTGTGCATTGCTGCTGGGAATGTAAAATGGCATAGCTTCTGTGAAACGGTATAGTGTTTCCTCAAAAAATTAAACAAACAATTATCGTATGATCTAGTAATTCCACTTCTAGGTATATATCCCAAAGAATTGAAAGTAGCAACTCAAAAGATATGTGCACACCAATGATCACAGCAGCATTATTCAAAATAGCCAAAATGTGAAAATAACCCAAATGTCCATGGACAGATGAATGGACAAACAAAATGTGGTATATACATACAATGGAATATTATTCAGCATTAAAAAGGAAATTCTGACATATGACCCTTAAAAACATTATGTTAAGTGAAATAAACCAGTCAAAAAAGAGCAAATAGTGTATGAGGCACTTAAAAATAGTCAAAACCCTAGAGACAAAAAGAATACTGGTTACCAGGGACTAGGAGATAATGAGAAGTTACTGTTTAATGGGTATAGAATTTCAGTATGGGATGATGAAAGAGTTCTGGAGAGACATAGTGGTAATGATTGCACAACAAGGTACTTAATATTAGCGATGTGCACTTAAAAATGATTAAAATGGTAAATTTTATGTTATGTATATTTTAACACAATTTTTAAAAAGCTAAAAAAGAAAACCCACAATGCCACTCTTCTCATTTTGGGGGGAAGAGTTTTGAAAAATAGTTATTTTTCATTAAAAATTTTATTTATCCATGCAGTGAGTCTATTACTATTTTTAAAATAAACTAATAAATACTTAAAAAATCTCCTAGTTTTCATTTCTAATATGGGAAATATAGAAAGATATAACTCTTAAAGAGAAGCTCTTGGTCCTGAGTAAGTTTTGAGAAGTTAAGTGGTCCCGAGACAAAAGTTTGAGAAATTTATTCTCTTCTCCAACTACATTATCTTCATTTGTTGGTATAGCTTCATTTGACAGCTATACCACTTGAAGCCTTCAGACTAAAAGGACAGCTTGAAATACGGTCTTTACATTAACTCTTTACCATGACTATTGTCCACTGGGTGCACCTTAATTATAAGGGCTGAGCAACACAAAGCTCCACACAGATAAGTGGCAATGTACAAGATAAAACTGCTAAAAACCTAAATGCCGATATGTCCCAAAGTAGTTTTATAAGTATCTTCTTAGAAAGAAACACACATTTCCTTTTTTCTGTTGGATCTTCATTCAGACTTACAGTTCAAGGCTAGATGTGGGAATGGAGGTGGTAGCGGCATTGTTTCTGAAAAACCACTCCATTTAGTGGATCTGTGCAAAGAATTTAATTCTCTCACCGTCTTGCTACTGGTCTGTTGCAGAGGGTGGGGTTAAGAAGCTAGGAAGCAATCCAAAAGATCATCTGAGGCTGCCCCAAACCGTGTCCAAGCAATTATTTCCTCCATTTTGGGCCAAGTCAATTTGCCCCGACAGAGGCTGAATGTTTACGGGGAAAAGGTAAATAAAAAGGATGTTAGAAAGCATGGACGGAAATCAGCAAAACCACAGCGGTTTTACCTTGTGTGGATGCTAAATGATTAGTATGCTATGTGTGTGAGGGGCAAACGAGAATTGTTGTTATTCCAGAGTACAGCTGTGGCACTTTTAATGACGGATCTGCAGTTCTGGATGGGAGCGAAAGACAAACGATTTTCTTATCTGGACCATCTTTCTACATTCCTCTTGGGCAGGGCCTGTGACCAGTCTCGCTCACTGCAGCTGAGGCAGTTCCAAACAAAGGGGAATGGATGCCCTCCAGAGGGAGCGGAGGAGGGAAAGGGGGGCCCGCAGGTTCCCGCGCCAGGTATCCCTCAGGGTAGTAGACCCTGCATGTCGCGAGGAGGGAGAGTCCCAGGAGCGTCTTAGGGGTGTGGTCGGGAGCGCTGGGCCGGGGCGCACGGCACCGCCGCGGCAGAAGACCCCGCCCTGCCCACGGTCAAGGTTAACACGCGCGTGGGGAGGTACCTGTGCAGGCCTCGCACAGCCGAAAGGCACTGGGTGATCATGGGAGAGCCGAGAGGCGGCAGCGGCGGGCGCGTTGTCCTCGGGTTTGGGGGAGGCGGAGGCGGGGCGCCAGCGAGCCGTGAGGCAGCCTAGCCCAGGAGGGAACCGCAGCTGCGGCGGCGGCGGTGGAGGAAGCAGCGGGTCCAGCCAGCGACCTCCCACGTGCGACGGCCACACGCCTGCTTCTACTTCAGCCCCGCCCCTCTCCCCGCCCCTCGCGTCCTGCACCGCCCCTGGGGCGGTTCCGGCGAGACCCAGCTGCCGAGAGTAGAGCGCCCAGCCGGGTGGGCTGAGGGACAGCGGTGGCCTGGAGGCCGAGGAAGTTCGGGCCACCGCTGGCCGTACTGCGATCGGGAACCAGGCTCAAGCCCTGAGGACCAGGGGACGAGAGGTTCCGTTTACCGACGCCCGCGGGCCCGCTGCCACCGTCTTGAGTCCTCTTGCCTGGTAAGGGGCTTCTGTCTGGGAAGGGTGCATGCATCTCCTGCCGCCTCCAATGGGGCCTGCACCACGCACCCTCAGCAGTACCCGTCAGGTCGGAGGCGAGGCCCGGGTACCGAAGTGGGGAAGGAGGAGGTCGATGTGCTCTGGGTGCGGAGCTAAGGGGAGAAGCGTAGAGGAGGTTGGACATCTCCATTTCCCCTCTGCCTCCCCTTTTCCCCCATTTTTTTTTTTTTTTTTTCCAGCTTCTGCCTGGGGCCTTATTTAGTACTTGCGACCCCATGGCTTAGAGGCTGGGCTTGCCTTTAAAATAAACACATAAATAGTAAACATCCTAGTGGTGGATACCACACCCAGGCTTTGAATTAGGGAAACTGGGGAGCAGATGGATGATGCGATTTAGTGGAAATAAGCCATTAATGCCTGCTGGCCCTGCGCCACTGTTTGGATGCGATAGTATTCCATGTGAATGAACATGTCCGGGAGCTTCCAGCGTGTCATCGAGAGCACCTCTACTGCAGAGAGCACTGGTCGGTTTATAGTGTCCATCGATTTAGGCAGTGATTTCCTGACATGTCTGATGATTAAATAGAAATGCCGTTTTTATTAAGAATGACACTGGTCGAACAACCTTTCGTTAATATATTTACTCATCAAATAACTGTCTCAGCCTGCAAAAGTAGGTGGAATTTAAACTACGCATACATTTTAAAAAATCTCATGAAATAGAGGAAGATGCTCAGTGTAGATAGATCAGCTTCTGAGTCAGCAGTATGAAATCTCCTTCAATTTCTTACTGAGGCCTTTTGGGGATTTCTATATCTGTATCTATAACCCTATCCTTATCTCTATCTGCACACTGTTAAGATAAAGTGAGATTTTCAGTGAGAGTCTAAGCTTATGTTGTACATGTTTTAAGAAAATTTTTACTTTCGCAAGTTTTAATATAATCTAAGACTACTGGGTATAAATGAAAATATGTAATACATTACCATAAGAACACTTTGTGCTCTCCTAATTCTAAAAATAGAAAGACATGAAGGTAATTGAGGTTTTAGTTTTTGCTTTACACTTAAAAATTTTTTTGATTAAATTTATTGGGGTGACAATTGGTTAATAAGATTATGTAATTTTTAAGTATATAATATCTATAATACATCATGTATGTATTGCATTGTGTGCTCATCACCCAAAGTTTAGTTCCTTCCATCACCATATTTTTGACCCTCTTTACCTTCTTCAACCTCCCCCTACCCTTAATTTTAATGTAATTTATAACCTTTCTGACCTATTCTTTAAAATAACTTAGTTCAGTGTTTCTCTTTTTCTTATCCAGGAAAAGTGCTTAAGCTTTTAAAATGTCATCTGTGAAGCACCTAGTTTATGCAGTTATTCGTTTCTTACGGGAGCAGAGTCAGATGGATGCTTATACTTCAGATGAACAAGAAAGTTTGGAAGGTAGGTACCTGGTCTTTTGTTCATTTGTGTTATGATTATAAATAAAGACTAAAATAGTTATAAGTCTGATTTTGTGATCTATTATAACAAAATCAAAAATTTTTTTGATCTTTCAAGAAGAGAGACTTAACTATAAGGTATCGTGTTTCCATTCTCTGAGGCTTGTTTTGTTTGTTTCAATTAACAACAATATAAGAGGACTATTGTTCATTTATTGAACAGCTATTATGTATTAGAACTATGCTATTCATATTGTAGGGAGTTTTTTCTTCATAGTGAATGTTGTTAGTATTATCCCCATTTAGCAGATAAGTAAGTGAAACCAGATTAATGAACAGAGCTGAGATTTAAATCCTGATTTTTATTTGAAGATCTTGTTTCTTCTTCCTAACAGGAAGGCATCCAGTTGAGAATCAATATATGAAAATACCTTAGTCATCATAAAAGTACTATGTAAAAGTCTAATAATTATATCACTATTAAGCTCTGACTACCTCCTATTCGGGGACTTAAAATAGGATTTCACCCTTGTCTTATGTGGGCTATACCTAATAGATTCGGTAATCTGTAAAGTTGAGCAGAAGTTGGATGATAGATAGCATCATGTGTTTCATTGACACCATCTTTTCTGCTTTGAGATCATGCATTATAAAATTTACATTCATTATAACCCCAGCAAGATAGAATTCTGTAGATGCACTTGTGGCGGTTCAGTGAGCCTACCTTCCTTAAGGCCTAAAGACTTCATTATTGCAATGAAAGAGAGCATTTGGGAGAAATTAATAAATAATAGTACAATTTGAATTTCCCATCTTAAAGTTGTTTCTCCTATAAAGAGGACACATCTATTAATTTCAACAAGCACAACCTTTGTGAATATGCTTTTAGGAGGGAGGGATGAAAGTTGGACATTTGCTCTAAAACTGCTTCTAATCTAGTGGCAGTGAGAGAAGCAGGCGACACACAGTTGGAGAAGATTCTAATCAGTCTATTTAATATTAGGTCTTTTGTTCTGCTTAATGGTTAGACAATGTGAAAGTAAAAGTGACTGGTTATTTAAGGAGGATGTTCGTTATGGCTGCTCTGTAGCAAACAGATAAATGCAATCATTTAATAAAAGATGTTTCTTTTCTAATCAAAGACAGTATTATACTTTTAAGGGCCAGAAGGAAAATTCAGAGATTTTTAAAAACCAAGATGTTATGTCCTATATTTAGAATGGTATTCAGCCAAAAATATGTGCTTTCAGCTGTTTGTTATATATGGCATGCAGAAATGGTGCCAATTGTTTTTGACCAATCCCTATTTTTTGACTCTGTGAGTCTAATTTTATTGACTATGAAATCATGTGGAGATGTCTGCCCACCTTCTAGACATTTAAAAAAGCCTTAGAAAATGAGTCTAAGTTCTAGTACCAGCTTCACTACTATGATGAGCTGAGATATTATCAGCTTTGAGCCTTCTCCTTAGTCACCCACTCCTCCTAATTGTTATACTGACAACTACTTCATGTTTTGACTATTGTGGCTCCTGCTCACTGTCACACTCTCTAGCACTACTCCTGTCTTAATTCTTAGCAATTGCAAAATACTCATAGATGATTCTTCCAGTTCCCTTGGCTCTCAGTTTCTTGAACTTCTTTCCTCAATGATTTCAGCCATTCACTCCCTTGGTCAGACCCTAGACCAGTGGTTCTCAACTCAGAGTGATTTTGCAATGTCTGGAGACATTTTTGATTGTCACAGCTAGGGGGCTGGTATTACTAGCATCTAGTGGTTTGAGGCCATATATGCTGCTAAACATACTACAATGCACAGGACGGCCCTCAACAACAAAAAATGAGCTAGTCCAAAATGTCAGTAGTGCCGAGGCTGAGAAACTCTTGCCTAGACCTTGTCATTATACAAACTGCACCGTCTCCGTAATCTCTATCTTAAATGTTTCACTTCCTGACCACTCTTGCCAGTCTTTCCAGCTCATGCTCTTTAGAATCCCTCCTTGACCAATTCCACCCTACTAATACCTCCAATCTCTTGACTCCTTACCTTTTCACACCCCTCTCCTTACCCAGTTTAAATTCCATGGTCAGACATTATAATTACACCCTTGTATACCCCGCCCTTTCTTGCAAAACCCAACCTTATTTAAATCCAGTTCTTCATTTACACTTTGCCCCTATCTATGTAAATATGTATGTAGATGGAGCAAAACACGTACTTTCTTGTCTGGTCCCACTTTAAATTCATGACTGACCATAAGCCTCACGGGGACCTTTAATGCTGTCTGGCAATCGCATTCTCTGTTATAAGGTCATACTTTTGCTCTCCTAGATGACCACTTTAACACTTTCTCATGTCTTCTCAAATCCCAAATCTCCTTCCTTGTACTCACTTTTAGATGAATGCCTTGCTGCCTGCTGCACCAAGGAAATCGAAGTAATAAGAAAACAACTTCCACAGACTCTCTCTGCCCCATCTACCCACCTACCAGCATCGATACTCACATACTGTGCCTGCCTGTCTGCCTAACTATTATCTTGTGCTATGGACTAGATATTCGCATTCTCCCCAAACTCATATGTTAAAGTCTAATGCCCAGTGTGATGGTATTAGGAGGTGGGCCCTCATGATTGTGATTGGTTACCTTATAAAGGAAGTACCAGAGAGCTCCTTCACTCCTTCTACCATATGAGGGGTCACAGGGAGAAGGTGCCATCTATGAACCAGAAAATGGATCCTTGCCAGACATCAAACCTGCTGGCACCTTGAGCTTGGACTTCCCAGACTCCAGAAATATGAGAAGTAAATTTCTGTTGTTTATAAGCCACCCAGGCTATGGCATTCTGTTATAGCAGCCCAAACAGACAAAGACACCATAGATAAACTACCATTGTCCTTTCTAAATGGAACCCTTCTACTGGCACGCTGGATCCCATCATGTCATACCTACTTCAGGGTATAACTCTGGTTATTCTACCCTCATCTTATATCAGCAAATTTTCACTTTCAATGGATCATTCCCATCACAATATAAACTTTATATTATTTCTCGCTTCTTAAAAAAAGCAACAACAAATACTTACTCTTGGCATACTATCCTTGTGCCCCCTGAACTACTGCCTAATTTTTTTTTTTTTTTTGTCTCTCTTTGTAGGAAAACTCTTTGAATGAGTTGTCTGTACTTGCTTTCTCCAATTCCTCTCCTCTCCTTTCTTAAACCCACTCCAGGCAGGCTTTTGCTACCATCTCTCCACCTGTATTGTTCTTATCAAGGTCATCAGTCATTTCTGTGTTATTTATTAATGGTCAGTTCTCAGTCTTCATCCGATCAGCTACCATCGATAAAGTTGCTGATTGCTCTCTCATCCTTTCCCCCTCATATACTTTATTCATTTGGCTTCCAGAATACCTCATACGCTCATGGTTTTCTTCTTATCTCATCATTTGCTCCTTCTCTGTCTCCTTTGCTGGTTTCTCTTTTCCCTGACTCAGAGTGCCCAGGGTCCAGTGCTTAATCTTCTTCTCTTCATGATCTACACCTACTTTTTTTTGGTGATATCATTCAGCTTCATGGCCTGAAATGTTCTTTATTTATATGCCGACATCTCTCAGATATATACTTTCAGCCCAGGCATTTCTTCTGAACTCCAGACTTCTATATCTAACTGCCTACTAGATATCTCCACCTGTATGTCTCATAGGTACCTCACATTCAACATTTCCAAAACCAAAATCCTGATCCTCCCACCCAAACTCTGTTCTGTCCACAACTGTCCTATCTCAGTTGATGGCAACTCTATCTTTTCAGTTGCTCAGGCCCAAAACTTTCACATCATTCTGGACTCTTCTCTTTCTCTCAGACTCTGCATGTAGTTGTTCAGTAAATCTTGTTGGCTGTACCTCTAAAATATGTATAGAGTTTGACCACTTCTTCCCCACTCCACTGATATCACCCCTGGATAGAACTAAATATTTCTCATCTGTTTTACTGCGATAGCCTCTAACTGGTCTCTCTGCTGCTATCTTTGCCACTTTGTTGACTATTCTCAACACAGCCACCAGTGATCTTTTCAGAGTATGTCAGATTCTGTCATTTCTCTGCTTAAAATCTTGCAGTGACTCTTCATGTTACTTATTCATTGTATAAAGACTCTATATAATTTGGACTTCTGTGATTTATAGTTCACAGACTCTCTTTCACTTTCTCAGCATGCACCAAATTCTCTTTCCTATGGGCTTTTACTCTAGTTGTTTTCTCTGCCAGAATGTTCTTCTTCCAGATAATGGAAATACTCCCATCTCCTTCAGGTCTTTGTCAAATCTCTTTTCTGAATGAGGCATACGCTGAACACTCTATTTAATTGCAGCCTGCTTCCCTGCTCTACTCCCCACACTCCCATCCTCCTTCCCCTGTTCTACTTGTTTATTGTTTATAGTCTACCTCTCCATCCTCCACTAGAATGTCAGCCCCAAAGGTCAGAGACTTTTTTTGTTAAATTCACTGGTGTGTCCGAAGTATCTAGAAAAGTATCCAATACATGGTAGGTGCCCAATAAATATTGAATTGATGAATTGAATCAAGTGATTCTGTGCATATCACTTAGTTGGTCTGTATCTTAGTTTCTAAGTTTATTGGGTGGAGCTATGTGCCTTCTCTCCATCAAAGGGATTTGTTAAGAGAATTAGAATCAGCGATAGCAGGTACATACATATGAAAGCTTTTGAATAATGTACTATACAGATAGGACATGGTATTATTGAAGAGATTCTTCACTTGTCCTCGTCAGTATCAAATGGACATATTATTTAGTGTTAAAGTAGAACAGTAATTATATATACTATTTCTTTGGATTTTTATGACTTATTCCTGAGTATAGACTCATGAAAGGAGGATCAAATGTGATAATCCCTGTTTCATAAATCATAATCTTGAGGTAAAAATAAGATAAATTATTGCACTCAGGCTTTTAAATTTTTTTTTTGTGTGTGGCTGGATTATTAATAATGATAATGAGATAATCTTGAGTTCCAAGGCTGTGGTGGCTTTGCTCACTAAACCATATGTGTCTCTAAACATGAGTTACTGAGGAAGACTAGAATAAACATTTTGGCAACTAGGTTTACTTATCGAAAAATTGTGTTTACTTATATGTAGAATCTAAAATAGTCAAACTCATTGAAGCAGAGAATAGAATGGTGGTTGCCGGGGCTGGAGAGAAGAGGAAATGGGGAGGTGATGGTCAAAGGGCACAAAGTTTCAATTATGCAATATAAATAAATTCTGGAGACCAACTATTCAGCACAGTGCCTATAGCTAACAATTTTGTGTTATATAGCTAAATTTTGCTGAGAGGTTAGGTCTTATGTTAAGTGTTCTTATCTACTGCTCCCCCACACAATAAAAAAGAGGCGAGTAGAAACTTTGGGAGGTGATGGATGTCTTTGGCCATGGTTTCATGGATGTATACTTATCCCCAAATTCATTGAGTTGTATACATTAAATATGTACAGCTTTTTATTGATTAACCATACTTTAGTAAAGTGGTTTTTAACAAAACCCAAGCAATTGTGTTTAAAACAAAACAAAACAGCCATCTCCTTTAATGATACTTAATTGTGTTGAGTGTGTGCCATGTCTGTGTTCTAAGGTTAGTGGCAGCAGAAATAAAGTAGTTGGATTGGATTGCTCAGCAAGATAGAATAGAAAAATCTCTCACAGTCACCATATGAACTCTTCACCATAAGTGTTTAGCTTATGGTGTTTAGTAGGTGTTCCATTGGTGTTTAGCTCTGAAATGTCATACTCTGGTTTTGATTAAGGGCCTGGTTGGGTTCTATCCATCTTTCATGTGGCTGTGAATGACTGTTTTTTTTGGAGAGAATTGTTCCACAGATTTTATTGTTTTTATTTCTTCTGAAATTAAATTATTACTTACGCTGTAAACAAAGAAGTAGATTAAATGTATTGAGCATCTACTATTTGCCAGACTCTATTAAAGTCAAAGATGAATAAGATGTAGGCTTTATATTCAAGGAGACAGTCTAATGTGGGAGACAGAAATTTAAGTGCATATAATATAGTATGATAAGTACAATAATGGAAACATATATAAGCTACATGGCACAGGAAAGGAAATGACTAATCTGATATGGGAAGAAAGATGTTAATCAAGAATAAATATATAGCTCTCTATGTATACATTATTTATTATTATTATTGTTATTGTAATTAACTAAATGTTATTATAATTAACTAAATTAACTAAATTGTCTAAATGGCAATAAGACCCTATTTTCTTGTGGCCCAATATTTTTAATGCAAGTACAACTGAAGTATAAGAACAACTGCTTGGCAGGAATAGAAAGGGAGAGAATGAAGGATAAGTAAACAGATTATTTTCTATCTAAAAGACTCTGACTTTTTGCAGTTGGTAACTTAGTTGCTTATGCAACTAAGTTCTTTTTTTCTGAGAATTGTTGTGTGGATAGTAAAAGTAATAATGTTTCTTCTATGACATAATTTTCTCAGTGCCACAATTAATACATAATATATCTGTGAAAAGACATACACACATGTAAGTGAATATGCAACACCATCTGGAAGTGCACTGGAGATTTTGGCTACATTCTCATCTTGTGGAGCAAGGAGAGAATTCTTTTTCAAACAAGAGCACTACATGACCCTGCCTCTTCTCCTCAATGGGTACTTATAGAGAGGACGGGACATGCTTTCTTCACTGTTATCACCCTAGTTCAGACTCTTTGTTTGTTTAGATCATTTAAATAGGAACCCGCTGGTTTTCCGCTTCCATTTTCTCCCTCAGCTTCCTTCCCTCTCTAATCCTACCAGACTTTTTAGTTCTGAACACAAATCCAGTTATGTTATCCTCCTAAACTAAATTCTCTAATGGCTCTCCATTTGCCCATTGCATAAATTCACATCTTTAAATAATGTTATTTAAGGTGCCTTGTTATCCACCTACAGACCTCCTTTCTAGCATAATCTCCCATGTGTCTTCTCACCCAGTCTATATCCTAGCCATACAAATGTAGATGAGGCACCTATCACCACTTAACATGATATGTATTTTACTTACTGTGTTTGCCTCCTTCTATTAAATGTAAGCTTATATTTAGTTATTAAATGGATAGTGATTTTTGTCTGTTAACTGTTTGTATCTCTACTACCTTAGAATAGCACCTTGCACATGGGTACCTGGTAAATTTGCATGAATGAATTTTTAAAAGTCAACCTATCTTCACATAAGTAAGT
Organism: Pteropus medius; assembly: GCF_902729225.1. Lineage (NCBI taxonomy): Eukaryota > Metazoa > Chordata > Mammalia > Chiroptera > Pteropodidae > Pteropus > Pteropus medius. The sequence continues at coordinate 10,914,813 of NW_024344370.1, read as the reverse complement.
ATACCAGGATTAATATTTAGTGCTTCCTATGTGCCAGAGATTGTTTCTATTACCATTTTTAATCATGTTGAGAATTCTATTTCTCACATTAAAAATAAAAGATAAATATTTTTTAGTTTTATTCCAGGCATTAGGACATTGGTGGTTAATCAGATATTGGTACTGGGGAGTAAGTTGCTCTCAGTGACTTTCTTCAACAAGAACATGATGTAATGTAATATATATATTAAGAAATTATATTCTCGGTAACATTTTTCTTTAAGTGAGGAATAAGAAATCAAGTTGTCTTCCCTCAATAGCTGGTCTATAAACAGAAATCTCCATTCAGCTGAACCATTTGGTTTTCTAGTCTGTGATCATAAATGCTGAATTACCACAGATTGCAAGAGTACAGATTTCTACCAAAAAAAAAAAAAAGTTTCATTTTTTAGGTTGCTAATTTTTTTTTCACTATTAAAATTTATTTCAAGTTGCAATTCAGTGCTTGGAGACGGTTTTTAAAATCAGCCCAGAAGATACACATCTAGCTGTTTCACAGCCTCTAACAGAAATGTTCACAAATTCCTTCTGTAAGGTAAGCTGTCATTGTTTTCTCATTATTGTCTGATTTAAGAATCACTATGATAGTATGTTGGATTGTTAATATTTGAGGGGCTAGGCCTATAAGTAACTAATTTCTTTCTGGGTATAAGGCAAATAGTTCATGTGGATATATGATTTTGGACCGAAAGTATAACTCTTTTAATGTGCTTAGGATTTCCGTATTAGTAGCTATTCTCGTCCTCTCACCTTCTTTTATATAAGTTTTAACAGTTAGGAAATCACCCTGTAGAAATAGGCTCATTAGGAATTGAATCGTCATTTTGAAGCAGATTTCATCAAATTTGGCCATCAATGGGGCTCTTTAAAACAGGGAGAGGTTCAGGGTCGATGTGTAAAACTAAGACTGAAACCCAAGCTTTATTATTCCTCCTCTTGAGGACTATTTCCATGGTCTCTGGTTCTGGCCTTTGCAGGAAACACGGACCATAAGATTGGAAAAGTTTAGGGTTAATGAGTTCAGGGCCCCAGAGTGGTCTCCCACGTGTTTTTACATTACATTTGGCATCTCATGAGTAATTTGGCAGTAAACTGCTCCCTCTTTTTTATATAGCTATACATTAATTTGTCAAACAGATGAATTTGCATTATATGACAAGATGTAAGGGGCAGTGGCATGTCTCTGTGTTCGTCATCAGGGAATTCCTCCTTTCTTCTTTTGGTTACTGGGGTTCTTTCATTGTCTGGGCTTGTGGCCTCCTTACAGAACCCCATTTCAGTGGCTGGATATGGCTATAGCTGAAGCCATCCTTTACATCTAGATTCCTGAGAGGCCTGTGCTTGAGACAGCACTTGGCTTTACTCACTCTTTAGCTCCTGTCACTGCTGTACCTAGTACTGAAGAGATCAGAACTTTTGTTATCTCCCAGAAAGTTCAAATTGACTTTTACACTGTTTAAACAGAACTCTTTTTTCCTTTTGCTATTTTCTCTCTGATTGTATTTAATTGTAAAATTTTGTTGCTTATTATTTTTAAAATATAGTTTTTTGAAACTGGCTCCATAGTATATCTGTACAGTATTGTTTGTGGTATCAATCCTTTAATAGTCCTTTTCAACAGCTGTGGCTTCATTACATATGTGTTTGTTAGCAGAGTAGGGCAGGGAAAGTCTAAAACTTGTCTGAAGCAGCATCAAGATTGTTATAATTAAAGAAATTGTCTCTCCAAGTGTATTTGGTTGTTATATTGGTCATTTTATTTTTAGATTACTGCTTTTCTGTTTTTTCTCCCTAATTTATATACTAAATGGATTTATTCCTTTTATGCAAAGTAAATAACACTCATCTCTACACTATGACCTGCTCAAATGCATTTAATTCATATGAGAATTCATTTTAAAAGTTGTAAGACTTTGGCAATTTTAATAAACTAATTCAGAAGGATTTAGAAGACAGCATGGATTATGATCCTTTTTTTTTCCTTTTTTTTACAGCTTAATCGAAATAGACAATTATTTGCTCATATTTACAGTTCAATGAGTTTTTGCAATTATAATCGGCATATAATAATATATGAGTTTCAGTTGTATAGCATAGTGATTGGAGATCTATATGACTCACAGAATGATCATTCCAATAAATCCAGTACCCTCTGCCCCTTAAATATTTATTATAATATTATTGACTATATTCCTTATGCTACACTTTATATCTCCATGACTATTTTGTAACCATCCATTTGTACTTCTTAATCCTTTTGCCCTTTTTCATTGAACCCCCAACTACCTCCCATCTAGTAGCCCTCAAAATGTTCTCTGTATCTATGAGTTTGTTTCTGTTGTTGTTGTTGTTGTTGTTTATTTTGTTCTTTAGATTCCACATGTATGTGAAATCATGACATTTGTCTTTATCTGACTTACTCCATTCAGCACAATACCGTCGGTCGTCACGCAATATCTTTTCATAATCCATTTTTCAATATGCCATTTTTGTGACCCTCAAAAGTCACTTTTTTTTTCATGCATAAACTGCTTAGGCTTGTTAGAAGATTTGAAATAGAAGGAACCCTAAAAGCAAGTACTGCAGGACAGTGATGTGTCTTTGAAGTACACTTATATCCTGAGAGACTATAGTCAGTTTTAAGTAGTGACTTCTACTTATAAAGGTTCTGAAATTGATTCTATAGTTTTTTTATCCTAATATTTTTAAGTTTAGAAAAACTATTTGGTAGAGAAAGATTTTTTTAAAAAATAAGCAGGACTCATATACTTTATCAGTGATTTTGTATTTGTGAATATTTGTGTGTAATTAGCAAAGTATATTTCCAATGTTAGAGCTATCAAGTTTATTGAAACTTTAGTCAAGAAAAAGGTAATGGTGTTTTTTTTTTTATAAATTCAGTACATAGGTATATTGGCTACAAATTATGCTTTCTTGAAAACTGTAGACTTATTTATGAACTTCAGAGTCAAATTTAAAAGTAACACAATTTTTAAAAAGATCTGTCAGAAATGGAAAAGTACACTGTGTTCTCAGTGTCACTCAAGGTAGTTCTAAATTTTCATTTAGTTCACAAGCGCCTTTGGTTTGAACATCGTTGATGCAAAAGAGGTTTGAAGATGATAGTACGTGATAAAAACAGGAATTTTATTTTTTTATCTTCTGATAAAATTAATATATGCACATTGTTTAAAAAAATTTGGACAATATTGAAAGATCTGAAGAAGAGACTGAAAGTATTACCTCCAAATGTTACTACTGTTAACCTTTTGCGTACACCTTTGCAGTCTTTTTTTCAACCTGTATATGTGCGTATGTGTGTGTGCAATATTAAAATAACAGAATCATGTAATAAATGCTTTTTT